>NC_084823.1:27974530-28349272 GCF_958449725.1 Rosa rugosa
TGAAGTTATTCCACTGTTGTTTTATCAGTGTGTATTGTCCCAATAGCACCTGCAATAGAGGGGACTGATTCTTCATTAGTGGCTGCATAGTGGCTAATGAGATTACCCACTCTTATCAGTGTGTATTGGGACAATGGGGACTAATTCAGATCAGTGTGGAATGGGGAAATTTCTAGTAGTGTACCCTGCTCCCCAAAACACAACAACTCCAAAACCAAGTAAAAACCAATCCAACACTTCCATAGTTCACTAAAAATCTGAAATTTACATAATCCCAATTACATAAACATAACTTCCAAATTATAACAATTATCCCAATAGGTAATCAGAGCAATCTAGGAAAATGAACCGAATTAGATTACAAGTAGCTTTTCTTTGTTTGTTTTTTCTTAAGAGTTGTCGTTCTAGAAGGCTACAAGTAACTTCTCATTGAAGGTGACTCTAATTGACCGCATTAAAGGTGTTTAATCAACCTCAAAGGTGACTCCAATTGACTGCATCAACAACACATCACCCCCTTCCTAGAGAATCAAGTCAAACTTAATCACTTGTTGCAAGCTGGTTTCTTTCAAAGCATGTATTTAGAGAAGCCAATAGTACGTGTGGCTAATGCCTTGGCTAACTTAGGACATCAGTATTCATTGATGATTTGATACTAGGATTTGGTTTGGTATGATCCCTTATAGGGCTTCCTCTGCCTACAACCTTGATCGACTTCAAATCGATTGTAGCAGAAGCTAGCTCCTCCTTGTGATTTCTTTTTTCAGGCAATAAAAAAAAATATCTCTTTTTGGCAATCCCATCTGTTTCTCTCTAGATATGCTTCATGATTAAAGCCTCAAATAAATGACCGTTGACTAAGAAAATGGTAGGGTGGCAATAGCCGCACCCTATTTTTAATAGAGGTTCGGTATTGACATTCCACAAGTCTTACCCTTTTTTTAATTGATGTTCACTATTGATATACCACAAGTCTTTGCCAAAATGGAATGAACACGTGAGAATGATTTTGGCAAGGTCTCCTGTATAAAACATCTAATAATGCTTTTCTAACCCTTAGAAGCAAAGTTGCAGATGAAGAAATCTAAATCACATTAAAATTAATTAAAGAATCCTCAAGCATTACTTCACAGTACTACTTTGCTTTCTGCATTGATCGAGAGAAGAAAAGGGTAGAAAAGATGGCAATTAATTTCTAGCAAAAATTCAATTTTAGTAAGAGAACGAAAAGTCAACGAGTTTGACAAATCACAACACCACATCACTAGTAACTCTACAACTTCCTAGTCGGCAACCTCGCCAACCATTCAGTTATCTCACTAACCAACCAAAAATCTCAACAACTTAGAGCAACTCCAACAGTTTCCCTATAATTTTTATATAATAGGGAAGCAAAAGTCAAAGCTTTAGCATCTTTTTCTTCTCTAACTCCAACAGATTCTCTATTTTACAACAATCTCTAAAATCTCCATATTCTTCCTTAAATTTTAGAGATTGCTGTAAATATAGGGAATTTGGTTTTCTCTTTCCTCACTTTCTCTAAAATAGGGATAATTATAGAAAATCTGTTGGAGCAAAAGAGTCTAATTTTTCCCTAAAGTAGAGAAAAATTAAAATATGGGGAAGCTGTTGGAGTTGCTCTTACCCACTACCTGACCGACCAACCAACTACCTCACCAACTAATCGTCGATTTCACCGTCCCATTGACAAATTCCACCACCACCTCACTAACAGCTCCACAATCACCAGTTTTGCAAATTCGCACCAATCGATGGACAATCGACCACACAAACCCTAAAACCTAAACCAACGAACTGCACCATCGCTCAATTGTGGACTCCATTATTGTCCAAACAACAACTTAAGAATCTTTCCATCAGCAATGTCATTATCCCACCAAAAATCTTTATTGACCAGCAAATGGCCTGACGACCACCTCTCGACCAACAACACTCATTGGCTGATCGATGACCTTGGCCACTACCTGAGTTGTGACTCCATTCTTTAATTTAGCTACTAAACATAACATAGTTTTTGTTTTAGAATCAATTTGAGATCCCTATATGAAATACATTGTTAAACAATTTTTATTTTAAGATGTTTATTCTAAAAAAATGTTGTTTATCTTTGCAAAACCATTTAAAATATAAATATTTATATACATATATTATGTAAAATGTTACAAAACCTCTATTTCATACAATCCATCGAGATTGGAGAGTGGATCGACGCCTGCCGGAGGTGGAGATTGGGGAGTGGATCGTCGCTGGCTGGAGGTGGAGAGAGAGAGAGAGAGATGGCATATGGGGTAGTTTATTAATTTGGCTGAGGGTAAAATTGTTTTCTACGTTAAATTGGGTAACAAGGAATAAAAATCTGTTGCTGGGGTAAGTGAGATAATTTTGGCCAATTTTTGTGTTTTGAGTCAATGACCCTAAATTTTATTCTTAATGTTTTCATTCATCATTAAACTCTAAACTTCATTTTATAAGGCCTTAAACACAACTCCCCCAACTACATCATATCAACTCACGTCTACTATGATTAGCCATTACCAATTAATTAACTCACATATATAGTTGCAATAGTATTGGCTAATTTTCTTGTCTCAATTTTTTAACCAATTAAAATCCAACTTCACTAGAATATGTAAATGTAGTCCCAAAAGTCCCAACAATATATATGAAGACAAGGGTTACTCATTTCCAATAGCTAAAACTAAAATTAAGGGTGTAAAAGATTGATAATCAAAGGTTACAACTTATATTCTTAAACAAATTGTTGTTTCTTGTATTAATAATGCTCACAATTTAATACTCAAAAGATTGAAATTTCATGAGACTGATTGACCAAGAGACACGAGGGGGAATTTCCTCCTCAAGAACTAAGAGAGACGCAGAGGAAGCCAAATAGAAAAAGAATTCGAGTTAAACCCTATATTGTAAAAGGGTATTTTGGGTACTACAAATGGGTAAACAAAGTAAACTTGAATTAAAAAAATATAAGTAGGGTGAGAAGAGAATGTAGGGTGAAAAAAGTAATTAATAGGGTGGCAATAACTGCACCCTTTTATGTTTTATGGTAATATAATATTTTCATGTACTGGACTTGGTTTTTTTTTTTTTTTGTTCTCTCTATCTACTGAACTGGAACTTAGAAACCAGATAATGGTACAAGTCTGTTCCAAAATGACAATCTATGTTATACTGTTATAGTAGAAGACAACTTGACTACACCAAATTAGATGTACAATTTAAAACCCCATCAATGTAGTAAAGCTAAGAAGGGTATCGTTCTGGCCGGGGATTAAGGGGAGTTATTCATGCATAAGACGTTAGGATCAAAACAAATTAAAGAATATATTTACATAGTATTTATAAAAATTACAAAGATAAGGGAGATTGAAGAATTTGTTTTCTAATCTTCTTTTTTTTTTTTAGAGTAATTGTCAACCACTTTATTGATAATAATAATAAGAAATATTACAACTTATAGATGTAGAAACGACATTAAAATATGAAATAACAATAACAATATTAGATGCACCAAAGCATCGGAAATAAAACTTAGTAAGAAGATTAAGGGATGCACTTAAGCATTTGATGAAAGCACAGGACAAAATCTAGGCTATGTAAAACGGTACCAATAGTATGGTCGACCATACTTCCACGCAAAGATAGACGTCGAATAGAGGGTAACTTTCTATCAAGGTAACCGGCGGTAGTGTGACCAACCTTGCCTACTCCACGCAAAATAATATGTCAAATAGAGAGCAATTTTCTACCTGAGTAGCCAAAAAACCCATTCCAAAATGCCAAAAAATATTAGGGCCATAAACAATCTTCTGGATCCCAAATGCGAACCCTAACAGCATTGGGCTCATACACCAGTTGCAAATCCCCAAGAAGGAAGGCCCAACCAAAAACCCTACTTGAGAAATCCAACAAAGAAGAGGCCTAAGCCCATATGATTCTCCTTTGGGTACCCAAAATATCTCTGGGCACCTCGACCATCCCCGACGTTGATCTCACTTGCTGCTCCGCCGCCCTTTGCGGGAGAAAGAACATCCCTGTCCCACCAAGACGACACCACCCGCCACAGCCAATGTCACCGACCGGAACATAGAGTACACCCAGACCCCAGGCACTGCTTCGCTCACCGTCTGCTGCCGGATCACCACTTCGATCTGGGATGCAGCAAAGACAAGCGACAACAGCCGCTCGAGCGCACCGAGGAGCTGGGTTAAAACATAGCTCACTCATCGACCCCGCCACTAAACCAAAACCGCACTCCGCCGATTTCAGACGTGCTCGGATTGGCCGAAGACGCCGGACTCTCAGTGCCTCCCCTATCCTGGAAAGCAGCGTAGCCTCTGCGTGTCCATTAAACAGAGGCAGGGTCAGAATGGATCGGAGAAGAAGTTACCACATGCCAAGATGCAAACCTTGACAGGATATAGGGCACAACAGACATCGTGCGCGAAATAGCTGACACCGAATACGATACCAGAATAGTTCTCCATCGAGGGTGGAGAAAGATACGGAGATGCCGAGGACGGCGCTCTCCCAACCCTAGCAGAGCAAGCCCTCTAGGTATTTTCATATCTCTTTTTCAATCTTATCTAAACTTGTTAGTTTGTTTTCTAATCTAATTAAACTAAATATTATACAAGTGACACATCAAAAACGCAAAATCAAGTAGGTATAGGTGAATGGAGAATGTAGAGACTTAGTTAACCACTATTAACACGTTAGCAAGGATAGCAAATAGAAATTACGAATCAAACATGTATTTTGAAAGAAATCAATCAAGAACAGATATGAACGCATACAGAGTCCTTATTAAGCATGCAATTAAATTAACTAGATGAACGCACCATAGTTAACCCTATTAAGCATGCAATTATTAGTGGTAGCTAATCACTAACAAGAACGCAATCAATGCATTAAGCACATATAGAAGTGTGATCGATTTAAGTAAAGATAACAAGTTAGAACGCTAATCTTAATGCAAAGCTCATTGTTGATTTACCTAAGGAACTATAGGTTTTCCACTTTAATTATTAAGACCTAGAACGCTATCAAATCTTAATATGAATTCAATTACATGCTCATTAATCTAAGTATGCATATATCCTAAGATCAATTAACACATAAACGATGGGATTGAAGCACGAAATCAACAAACAATCAAGCACAAGATGAAATTGCAATTTTTTGTTGAACAAAACCTAAAATACTAAACATGCTTCATGGTATTTGAAAACTAAAGATCAAAACAAAAACTTTAACTTCACAAAGATTTGAAACATCCAATTAATAAAAACCAAAATCTGATTTGTATTACAAAGTTCATAAACCAAAAGCAATAAAGAGGAGAACATGGTTACACTTTTAAAGTCTTCCAGAACGCAAGAAGAAGCTTCAAAGGTGGTGAACGTTGAAGGTGGCTCACGGCAAGGATCGATGCTTGAATGGAGGTAGAGATGCTTCACGGTGTCTTGAACTTGGAAGGAGGATGAAGGCCGAAACTTTGAGAGAGTAAAGATAAGAGATTGCGATTTTGATTTTGGATTTTGTGGTGTCTATAACGTCTTCACAATGCCTCTATATATAGTGGACGACATAGCATGGTATCTTGATTACCTTCTACTTCTTCTAAATCATCTGACCAATCAAAATATTTCAAGAAAGTAGAAAACAATCTTGAATCTTCAATGTGTATCTCTTTGACGAAATCCTATAATGAATCTTCCCTCAATTTGGTCTTCATTCAACTCGTATGTAATCAGGAAATTCACTACTAGAATTATGCTCATATACATCAGTTCTTAGCTGATGTTAAAAAAATAAAAATAAAATTTCTACCGATGTCTTAGTGGGTGATGTTAAAGATCATGAAAAAAAGGACATCGGTTATTAACTGATGTCCGCTATAAAAACAGACATCGGATAAGTATCAAAAATCGATGTTAAATCGTTATTATGATCACAAATTGGTATGTTTAGATATTGTTAAACCTTCATATTTTAATATTTAATGCTTAATGAAGTATAGGTTCAACAGCACAAGTATGCATTTTAACATCGTTACTCATTCTAGAAACGATGTTTTATACTGTTTCTACACATTGGTATAGTTGAACTTTTGCCTACTGTTTACGAGCTTCACGGCTATTTTCCATATATCCCACTATTTAAGATTCAATCTACATTCTTTAGTATTGCATGAACGATGTGCATTATTATGTAAAACATCATTTCCTTTTATGAAATGATGTCCATTCTTTGAGGTTTGCACCGATGTCCATACTGATACGAGACATCATTGTCCAGTGGCGGAGCCACATTGGGGCACACTGGGTCCCGTGCCCCAGTAAACTTTTAGATATATATGATTAAGTTACCACATAGCACAGATGGCTAGGATAGTGCAGTGGTCTAGCACTTTGACACTGGCATGCCAGATCTTGGGTTCGAATCAGGCTACTTCAGAATTTTTTGTATAGATTTTTTCCAAGGTTTAATCCTAGCTTGCAGCACTAATTATTATTACTATTTACTAGTTTTTTCTATTACTAATTTTTTCATGTGGCTTGCTATTATAAACTTAGCATAATTTTAACAATATTCTTACCTTAAATTAATCTTACTACTAGATTATAATATTTCTATCAAAAATTTTTAATAGAAATTTTCATTAAAAATTCTGATACATAATTTGAGTACTAAATTTTTTCTTCTCAATTTCTAAAGGTCCTTACCTAGGATGAAGATCTAGCTTTGTCACTTGGTGTTACTTTTCAGTGATTTAGAAAACTCTTACAAAATAAAAAAAGCATAGTTGCAACATGTATCGACTCTAAACTCAATCACAAATTTTTTGTTATTTTTCTAGATATTTTATATTTTGATATTATTATTTTATTTTTGTGCCCCAGTAACCCTAAGTTTCTGGCTCCGCCCCTGTCATTGTCCATATAATAACTCCAACTTAATAACTCGATAACCACTGAATAAAAGGACATCGATTTTTGTTTTGAAAATGATGTATCATATCTTTTTAAAGACATCGTTTTTCAAGTTTAACACTGATTTGAAATAGGTGTATATACATCATGTCCTTCAAGGTTGTTGTCAGCTAGATCCAGCCAACATAGTTTAGACAAATTACCAATGGAAGATGGGATCCTCCCACTAAATCTGTTAGAATTCAGAGACTTGTGGTTTCATAAATGAAAAGAGCACAATGAGCATCAAGTATTTGAAAATTTAAGATAGATGAGCAGATATATCAAATCGTGTCATTTACAGCATCCAAGATAACCTCCATAAGAATGTTCATCTTTCAGCTGAGCAGTAAAACATTTATGAAGGTAATAGGAGCATTTTTATGCGACATTTTAATAATTATTTCCTTATATTTTGCTTAGTTATTTCCTTTACTTAATCATTTTTAATTTAGTTTCTATTTTCTAGGTACATCGAATAAATGGAGAAGAAATGAGCTGAAATGAAGAAATGGAGTTTTCCTGGTCCGACTAGGAATCCTGATGAGGCTAGGAAACATGAAGGCATTAGGAGACCACATGGCTTGAAGATATTATGGGAGATTAAATCTGATTTTTGCATGGGAAATGATGGAGATAATGTGAAAATTAAGGAGAAAATCAAGGGAGAGTTTCAAGGGATTGTGCAACAAGATAAGGCTCAAAACAAGTCCAGATTCGTTCCTCAATTCCCTCAAGATATGTTGGCCGAAATTAAGGAATTAAAATCTGCAGTTTTAATGTGAAAATCAAGAGAAAATCTGTAATACCCCGGAAAAAAATCCAAATTAAATTCCGTGGATTTTTTAGAAATGATTTCACGATAGTAGGAGCGAGTACGAAGCTTGGAGAAGTTGTGGAATTAGTTCGAACGATTTTATTTTCGAAAACGAACGTTTTTAGGGGGTCAACAAAGTTGACTTTTTATACGTTCAAAATTTGGGAAAACTTCCTTCATGAAAGTTGTAGAGCTCGTCGATACGAGTTCGTGGACATGTGGAACGCATTATTCGGAGTTCGTATGATTAAGTTATGAATATTTGAAAATTGGGAATTTTCTATAAATAGGAAAAATTTCTGATTTATTCATTAAGGACGAAACTTTTCTGTTTTTGCGGAATAGTCCCCCGGACTCTCTCTCTCTCTCGATCGAAAACCCTCAGACCCGGCGGGTCGAGCTCGACCCGACCCGGCTTTTTCACCACCCACCGGCCACCTCCAGCTCAGGACCCGGCTCCTCCCGAACTCGCCGCCGCACGCCCAGTCGCCTGGTGGTGTCATCTTGCTCCGTCGCTGCCCCCAGAAGTGGATCGAAGCCCCCCCGAAGCTAGAACCCGACCCGACCGGAAAACCACTTTTCCGGCGTTGCATGGGCCGATCGTTCCCATTTTCGTGATCTCCTCTTCATGCTGATCATCCCCATGTAAGCCTTTCATCACGATTTTGTGTATAGAATGCTAGATCATGGTTTGACTTTTTCGACGTCCCTGATTTAATCTGAAATCTGATCAGACGCACGAGATTAATCCAACTTCAACGCTTGATCTAGGACGATCTAGGCCAAACCAGACTTAGCTCCAGGTATGAAAGTCGACCACCCTTTCATTTTGAACCAGTTTGTAGTTGGTCACTTTGCCATCTGAGGTGGTTGACCGGCGTTGACCGCCGCGTTGACCGCCCACTGACCACCGCTTGTGGCGGCGCATCAGACCATATTTCGAGTTTTCATTATCTAGGCGATGATCTATGCATCCATACGAGCGTTTTGATATATAACATGGTCATGTTAGAAAAAGTTGATAAATAGTGGATTTACGTTTTGACGTTACTATTTAACGTTTTTACGTTTATCTTCGGTTTACGATCTGTGAAGATCTGACCATCGGTTTTGCTTCAATTTTGGATATGTTGATCGTATGACTGTCCCGGTGACTTTGTGAGGTCACGGGCGAAGATCCGACCGTTGGATCTTCGTATAATTGAGAAATAGTGATTCGGAAGGCGATTCGTGAGAATCTGACCGTCGGATTTTCATATAATTTTATGGAGATGTTTGTTAGAGTGATTCAAGAAGATCTGAGTCTTCGTGATAATTTTGGAGGATGATCCTAAAGGCGATCCGTGAGGATCCGACCGTTGGATCATCATTAAATTCAGATCCGACCGTTGGATCATCGTATAATTTCGATCTGACCGTTGGATCATCATTAAAATTAGAATCCGACCGTGGGTTTCCGTATATGTGTGCTTTTGAGTTGTTGGCTAAGTTAAGATCATTATTGGATTAGGTGATCGATGGATTTATTTGGCGGACGATTCGTGAGATTGTTAATGGAGCTGTTAAGAAGACGCAGCTGGATTAGAGGTGAGTAAACCTCACGTGGTTCATATTACGAACCCAATATATTTAATTGCTTTATTTTGCAATCATATGAACTATAGTTGGTATTAATGGGCATTCCTGTGTGAATGTCTATCTATATATATATTATTTATGTGAAATAATATGTATTGTTGAAATTGTGAGATATTATGTACTGTTATGGTTGTGTTGAGTTTATTGTTGAAAAGCAACAATATTGTGAGAGGTATTAAATTTATTGTTGAGAAACAATAAATTGTTGATTTGTTGAGATATATTGATCTGTGGAGATCAATAGGTCACGGGGGTGACCATGGCATCTATTAGTGAACCACGCCCTTGTACCGGGTAGGTGGAAACTAATAGCATTAAATCGTGAACCACGCCCTCGCGCCGGGTAGGTGGAAACGATCAGTTAGAGCTCTAGTCTGTCTGCCAAATGTTGAGTGACCTTATGAGGGTAACGGGGAGTGACTCATAAGTGTATAATATTTATATATATATATATTTATATATATATGAGAGTGAGAAAGTGAAGTGGTTTTGTGGTGATCATTGTAATTGTGATGTTTCTACATTTCTATACTTGAGTTAAAGGAAATGTATTTTATTAAATCAACAGTTCTTCTTGTTTACTCATACTGGCTGTAAAAAGCTTACCGGGTTTTGTGTTGTTGCAACTCCCGGTACACTATTCAAATTGTGTAGCGGGTAATCCTACAGGACAGGAGAACCAGGACGGTGATCGTGCGGTTAGAGCAATTGTTAGAGTTTTACAGCAATTGTACGTTGTGAGGTGTGTTATGCTCATTTGAGCTTTACAATATTGCTTGTGAGAGTGAATTGTAATAATGAACTCGAAGTTTCGAGATTTGGATTTTGTAATTGTAATTATTCATGTTTCGGATTTGAATTTATTATTCAAAATTCGGGGCGTGACAGTTTGGTATCAGAGCGTAAGGTACATATTTGGTGATAATCAGTACTCCCCGAGTGAAGGCCCGTCTGCAGCGGATCCCCATCATATACTCTTCGGTACTGGTATAATCATTGGGTATGTCTTAGTATGGGGTCTAGACAGCGTGTATGTCTGTAGGACGGTAGAGTTGTCTTCTAAGTTCGTATTAGAATAAATTTAGTTTCCGCAGGTTGTAATCTTCGAGGAATAGAGACCTCTAGATTTAACTCTGATGAGTCGGTGAGATTTGTTTTATGGAAGTGAGGTCCTTTTGGATGTTGAAGTGTTGGTTGAAGGCATGATGTTGACCTATGCACGTACCTAGTGTGGATACGAGTATGAATTGTTATAAATTTTGTCTTCTTAAGTTGGACGTACAGACGTTTGGATGGGATGTACGTATCAAGGATTAAATATCTTGTTTTGTAATGAGATGTCCTTGTGGAGTTTGTTAGTAGGGTTGAGGTTAGGAAAGAAATTATTGTGGTTACTTCTTCCTTGTGCTTGTAAGTTGTTAAGCAGGGTTTAAGGTGCGAGACAAGAATTTTATTTTGTGCTCGATGGTTAGAGATGAGAGACCATTGTTTTGGGTTGTCGTTGAGTACTATAATTCCTTCAGAATCAGGATTGTTGGTAGAATTGGAATTAGTAGTAGTTTTGGTGATTCGGAATTTGAATTGAGTTCGTGAGATATGTCTTATATACGTGGTTGATGTTGCTTGCATCATTTTGGAACGATACGTTACGATTCACAAGGAAAACTGGATTTGAAATTTATTCATTTGAACACCATGGGTTGATGACCTGACCGTGACTTGTGAATATAGTTTTGTTCAAGTGAATGAAATTGAATTTTGTGGCCTTTGTGTGGTGAACTAGTTTTCTTAAGTGTTGGATCGTAGTATGGAGATGGACTGCAGTGAATTTGAGGTTGTTTGTGTTTTAAGTTTAAGTAGGCGGGACACTTAAAGTTTTGAAATGGAGTTTGATCTTGGTCGGTAAATAATGGGGAGATTTAGAGTCAACTCTCTGTAAATGTTATTAGATGAGGGTGTGTTTCTGTGGTGATGGATTTTAGGAGAAATGGTTAAGTGCAATTTTGGGTATTGATTTTAGTGACTTTGTTAGGTATCCATAGTGGTTCAAGTGAATTACTATGTGATATGGAGTTTGATTCGATTTCTGAATCGCTAAATGTTAGGGATTGAATTGTGGTGAGTTTTTGTTGAAACAATTGATAGATGGAATTATCGAGATTCTATAAGAGTGGTAAGAGTAACTCTAAAAACGTGGGTTTTTCCTAGCTAACTCAGGATGTGTTTAGCTTTATAAATCCCTAATCCTATCGATGCAATTGTTGTGTTTGGTTTGACTCAGAGGATCCTAGCTAGACCTCGATGCGACTTAATTGATTGTTGGATTCTTTTTGAGTGATTGTTTTTATTGCATCATTATGAAAGATGTGTGCAGTAGAGTTGTTTATGGTTTTGAAAATAGTATTGGGTGACCAAGGTTCGATCCTTGGTGTTGTTGTTGGTTAAACAAAAAGAAAAGAAAACATGCACACCATCTTATTGAGTTATATTACAAAAAAAAAAAAAAAAAAAAAAAAAAAAAAAAAAAAGGAAAACAAGGACTATGCTATACTAAGCCTAGTCAGCAGCTCCGGATGGATTGAGGCTGAGCTCAAGAGAAACGTTAGAGCCACTGTTGTAACCGCCTGAGCCACCAGAATAGTAACCAAATACGCTACCTTCCTCGGATGTAGTCTTCAGGTTACCAAAGACGTCCTCGCCGTGCACGGGGAACAGAGGAAGAGTTTGAACCTCCTGGTGATCTCCTCCTCGTTGTTGCAGGGATGTTTGTCCTCCTGTTGTGCCAAAAGAGTTGGACTGGTATTAGTGTTGAAGTGTGAGGAAGAATATGAAATAAAATTTAAATCAAGAAATCCTTCATTACCAGTAGAATAGGTGGAACCAAAGTTGAGATCAATGGATCTACCATCATCAGTAGAACTAGTGGACCCAAAATTGATGTCAATGGATCCACCAGCTGGCCCAAAATTGATGTCGATGGATCCACCAGCACCAGTAGAACCAGTGGACCCAAAATTGAGATCAATGGATCTACCAGTACCAAGAGAACTAGTTCCCATGGGCACTGGAGCAGCCTGATTACACCTATTCATCTGCTTCTCTCGAGCCCTGACGTTCTGGAACCAAAAGTAAATGTTCTTACCCTCAACATACCCATACTGGTTCAGCTGGAGACAGATCTCGTGAATCTGCTCTGTAGTTGGGCACTTAAATCCCTTGACGTAGTAAAGATCCTTGAGGATTCTTATTTGTTCTGGAGTAGGAATCCACCTGGTACGGCTTCGCCAGAAATCCACGTTGGCACTACTTCCAGCTGCTTGGGTGTTTCCTCCCTCCTCTGTTGGTTGCTGTTGTTGTGGTTCCATTTGTTGCGGGGTTTGGAGCTCCATTAGTTGCAGAGTTCGTGGCTCTTGGGTCATGGAGTGAGAGGATGTGAAAATCGAGGAATACATGGTTTAGTGTTTGAGGGAGATTTTGTTAGAAGGATTGGAGTTGTTGAACTGGTGATTGGAGATCTGAGATTCTTAGAGGAAAGATGAGATCGAATCTTCAAATGGAAGAAAAGATCTGAGAAAGAAGGATTGAAGATTTGGAGGAAAAGATTGAAGATCTGAAAGTTCAGAGGAAAGATGGGATTGAATCAACTAGATGGGAGAGAAGATCAGAAGAGAAGGATCGAAATTGATGAAGAAAGGATTTGAGAAGAGAAAGGCTGAAGAGTTGAGAGAGAAAGACTTGAGCTCGGAAGAAAATTTCTTTTCTTTTGGAGTGAACAGTTTTTCTCCAGAATGCACCTATTTATAGAACAAGGTGAGCAGATCTCCACCGTTGGATGAACGATCTCAGAATTTGAATCCACGCGTTGGATTAAAGTCATCCGAAAACCCGGAAAAGTTGTTGGCGCGTGGAGAGCGTGTAAGGGGACAGGCCGAACCTCGAGATGCTGTGGCAGACAGCTTTAGCCGAAAGCAGATTTGACTGCCGTAAATCACGGAAGGGATAAGCCGTGACACAAGTGGGCCGTACTTGGGCCTGTCTCGGATCAAGGCATCACTGTAGCTGTGGGTGGAGGCCTGATGGGCCGAGTTTCAGAAACAGTTTTGGACATGTTGGGCCGGATTTCTGTAACAGTTTTGGATACGTTGGGCTGGGTTTCTGCAACAGTCTTGGATGTTTTGGGCCGAATTGTTGAAACAGTTGAAACAGTTGGTTTAAATAAAAGGATTGGTATGGATAATAACGTGAGCAGCCGTGCTCGAGTGGTTGAGTGTACAGTTCGTGTACAAGAGGTCTGAGGTTCGAACCTCGCCTCTCGTTTATTTTTATTATGTTCGTTTATGACATAATAAGTATAAAATTTGTACACATTATATTAAGCACAGCTTGTGCTCCAGTGGTTAGGGGACAAAGGTTTCGTGCGGCAGGTTGAGGTTTCGAACCTTGCCTTCCCCGTTATTTTATTTATGTCACTTATGACATAATAAATATAACACGTGAGCATATATTAATGAAGGCAGCTCTTGCTTCAGTGGTTGGGAGCAAAACCTTCGTGTTTGAGGTCGGGAGTTCGAACCCTACCTCTTACAAATATTTTTGGGTCTCGTATATGCTTGATATACGGACGTATATACGGTATGTACGGTATACATACGTATATACGGTCTGTACGGTATGTATACTTATATACAGTTGTACAGTATGCATACGTATATACGGTCTGTACGGTATGCATACGAATATACAGTTGTACGGTATGCATACGTATATACGATCTGTACGGTATGCATACGTATATACGGTATGTACAATTTCATACCGTAGCCGAGCTGGAAGTTGGTGGGCCAAATAGTAAGCCCAAATAGTAAGCTCGAATAGTAGGCCCAAATGTTAAACCCAAAATGGTTTGGGCCGGTTCGAAATGTGGATGGTCCGATTTCTTCAGGCCCAATTGGCCAGCCCTAGTGCTTAGTCCAAGGATTGAGCAAGCCCAAGTCATCATCATTGGGTGACATAATTTATTGGCGTGCTTTTGGGGATGATTTGTTTTGAGTGATGCATCTCTATGGTTGTGAAGAGTGGTGCATGCTTAAGTTTTACTATGGAGATTTACCGTGATGCTAATTGAGTAGCGAAACACTTTGTGGGAGTGTTTACTGTGCTTGTATGCCAGTACAGAGTGATGATCTATGTGAAGATCTATGTGATGATCTATGTGAAGATCTATGTGAGGATCTATGAGATGATCCATGTGACGATTTTGTGTATGTGATGTGGAGTGTTGTTGAGCAGTTGTTGTGTGAGTTTACGTTTGTGATGAAAGGATTTAGTGGCCATAGGAATGTATTTTTATACAAAGGATTGAGGCTTTGTAGATTACTACAGATTTGGAAAAGATGGAGATTCTATAGTTAGGTCAACCTTAATCGAGAGGAATTGACTTACGCTTAAATTTCGGGACGAAATTTCTTTAAGGAGGGTAGATTGTAATACCCCGGAAAAAAATCCAAATTAAATTCCGTGGATTTTTTAGAAATGATTTCACGATAGTAGGAGCGAGTACGAAGCTTGGAGAAGTTGTGGAATTAGTTCGAACGATTTTATTTTCGAAAACGAACGTTTTTAGGGGGTCAACAAAGTTGACTTTTTATACGTTCAAAATTTGGGAAAACTTCCTTCATGAAAGTTGTAGAGCTCGTCGATACGAGTTCGTGGACATGTGGAACGCATTATTCGGAGTTCGTATGATTAAGTTATGAATATTTGAAAATTGGGAATTTTCTATAAATAGGAAAAATTTCTGATTTATTCATTAAGGACGAAACTTTTCTGTTTTTGCGGAATAGTCCCCCGGACTCTCTCTCTCTCTCGATCGAAAACCCTCAGACCCGGCGGGTCGAGCTCGACCCGACCCGGCTTTTTCACCACCCTCCGGCCATCTCCAGCTCAGGACCCGGCTCCTCCCGAACTCGCCGCCGCACGCCCAGTCGCCTGGTGGTGTCATCTTGCTCCGCCGCTGCCCCCAGAAGTGGATCGAAGCCCCCCCGAAGCTAGAACCCGACCCGACCGGAAAACCACTTTTCCGGCGTTGCATGGGCCGATCGTTCCCATTTTCGTGATCTCCTCTTCATGCTGATCATCCCCATGTAAGCCTTTCATCACGATTTTGTGTATAGAATGCTAGATCATGGTTTGACTTTTTCGACGTCCCTGATTTAATCTGAAATCTGATCAGACGCACGAGATTAATCCAACTTCAACGCTTGATCTAGGACGATCTAGGCCAAACCAGACTTAGCTCCAGGTATGAAAGTCGACCACCCTTTCATTTTGAACCAGTTTGTAGTTGGTCACTTTGCCATCTGAGGTGGTTGACCGGCGTTGACCGCCGCGTTGACCGCCCACTGACCACCGCTTGTGGCGGCGCATCAGACCATATTTCGAGTTTTCATTATCTAGGCGATGATCTATGCATCCATACGAGCGTTTTGATATATAACATGGTCATGTTAGAAAAAGTTGATAAATAGTGGATTTACGTTTTGACGTTACTATTTAACGTTTTTACGTTTATCTTCGGTTTACGATCTGTGAAGATCTGACCATCGGTTTTGCTTCAATTTTGGATATGTTGATCGTATGACTGTCCCGGTGACTTTGTGAGGTCACGGGCGAAGATCCGACCGTTGGATCTTCGTATAATTGAGAAATAGTGATTCGGAAGGCGATTCGTGAGAATCTGACCGTCGGATTTTCATATAATTTTATGGAGATGTTTGTTAGAGTGATTCAAGAAGATCTGAGTCTTCGTGATAATTTTGGAGGATGATCCTAAAGGCGATCCGTGAGGATCCGACCGTTGGATCATCATTAAATTCAGATCCGACCGTTGGATCATCGTATAATTTCGATCTGACCGTTGGATCATCATTAAAATTAGAATCCGACCGTGGGTTTCCGTATATGTGTGCTTTTGAGTTGTTGGCTAAGTTAAGATCATTATTGGATTAGGTGATCGATGGATTTATTTGGCGGACGATTCGTGAGATTGTTAATGGAGCTGTTAAGAAGACGCAGCTGGATTAGAGGTGAGTAAACCTCACGTGGTTCATATTACGAACCCAATATATTTAATTGCTTTATTTTGCAATCATATGAACTATAGTTGGTATTAATGGGCATTCCTGTGTGAATGTCTATCTATATATATATTATTTATGTGAAATAATATGTATTGTTGAAATTGTGAGATATTATGTACTGTTATGGTTGTGTTGAGTTTATTGTTGAAAAGCAACAATATTGTGAGAGGTATTAAATTTATTGTTGAGAAACAATAAATTGTTGATTTGTTGAGATATATTGATCTGTGGAGATCAATAGGTCACGGGGGTGACCATGGCATCTATTAGTGAACCACGCCCTTGTACCGGGTAGGTGGAAACTAATAGCATTAAATCGTGAACCACGCCCTCGCGCCGGGTAGGTGGAAACGATCAGTTAGAGCTCTAGTCTGTCTGCCAAATGTTGAGTGACCTTATGAGGGTAACGGGGAGTGACTCATAAGTGTATAATATTTATATATATATATATTTATATATATATGAGAGTGAGAAAGTGAAGTGGTTTTGTGGTGATCATTGTAATTGTGATGTTTCTACATTTCTATACTTGAGTTAAAGGAAATGTATTTTATTAAATCAACAGTTCTTCTTGTTTACTCATACTGGCTGTAAAAAGCTTACCGGGTTTTGTGTTGTTGCAACTCCCGGTACACTATTCAAATTGTGTAGCGGGTAATCCTACAGGACAGGAGAACCAGGACGGTGATCGTGCGGTTAGAGCAATTGTTAGAGTTTTACAGCAATTGTACGTTGTGAGGTGTGTTATGCTCATTTGAGCTTTACAATATTGCTTGTGAGAGTGAATTGTAATAATGAACTCGAAGTTTCGAGATTTGGATTTTGTAATTGTAATTATTCATGTTTCGGATTTGAATTTATTATTCAAAATTCGGGGCGTGACAAAATCAAGGGGAGGATGTTAAGGATAAAGCCATGGAGAGATTTAAGGGAGAAAAGGTCCAAAATGCGTCCGGATACAGTCTAGGTTCATGCCTAGATATTTGGCCGAAAATTGTGAATAAAATCATATTAAATCTTGGGAAAATCAGCAATAATATATTTGGAAAGATTATGGACTTATTTTGGAGGCTTTTGATTGGCTGGATGACTCAACAGTGCTGACATGACATTCTGTGATTGGTCGAAGCTGTGTGGCATGACTAGATAATTCTTTGGGAAATTAAAAAGAAGATTCATGAAGCTTGACCGTCCCCCTATATATACCCCTCTTTGCTAGACGTTTTACACACCAACACAACACACCACAAAACACCTCTCTCACTCAGAAAATAAACATCAGAAAAATTCTCTCCATTCTCTAGTCTTCAGAAGCTCTGCATCTCAACCAAGGAGGAGAAGAAGTCATGCAATACATCAAGATCCTATCCACCATCCATCCTTGTGTCGTCCCTAGAAGATTGCTCGCTTTCAAGGATCTTCAAGTTCTTCGTCTCAAGGCTTGTCATCCATCTTTCACGATGTATTTCATACTTTCTTTTGTTTTCCTTTGTTTGATTCGTAGAGTTATGAATTCTAGTTAACATGACGTTAAGGGCAAAGTTTAAAGCCCGTTTTTATGTTTTGAAATAAAGTTGTGATTTCTATATGTTGATTTATATGTTGCTTATGTGAGATTGCTTGATTGATTTTGGATTACAGAAAACTTTTATATGCTTATGTTCTTTGGTGGCCAACTTAGGATATATGCATGTAATTGGAGCTAGATTGAAGTAGTGAAGGCTTTGGACAAAAGTCGAAATCAATTAAGAATGATTGCAAATAGATGAACTTTTTCATACTAGGTTGTGCACTTTGGTTGACATCTTTTCTTTGTTCTTCATGCATTGAATGTGTTCTTGATTAGCTAGCTTTCTAGACTATGATTGCATGTTCAATAGGATTAATTTAGGTGCTTTCACTTAGATTAATTATTCAAGGAAAGTAAATTAAAAATGGGAAATCGTTTGCTTACTAACGTTTCACATGGTCAATTTCTTTCTCATGACATAGATAATCAACTATAGGAATTGCGATTGGATTTCATGCATATGATTGTGGTTTTGATCTTTGTTCCTTGCGGTCCACCCTTGTACATGTGTTTTTACTTTTTCTTTATTTTATTTCTTTTAATTTTTAAATTTATAATTCTAAACCCCCTATTTGTGTTTACTTGTATATATTTCTTTTCTTTGTTTTATTTTTGTAAATAATACTTTTTACTTTTACTAATTAATTAATTGTTTTTGCAATTACAGGTGTACCCTCAATCCCCGGCTAGAACGATCCCTACTTATTCTATACTGACAACTACATTTTGCAGGGTTAAATTGCGTACTTGTTTTTAGCGTTACTAGAAGGAATACAAAATTCTTACAGAAATATAAGCTCCTGTAGGGACCCTATAGTAGGAGGTATGAGACCAGAGAAGCTGCAACCAACCAGAATTCTGAAATGGACCCAAGCAAGCAATTTTATGCTTTTACAATGGCATTGTAGTTTTAACAATTGGTCTCCACGTAAAACAGTATTTCCTTACATGTTAGATAGCTTCTTCAAACTGCCAATTTCTGCTGGGAGTGGTCCTGTCAGGTCCTTGTTGTAAGATAGATCCCTAGATGAAGAGACTCATGAAAGAAGAATTAGAATACTTATTGGAAATTACTCAAGGTTTTGCTCTATCTAGTTATAAAATTTGGTAGAAAATTGTTTCTGATCAATTATTTATGATGATACAAGTAACATTGCAAGTTCATCAAGCCTTGAAAGTGTACAGTGAATCTGATGGCATCTGCATTATGCCGACTAACAAATAGTATAGATTGACCGGTTGTTGAAATGCATCAAGTTCATGTGAAATAAAAATAGAAGAAGAGAAAAGGGTATTCGAAGACCTACAAAATTTGTAGTTCAGATAACTGTCCCAGAGAGTGTGCCAGTCAAATTCATACTTGATAATGTTCTGAAATATACAAGACGCTGCCCACCTTGAATTATGATAAGTGCTAAAATCATACAAAGAGACCACACGCATGTTGTGACACCCAATGCCATCCCAACCATCTTCACAAGGGTCCAGAGTCCCCCAACTTGGAGGCGTGTCAGTCCATAGTGTCATTAGAGACTTTAAACCAGTAACTGCATCAATCACATATTATCACAATCCAATATTGCAAAAGCTGAATTCTCAAAGAAGAATTTTGCAATCAATTGAAACAGGGAGAAATTGCAAAGTTAGAAAGGATTACAAATTTACGAGTTTATGAAAGCAACTTAAAGGACACTATTGCACCAACTGTAGCTATAGCAATCCAAGCAGCTCTTAAGAATTAATTGCCTGTTCTCAAGGCTGACTAAGTATTTCCTAATAAAGTAGTACAAAGTAATCTTAAACTACTCAGAGACTAAAGAATCAAAACTTTATTTGTAACTAGATGAGTTAAGAAGTTTTGCTGTCAAATCTGACATCAGAATTAATACTTCCTTAAAATGGTTCCTCAATGAATTTGAAAGAATTAATTATCATATACTACTTTCTCTGAAATCCGGATTACCACATACAGTTACTGGGACTGTTGGTTGAGTACTTCTATGTTATTCAGCTTTGGGAAAGATTTTGACAAAAACTAGAGGCATAATATCGGGAAAGCTAAAAAGCAGGTACAACAATCCTGCAAATTAAGCATGTTTACTCCATTTAACAAATAAATGGAGTAAGCAAAGCAAATAGTAGCTATATTGAGCTTACCATCCGGAGTACTTGTCTAATTGGTTTGCTAAAACGAGAAAAGGCGTGAATATAAGAAGCAGAAACACCTGAGTTCTATGATCCATTACTCCATGTCAACATCCACCTTCTCCACCATGTGACAAGAAAAAAAATGGAATGAAATTCCTTAACCCAAAATTGCCGGAGGAATGATTTTCTTCATAGCTACTTTTCTTATAATTTCTGCATTAACAAGGTTCGTGAATTGTTGCTATCCTTTTTACTGGAGTATCTGAGCCACAATATTTTCAAAGAACGTCTCTAATGGTGAAGTGCTATTGAGATGAGATGACAGATCAAAGACCCCACTTATTACTGCTTCAATGGTTTAAAATGAGGCAGAGAACGTTAATTCTACCAGGGATTTTGTTGTTAACGTAGAAATTTCATGATGGGATTTTCAAAGAACGTCTCTATGAGATGACAATTCCAAGACCCCACATCCTACTGCTTCAATAGTTTAACATGAGGCTGAGGAGCCATTGATTCGACTAGGGATTTTGCGGCTTAATGTAGAAATTTCATAATGGGATTTTCAAAGAACGCCTCTAATGGTGAAGTTCTACTCAGATGAAATGCCAATTCTAAGACCCCACTTCTTACTGCTTCAATGTTTTAACATGGAGATGAGGAGACATTGATTTGACTAGGGATTTTGTTGTTAATGTAGAAATTTAATGACGGGATTGGAGGAGACACACATGCACAACATACCATTCAGCAAATATAGGTACCTAATTTGCTAGACAAGTGGAACACACCAAAAGAAGCATCAATGAAAATCTGAAACAGTAAAGAAAATTTAGATGTTCTTCTCTTTAAAATACGGTTTATTGGACATAGAAGGCTAGAAGCTGTAAGATCCAAGTACACAATGTGTACAAGAGACGCTGAAGAGTTTTGACATACAATCCAGACAATTACATCATTTTACATATACATTACAGCAATGCAGTTTCAACCTGTTCCATTATCGGCCAACCCTTATTTATACATCTTAGTATTACTATGTTGCAACGTTCCGAATGCTTCAATGAAAACCTTAGTTGGCCATTATCGGACAACCCTTATTTATACATCTTAGTATTACTATGTTGCAACGTTCCGAATGCTTCAACGAAAACCTTAGTTGGTGGCAATTTTTCTGCATTTGGGGATAGGAAACGTTGATTAGAATAAAAGAGATATTTTCAGGAGGATGGAAAATCTCTGAAGCACTAACCAACAAGAAAGTAACTACACTATATACAGTGTGTTCATGTGGTGCCACAAATATTTCATCAATGCCAGATGTAAGCAGAAAACTTATAATTAGACAGGAGATATTACTTCATACCTCTTGAACTTGTCGATAACTATTATGAAGGAGTATCCGGCTGCTTATCTGGCCTAGCATCTACAAATGCTGGTATCTCATTGTATGCCTCATGCAACCTGGACAAAAGGGGGAACTGGGTCTGTACAAACAATTGAGGAAAGAAACTCATCAAAGATGATCAAAGATGCAGATGGCAAATGCACTTCTCATTTATAACGTAAAGTCCAAAAAAGCCAGAGAAATAGTTGATTGATACTATCAGCATTAGCAATAGAAGGTGCTGTAAAAAGAAAAGGAAAAAAAAAGCAGCTGGTGGATAAAAATATAGGAACATCCAAGACCAGAAGCAAGGATAATAATTAGAGTCATACTGAAAGGGATCAAGACAATTTCAGTTGTTCCTTCCATTATTGTTGACTAAAAATGATGAAAAAGACCCACTTGGCTCCCACTAGCCCAGTCAAATAAGGTATCAATTACGCTATCTTTTCAGTAACTTTGAATCTTTGGTTCCACAAAATGTATTAGCTGAAGTCCGATAGGAGGAAAATTATGGTTATAGAAGTACGTAATTCAGTAACAAAGAAAAAGAAATGGTAAAAAAATATCATTGTATAGTCCTTCATACATTTATCATTGAATTAGCTACCGTACAATCAACTTCTTGAAGCATGCCTGTTTGGTCACCACTCTATAACTAGTTAAATACATTTTTTTTGTGTGTGTGTGGACTGTCATTCTATACTAACTTTTTTGGGACCAAATCTCTACAGATACCTTTTCTTATGCTGAACCTACCACAGTATTATACCAAACTGACAGGCCAGAATAGACTCCAACTCAATGTATAAAAGATGCAGTTGCCTATACATCATAGGAAATATAGAATTATAGCGAGAAGAAGTGCAAATGCACGAAGAGGTTGTTTGACGCCTCAATTTTTCGAGTGCTATAGAAAGCCAACGCAGAATATAGAAATTCCATAAGGTGATTGAAATATCACTTTAGTCAATATGGACCCATTCAATTCTCCCTCAAAAGAACAGGAAAAGAATCATGCTATGCAACAGAGATAAGTATTATTTTACACTATCAGTTGAATAAAATCCCTTTATGTACATTTCCTATGGTTTATAACTTTAACTGGCGCCAGAAATGAGCAGTACCATGTCTAGATTGAACCTTGTAAAAGCTGCATGAATCTGGGGCGCCAAAAACAAATCTGCCTGCAAATATTTATCAAAATGTCACATATATTTGAAGTTTCTCCAAACAGAGTAATTTCACACCAATTACAAAGTGACCATTCCATAGTGCAGCATGCAACTCAAGTACTGTAATCCAGAACCTCATAACCACATCGGTTGTTAAAGATAAATAAAGTTCTAGATGGTCTACTGGTACTGCAGTCTTCTGTTTCTTGAGAGAACAAAAAAAATTGCATGAAATGGACATTTCAATTCTGTGATTATATTGCTAGGCAAGGGTCCTTGGTAATATTAATTGTTAAATTTAGTTTGCATGCTTCTAAAAGTAGTGAAACCACAAGTCTAATTACTTTGAGAACATTGGATTTGCATGATTTTCTTCTATGGTTAGTAAGATATGATGTGAGCTAGATGTTATGATTTATGCAAATGTAGGAGGCCTAATGTTTATCTCCAGCCTAAATATATGCAAATAACTGGGCAACAGCCTTGTGAAATATATGCAAATGTCGTGTACTTTTTGGGTGAATTCAAAACCCGGAAAAGCAAAAGACCAAAGCCCATGAATGAAAACAAGGCTTAGAGAACCAGTAACCGAGTTCCTTAGACCTGGCACATAAAAGATTTTCTGGTTTGGGGTTAAATGTGGTCAAAACGGTTCTTTTATTTTGCACTGACAAAGTCGATCACTCTTTTTTTCATAAGAAGGAGAAGAAGAAAGAAAAAAAGACAAAATTGATCAAACATACAAAAGAAACTTCATCTCCAGTTGCATATCTTCCGGCATAGTTTTTCAGTAGATCTTCAAGTGCTGAAACAAATACAAATAGTAGATATTAGACCTAAATTATTCATGAGAATAGGAATAAACATATAGTAAGACCCCAACACTTGTGCTTGAGAAGGAAGACTGAGGAGAAAATATTACCATAATTCCTTTTTCATTCATGGGCTAGAAAAAAAAATATTAAATTCAAAAGTTATGGCTTACGGAACATTTCCTCTTTTCTTTTCTTTTCTTATCTCTTTGGGAGGGGAATGTGGGACCATATGGATCAATAGTTTTTCCAAAGATTACCTGCAAAACCTTTCTCAATATGAACTTTAGCCCATTCAATTTTCGCATCTGGACTAACCCTTTCTTCTATATAATTCTGTAAATTGGAAAAGCAACAAGCGAGATTAATGTTATTGATTAGATGATAATGCAACAAGAAGTGAACTCTTATAACAATGAAAGTGTTTTAAAGTATAAACAAACAAAAGCATCCAGCTAGTTACCAGTACTGCCAGATTCTGAAGGGGCTGTATGCTTGAGCAAACAATATTTGCAGCCTGCACAACAAGAGAAGGACATGAAAATAGCATTAATTAAGAAAATACCTTCAAAAAGTTACAAACTATGTGTATACAAATAAGGATTTGGAGCAAAGCATAATGAACCGTCCAAAGCATGAGCAAACTCATATGAGACTCATAGTACATAAAAGTAGAGCATTCTAAACAGATTTGGCATCAATCAGCTGCATTTATTATGTATATTGCATTAAGCACCAATACACAATATAAACTACCATCAATGTCATTTACACCCTGTTTAATATTATACTATGTTAGTTAAGGATTTAAGATGATGCAGTTCTTGGTAAGCTAAGCATACAAGTGTTGCCAAGTCAATAGCACAAAGACAGAAACCATAATTTTATTTTGAATTCATCATATGATAACAGGGTTGTTACAGCCACGAGACATGAAAATCTGGTCACTTTGTAAGAAGCAGTTCAATTGACTTATCCACGCAAACAAGCAAAATAATTTTAAGAAAAAGAAACATTTTAGTTTACCAGGAGATTCAAGCCAGAAAGATTCAGAAAATACAGCTCATAAAACATGGGTTACCAAATAAGCCAAGAAGCAGCAATAGAAATAAAAAGATCCTGCGGCGTGCATAAATGCATGTAAAACTTTGACATGTCCGTGATCACGATCATAACTTAGACTTCTCATTACGGAAAAATGCAAATCCATCTACAATAGTTGACAACATCTTAACAAAAGGGACCCAATATCCTTGACACGAGACTGACCTGGAAGTTAATGGCCTTTCGCTGAAGGTCTTTAGGCAACAACGGATGTTGTGGGTACTTTTCTTCCAAATACTGCAGAACATGAGAAGAAGCTAATGAAAACTGAATGCATATCCTATGCAGATTAAGCTAATGGAGAAAAAAGAACATACAGACTGACCAATAAAATGGCAAATGAATCGGAAACAGCCATTTCCCCATCCACAAGCACCGGCACATAGCCGATCGGATTGAGCTTTCTAAACTCTGCCAGACAAAAAAACCCACCAGTACAGAATCAATTCAATGGGGATACAACAGTCTCAGATATAGACATAATCTCAAAGTGGTGAGTTAAAGGAATGAGACTAACCAGGACTAAACTGTTCTCCCTTCAACAAGTTTACAGCTTTGTACTCGTATTTGAGCCCTATACATATACAAACCATAAGGTCAAGTTCAAATTCAAATTCAGATACCAATAATGAATTGAATGTTCAAAAATTGGAGGAAAGGAAACACCTTTGAGGTTGAGGGCAATTCGGACACGGAAAGAGCAAGAGCTCCTGTAGTAGGAATACAATTTCAGTTGTTGATCACTAGCAGTCGCCTAAAGACGCAAACTTTCAGTCTCAGTTTCAATTTGTACTCAAAACCCAGAATTAATCCAAACTAGGAAGATAAGAATCACAAAGTTGAACTTGACTCACCATAAAGGGATTATCCGATGACACAGAGGTTGCAGCAAAATCGCAAATGTGGGGTTTTGTTCTTTGAGGGGACTCAAGAGGTTGCTGCCGTATTTACAGTAAATTAGTATCCGCCAGCAACCTATTCGAGGAGGAGAATTTTGGTTTTTTGTTTCTTTGTTTTTTTTATAGTTTTTCTTTGTTTTTTTGTTAAAAGCAACACATCACCCCCTCACTAGAGAATCACTTGTTGTAAGCTCTGCCGTTCAAGAAAGCTAAAAGCAACTTCACACTGAAGGTGACTCCAATTGACCGCATTAGCAACACATCACCCCCTCACTAGAGAATCACTTGTTGTAAGCTCTGCTGTTGTTTTCTTCAAACCATGTAAGTGTGGCTAATGCCTTAACTGACATAGGACATGAGTTCATTGATAACTTGATACGAGGAGGATTTGGTTCGGTATGATCCCTCCTTGGGCTTCCTCTGCCTACAACCTTGATCGACTACAGATCGGTTGTAGCATAAGCGTCTCCTTGTGATTTCTTTTTTCAAGCAATAAAAAAAAATGCTCTTGACCATTTATCTAATTTGGGTCTAACAATGCCCACTTACTCCACTAAAATATTTGTGTGCCCACTTATTTAATTTAAATATAAAAAAACAAGTCTGCCCTCTAAATAGTTAAAAAGTAATTGGAGGCTTCGTCAGAATCCGGATATCTGTTAGCCAAATAGTCACCCTCAAGTATAAGGGGTACAAGTAATAGTATAGGGATTTAAGAAATGTTGTCAAACCCACGAGGATTGGATTCCTTTCGCTAACTAAGGTATGAACCTAAAGAGAGTTAGAATATGCAAATGTACAATCACGAACATAGAATCACGAGGAAATCTAGGCTCATGATGAGTATATGCAAGATGGAATAATGATTTGATTTTGATTTTTTTTTAAGATAGTTTTGAATTGAAAACAACTAGATGCTCGAATGTAAACTAAATTACTCTAAACTAAACTATTGATCAAATGGATGAAAGTTAGGATTTAGATTGTCTACCACTAACATTCTTTGCAAGTATTGATGCATTTTAATATGAATGATGCTAAATTAATTAACCAATTTCTCTCCTTGCATCCCTCTCGGGTATAATAAGGGACATGCTTCTTCCCTCTCGGGTATAATAAGGGATAATGCTTATTTTGTGATATCAAGCAACCCCTCTCGGGTGTAGTACTTAACTATTTAAGTCATGAATTTCAATTCGGTTAATTAGGTATCTAGTGCATTACCCTAAGTGCATAAAGTTTGGATATAAAGAAATCATGCAAACCAGCCAAGCTTATCTCTAAGTGATTGTAATTCACAACCCCTACATGCACACCTAGTGTGCTTTCATGCTTTACATTCAAAGGTTACCAATCTTTAAACATTATATCATGACATAGCAAACACACATACTCAAAGTGGTAATTAAAATCTACGCATATGCATTCAACTCTTGAACTAGCATGTAGGCATATTAATCAAAGTTGTATCAAATCAAATTATAGCATCAATCCATACAAGATTGGATAGGGCTTTCAACCCTAGCCCTAACAAAGTAACTACTCACTCATAATCATACAAATTAGCATCAAATCTATAATATACATTAAGGTAAATTAAAGAGTTAAAGGAAAGAATGAACTAGTTGAAGCTTGACAAATCAATGGCTAGCTCCTCCCTTGTTTTCCTCCTTTAATGCTCTTTGAATCCTCCTTGATGGTGGAATGGATGGATGATGAACCTCTTGATGATGATGAATGAAATGGTGATGAAGATATGATGCTTATTTGGCTAACTTTAAGTGGTAGTGATAGAGTAGTGGTGGTGGTGATGGAGTTTGTGGTGGTGGAAGATGGTAGTTGTGGTGGTGGTGATGGAGGTTGAGGAGTATGGATATTATGGGTTTGGATTTTAGGAGGTGGAGATAGAGGTTTTTTGGTGGAGATAGAGAGAAAGAAGATGTAATTGGGTGGTACCGGTGATGGTATAAGAGTGCATGTAATGAAGGGATGCTTATATAGAGAAGAGAGCGATGAGTAAAACGATGAATGGAAGCAAAAGGGAGCAACTCAAAATAGTTAAGGAAATTATTTTATTGCTATGTTGAAGGTTATGGAAGATTTGTGAACATTGAAATGCCGAAGCAATTAAAGGAAGAGATTGGAGAGATTTATATGGAATGGATGAAGGTAAATTTATGGTAATTGGATTGGAGAATTATTTGGATTTTGTGATGTTGTAAAGAATATATGGTTAATGAAAATCAATGTTGGTGGACCAATATTCTTGGCGAAGAATTAATCAATAAGTGATTGAAGTATTATAAGAAAAGAATGTGGCATAATTTGGATTATTGGTGAAAGTTATTTTATGCGAATGCTTTGGCTAAGTGCATAAACATATAAGTAATTGGATTTTTGGACGCGAATGAACTTAATTAAGGAAGCTTTGAATCCACTAAGCCTACAAGGAATTTTTATAATTATATCGGTTAAAAGGGATTTGTTCCTATTTAGGAACTAATTTAATTACGAGTATTGAAAAGAGAGGAATAAATTATCGACGGAATTAAATCTGAAAGTTCAAAGGTTAAATGAGGTAACTTGAATCTAAAGTCTTTGGTTTGATGTCAAACAGAATATCCATATCCCAAATAAGTAAAGTTTTTAATAAATGAAGTCATTATTTGGGAATGGACATTGTTAAAGGAAAGTTTATTTGGGAAACTAGTTCTAGATCGTAAATGGATATTACCATGACTTACAAAGGAAATAAATAAAGGTTGTTATTTAGCCGAAGATGTGGTTATGTCATTAATTAGTTACTTATTCGACTAATTATGTATTAAGGGTCTCGAGCATGTGCACTTGGGCTTGGATAAATGATCGAAAGTCGAGAACGAACTCAAATGTGGACGAGCACTCCAATATTTCCAGGTAGGGTGAGCCGTCCCTATTTTGTTAGTGGCTTTCTTTTGTGTGTATATGCTTATATATATTATGTTGCCTGCAAAAGTGTTTATGGATGCCATAGTCGATGTCTCGATGATTTTTACTGCATATCGAAGTTAAATAACAACCGAGGCTAGACATTGCTTGTTATGATGAGATATGATATGATTGTTGTGACCTGAGAGTGATAGGAGCGATGCTTCCTACGGTGTCGAAACCGTGAACCTCCAGAGGGGCGATATGACCATATGTTATGTTGAGCCCGACCGTGTCACCTCAGTAGTATACGTAGGGAATCGATAGTGACGTCACATGGCATTGGGCCAGTAAATGGACACTCTCGCTGCCCATAGCCGGTAAGCAAAGTGAATGGATAATGTTGATGGATTTGGCTATGGTCGGCAGTTGACCTAGTTTACCGGGTACAGGAAACCAGAGTTTCGGTCACAGGTGAGTTGGAAATCCTGCAGGTGAGTATCTTTGAGCTTAGGTTGATTTAGCATACTGCATATGCTTTATAATAGAAAATAAATGTTTGTGGTTACTGCATTTTCTAATGTTTTCGATAAACGGGCACAATACTATGTAGTAAATATTTTCGATTACAATTACTTTCAAACCTAGCATAGTAGGGTCGGCCCTTATTGGGCAAGCGAGGACGAAAGCTCACCCCTACAACAGTGTGCAGGTTTTGGGCATGTGGTCGGGGAGCGTGCAGAGGAGGCACATGTGATAGGAGCATTTTAATGCGACGTTTTAACTGCATTTCCCTACATTTTCTGCGTTATTTCCTTAATAAAACTCTGTTTAGGAAAGTTTCCATTCTTTGATTGGGAAAGTTCCTTATTGTAGAAAGTTTCCATTTTGTAGTTTCTATTTTTCATTTTTAGAAAGTTTCCCTTTTTAGTTTAGGAAAGTTTCCATTTTTCATTTTAGGAAAGTTTCTATTTTTCTTACTAGTTTCTATTTTCAGGACCTCGGAGCTAAAAAGTGGAAATGAACTCACGAATGGAAAGAGGAGCTTGCAAACGTTAAGGGGAGCAAAAATGAGACACAATGGACCACAGAAATGAGCAGAAATGAAGAAAATAAGTTTTCCTGCTTCAACCAGGAAACCCTGCGAAAGGGAGGAGAGCTTACCAAGCAAGTTTCCAACGCAACCATGAAGAAGAAATGGAAAAATGAAGTGTTATGGCGTTGGAAGGTATAAAGGCTTGAAGTTGAAGCAACAAGGCCCAAGAACTCTCAAGACTTATTGGATTTTCGGCAAAATGGATCAAAGGCCCATAAAGCCCATGCAATTAGGGTTTGTGACGCAAGAATAAACCCTAGAGATGTGGTTGCCGTCCAATACCAAGAGATAAACAAGGAAGTGGCGTGAAAAATCAGAAATTAAAAAAAAGATTTCGGTGGAGATTTTCTAGGGAGATTTTCTTGGAATGAAATATTCTTGGAGAATTATCTTGTGCATTTGCCGTGTGAAATTAAGAGGGAAAAGAGGAAGCAACGTGAAACCGTAGCATGAGACGCCAAGAGATTTTCTAGGGGAGAGTTTTAAGGAAAGACAAAGTGTGGACATCAAGAAAATGTTCAAAACAAGTCTAGATTCATCCCCTATTTTCTCTAACTATATTGTTGCCGAAATTGGTGAAGAAAATCAGAAAATATCTCTATATATTTCGGCAATAATATATACTTAAGGGATTTAGACTTATTTTGGAGAATTTGATTGGTTGGATGACACACTAGGGCTTACTTGGCAATTTATCATTGGTGGAGGCTATGTGGAGTTATAAATTAACTCCTTGGAAAATAAAAAGAATATCACGGCTTGGAGACCAAGTTTGGCCGTTCCCTATATATACTCATCCCCTCTAGACGTCAACACACCCCCATAATTCAGAAATTTACTATATACGCGAAAGCTCTCTCCATCCTCTAGAGCAAGCCACGAAGTTCAAGCAAGGCCGAAGAAGAAGAAGAACCAAGCCGTGAGCATCATCATCCATTCTCCACCTTGAAGCTTGCTTTTGAGATTCAAGACTCCATACGTTTTATCTTTCATCCCCATCTCCATCTCACGGTGTAATTCAACCTCTTTCTTTGTAACCTTGTTTGATTTCGTTGGAATTGTTTCTAGTTGACATATATGTTTGAATAATTGTTAATTTCTGGAATTTTATGATTAATTGAGAATTTTCAAATTCATATATTGTAATTCGAGAGTTGCTTATGTGAGTTTGTTTAATTAAATTTGCTTTACAGAAAACTTTTATATGTTTATCTTATTTGGGTCGACACTTATAGGATTTGCATGTAATTGGTGCTAGGTTTAAGAACATAAATCAACTTTTTGCTTTGTGTTACTTGAATCAAAAGTAGTAAAGGTTTTGGACAAAGATCGAATTTAATTAACGAGGATTGCAATTAGGTGGACTTTTCCATACTAAGTTGTACACTTGAGTTGATAGCCTTTCTCTATGTCTAATGCGTTAAACATGTCATGATTGACTAGCTTTCTAGGGCTTGATTACATGTTTGATAGGATTGATCTAGGTGCTTTCGCTTAGGTTAATTAGCATTGAAAAGTAAAATATGAGAAATCATTTGTTTTCGAATGTTTCACATGATCAACTCCTTTCTCATGACTTAGATGAACAATATTAGGGTTTGAATCGATTTTAATCATGGTTTCGGTTTTGATTTTTGTTCTCTCATTCCATCATTATCTTTATGTTTTTGCATTTTATTTGTTTTACTTATTTAGTTTTATTTTCGAAAATCAAAAACAAAAACCCCCCTAATTTCGTAAATAATGTTTATATTTGTGAATATCTTTGTGAATATTGTTTGGCTCCAAAACCAGTTGGCTTGCAAACTGTCTCTTTTGAGCGAGTGATTGCGCAGGCGTGCCAGCACCGCGGGGTGCAGTCGTTGGGGGAGTCCCTTGACCTGACTTCTTCTTCAAGCGCTGTGGACGAGGAGAGCACCAACCTCGTCACAGGGTTCTTCTCTAGCCTTTCGGAAAAGGACTTTTGCCTTACAGATAAGGACTTTGGTTGTGATCTCTTGCGTTCACCGAATCGATACTTAGTGTACCTACATGTACGTTGCAAAGCATAATTAGCTATAATCAGACACCCTCATCGTACCGCCAGAGGTACCAACTATCGTCAAAGGAGTAACCCACAGATAGGCAGCCAGGCGAGCCACGGCCTGAGCACAAACGTTCCCCAGGATCACCGCTGACGCGCCGCCACGCACTCTGCCAAGACGGCATCAGAAGCTACTGAAACTGGGAACTGAAGCATATCAGTCCCACATCGAAAACAGAGAGAAGATCAGACCTCTCCTCACCTATAAAAGGTCCTCTCTTCTCTCTTCATTAGGACGCATTAACTCTCATTTATTACTATGCCGCCAATATATCAACTGACTTAGGCATCGGAGAAGTGAAGACCGCCCAACCCGGTCTCCCTCTGACGTCCTGTCTTTCACTTGACAGCTAGCAGGAATTACCAAGTATACAGAGTAGCGGTCCGCCCGCCGGACCCGCGTTAAACGGAGGTTTGGCTACTGCCAGACTTTGAGCATTAACACTTAGTATTGTAGACTAAGCAGAGCAATCACTGGGAAGTTTGGAGAAAGCACGAGTTGCGCTAAAGCGTGACTTTAGCTTCGCTGGGTTGCGAGGGTGTTACCCTTGCTTCGCTGGCAGTAACGGTGGCGGTTGCGCTCGCAGTCGGCTCGCTGGGAGACTGGGACTGGAAGTACGGTAGCCGGGTTGGTCTGGTGATGCTGACAGTCGGCTCTTGGAGAGACTAGGACTGGCGCACGGTCACCGGGTTTCAACAAGGTTGAAGGTTTGCTCCGGGGAGGCTTTGTAATCGCTAAGATTGATTGATATGAGAGAGGTCCCTAATTCGTCCTTGAAACCTGGTATATATACCTAGGGTTTTGACTGCTCCTTGTTGTAGAAGGATTATTGATTGAAGTTTCCTAGTCAATCTCTGCTACTTGACTCCAATAAGGTTTCGTTTTCCTCATGGATTCCGGAATGGGCGAAGCTGTAACCCCAACCCCAGTAGGCTTATTTTTGGGCCGCAGGTATCGGCCCACTGTGCTAGATCCACTAAAGGATATTGCCAAAATTACTTTTGGGCTCAAACATTGCCCCCCAGGCCTCGAAATCAGGCCCATGAAAATATAACTGATTGAAGGGGACTAAAACGACGCGTTCGATGCCCGAAACGATGTCATTAATGAGGGTTGCGTCCTTTCGCGAAACGCCTTTCTGTCGTATCGTTTCCCTCACAAAATCTCTTATTTAAATCCGCAGCCACTTCAGACCTGTCACATCAGAAACTGTTTTAGTCTCCTAAACCCAGAAACCCTCTTTTGCACACATCTTCCTCTTCGAAACCCAGAAATGGCTCCCCCGAAAAAGATAGTTATCGATCAAGAAGAAGAACTGAATGAACAAGCCGCCCATTCTTGGGGAGCCAACATCGGTGCCAGCCTGATCCTCCAGACCATTATCCAGAGACCCCTGCTCCTCAGACTCTCGAACAACCATGCCGGACTGGGTCCAACGCCGCGAGATTCTTTCCCGGCCGACGCCATCGCCTTCTATGGCTTACCTGTTCGCCGCCCCATCCCAGTCCTCCGAAGGACTCCTGGGGATTTTACCAGTTGGAGTGCCCCTAATCATCGATCAAAAATAGGGCATTGGCCATCTTTTATCAGTGCGGCGGAGCTTTCCTGGTATCGTGAAGCGCGAGCTCGAGATCTGGCTCGCTGGAACGCAGCAGGTATCACTCATACTATCGATCTTTGTTTTCGTCTTCCACGCGGTGGCAATCATTCGCCACTCGCTGCCTTTCTCTGTTTCTGGAATACCGCCACCAACACCTTCGATTTTCGATTTGGCCAAATGAGTATCACTTTGTTGGACATTCTCACCATCACTGGCCTACCCATCGACAGCGAGCCCTATCTGCATGGCCAATTCGACTCTGATACCTTTACTTCCACCATGGCCCAAAATGGTCGCAACGCTCATAGCGGCTCCTATCCGCGGTGGTTGGCTTATTACCGCCAGGAGCACAATGCGACTGGCGGGATTGCTTTCTTGGAGTACTGGCTTTGTAAGTTTATCTTCTGTACTTCCTCCTGTAAGCCCACTGGTGCCTGGACCTTGCTGGCAACGGCCCTCTACAACGGCCGCCGCGTGGGATTAGGACAACCAGTGCTGGGTGCCCTCTATCGCACTTTGTACCAAGCCACAATGCATCCCTTCGAGACTAGCATTTCTGGCCCTTTTTGGATTCTTGACTTCTGGATTCAAATTTACTTCCCATATTTTCGTCGCGACGACATCCCATTGCTTCCACCTACTGATCAACTCCTGGGACGATGGCTCTGTCGCAATGAAAGGTACACATCCCCTCCTTATTCTGAGTGCTTCACATACTTGTACCTTCTGCACGAGATGCCATACTGCGACTTAGTGCTGAGTCGAAGATTCCCGGCTCCGCTTGAACACGGATTTCTTCCTGGCGCCTCTCGCTACAGCGATCGCGCGCGCTTGGCCTTTCGCCGCGCAATCTTCTGTTCCGACATCAGGATTGCCGCTGACGAACTTAGTTACGAACTCTATGCTCCCAACCACTTCGCTCGCCAACTCGGCCTTGTTCAATTAGTGCCATTCCCTCTATATGATGCTTGGAATTACAATACCTCCTGGCGTAGACTTGGGCCCCTTTCTGGGCCTCCGCCAGCACAAAGCACACTCGTACTGGTTGACCTCCCTGACTGGGCTAGAGAGATTGACTCTGTGGATGGGGCTGAGGAAGGATACGAGGCATGGTGGGCAGAAGTTTCTGTTAACTGCTGGAGGCAACAGCATGATGAGCTATTCGCTGCCATTTTCGGGGAGCTGCGATACCCCTACCCTGCCGACGTTGATCTACTTGCTCGCGTCCCTGAAGACGTTGCACAAGTTCCTCCTCCTGCTGCCGAGCCGGTTCCGCGACCCGCGCGAGCCCCACGTCAGGCCCAGGCTGGTATCGTGATCCGCGAACCCCCTCAAGAGGTAAATATCCTGACTCGTGTTTTGTCCTTTGCTCATTTGCGCTTCCCTTTTGATTCAAAATTTTGCTATTCCAGGGAAACGCGCCATCCTCTGGCAGTCGCGCAGCCAACACTTCCCAAGCCACTGGCCAGTCTGGGAAACAAAAGGCAGTAATGACAGAGCCTGAAGACAATGAATCCTCTTCTGATGATGATGACTCGCAGACGGTAAGAAGATTTTTTATTTTTTGAGTAAATCATACTTCCTCCACGAATCAAACCTAATCTTCTGATCCCAACAGATCGCCGCCCTCTCGGCTCGGAAACGCAGTCGTTCTGATCCTCGAACTGACCTATGGGCAGAAGATGAACCAATCGCTGACCGACTGGTAAGACAAAAGCCTGCTCAGTACTTGTTAGCAATTTCTTTCTATTCTATGCGACCATGTAACAATCTTCATTCACAGGTTCGCCATAGGTCCTCGAGACACACTGAAGAAGGATCTTCAGCTGCTGGTGAAGGCACATCTGCTTCCCAAGCCCAAGCGCCAACTATTGTGAACAACTCTCCACCTCCTGCGGGCGCTGCCAGTAATGCACAGTTGGCCTCGGTCCCAGTGCAGATCATAGATGATAGCTCGCCTGAGGCCGAAGATAGAGTACCGCTACCGGATGCACCTCACGAGGAACCAAGTGATATACCGGTCCTGGAACAGATAGCGCCTGACTCAATTCCTATCCCTAGCGAAGCTAACCTAGAGGCAATGCCAGCGGTCGTTGAGCATGAGCCCCCAGCCGAGGAGGTATTTCCTTTAACCAATTAATCCATTATTATTTCCTGGCTTAAATATTCTATTCTGACAATACCTTCTTCCAGAATCCAAATGCCTTCAACACTGAGGACGCTGAAGCTGAAGCTGTAGAGGCAGAAGCTGCTGAGCCCGCTCTTAATATGGTTGGTCAGGAACCTCTTCCCCCTGCCCCCCAAGTTACTGAAGCCGGAGGATTGGGAAACCTTCCTGAACCAATGCCAGAGGCAGCACCTGTCGCTGAACCTCCTGAGGTTCCTGTCGTTGAGCAACCAACTCCCTCCACTCTGGAAAGGTTAGCTCGTGTACTTGAAGTGACCCCTCCTGGGGTCGTCGATGAAGCTAGAGAAGGCCTTCGTCGCTTCCTGGGCCCTGATATCCTGATTCCTGGTGCGCCCGTGAGAGTCTTAGAATATTTGAGGGTACTTCTCCGCGAGGGAGCCATCACTGAAGATCAGTTCCAAGAGGTCGATCAACTGCTGCAAAATCTCCCTCAAGGGCTCAATGAGCGGGCAGTCGCGAGCGCGCAGGCTAGGCAGACCGAGGCGCACTATCAGAACCTCACTCAACAAACAGAGACCGTGCGCGATTTCTTGGGTGACCAAGCTAACCTCATCAGGGACCTGACGCTCGAAAGGAACCACTTGAGGTCCCAGATTCAGGCTCTTCAAGCCCGGTTAACTGACGTTACCACCAGGCTTACTCATGCGGAGCCTCAGTTGGAACAACCCCTCGCTGCCTTTGAGACGCTATCCCAGGAGCTGGCTCAAGCTCGCGTGGCAGCCCAGCAAGCCGCACAAGCTGCCGCGGATGCTAGTTTTCGTTTAGATGAACTTTTCCTTCGCCTGACCCATGCAGGCCGCAGACTTTTGGGCCTCTAGAATTAAGCCCATGTTTTGTATGAACAATAATATTATTATTAACTTAATATTTAGCCCACATTGCTTGGCCCAAATACATATCAACTTAACTTCTCGAACTGTTCAGCGCTTTAATTGCTTTTAAAACTGTTTGAAAAGACTGAAAAGATAATCTCGAAATGGAGCGGTTACCTCCTTGGAGACTGCCCCGCCTCCCACGCGCTTTCAATTATCTTCATTTCCGAGATCTTAGCATTTAACACCAATTGATACGCTCATTGATGGCAATGAGAATATCACAACCACCCATCGTACGGTCCAGGCCACTGAGACTGGCACTATAAATACCTGCACTCCTGGGAGATGATATACACAATTGAATATGGGTTTCCCAGAGATAGTAACACAATCTCTACTTCTCTTTCTCCAGTTTCTACAATCTTCTCCTCACGATATTAGCCTTAGCCTCAAATTCCTAGGCCTTATGGCTTAACCTCAATACCTGGGTAGGTCTTATGGCCTAACCTCACGTCCAACCACATGTCTTTGGTCTCTGGAAGTCGCGGTGAAACCCACCGGTTTCATTCAGACTGAAGAACATGTGGTGCTCCCGCCGCGGCGGAACCTGATTCTGAGGGGTCTCCTCTCTCAGATTGCCCGCGTGGAGCAGGAGGAAGAAGGGCGGAAGACCAATATGGGTCGCCTGTTCTTGCTCCGTAGCCTGCTTCCAGGGTCTGACTACGTGACTTATTTTTTTCCCCTGGAGGTAGATGTGGTTGTGAGTTACACTCTCCGTGAAGACCATCTCCATCCCGGAGGATAATCCAACCAAAAGGGTTGCGATGGATTATTTCCTTCTTTTTTGGTCCGGTACAGACGGTAGCGGCTGCAACTCAGAGCAGAGGAGGCATGTGGGTGAAGAGAGGGAGAGTATGAATGCCCGAGCACAGCCCCTTTGCTGCCACAAGATCCAGAAACTCTCAGTAGATCTGTAACTTTATGGTTTTTACTCTAAGCCACTTCTGGCCTTGTAAACCGCAAATGTAATTATTTTGATTTGCACTTTGTACTGCTTTTTGGCCGCAAAGCCACTTTATGAATGAAAGTTTTTTGACACTTTTTTGCAAATCAAAGTATAAAATAAGGCCTCAGGTATAGGCCATTACATGCATTCTTAACACCATAATGTCAAAGAAAAGAAAAATTGAAATTTGAAATCGTTGATCGAGAAGCCTCAAATAAGGCCGTTGACCGAAAAGCCTCAAATAAGGCCTGAATGTACAGAGTGTTGCCCCCCTAGTATGCGTAGGTGAAGCAAGTACAGGATACTAAGGCCACAGAAAAGGCCTGAATATGGATGAAGCGAACCTGGGGAGACTAAGGTTGCCCCCCTGTCGGAGAAGAAAGTTGATCTGGTGGATCTTCAAACTCTCAAACACTAGGGTAATATTTCTTCAGGAACCGCCCGTTAATGGGATTGCGGTGAAGGTCGCCATCCAAATCTTTGAGGTGAAAGGCCCCGTGCTCCAAAATGCGATGAACAACAAAGGGTCCTTCCCATCGCGGAGTCCATTTACCGCGACCGGTCAACTTCTCGCCAAAAGGCAAGACAGCCTTCCAAACCAAGTCACCCTCTTTGTAACTACGGCCACGTGTCCTCTTGTCGTAGGCGCGAGCAATCCTTTGCTTTTCCAAAACCAAGTTGTCCAAAGCTGCCAAGCGTTGCTCGCTGAGATCTTCGTGTTCTTGCCACATCGCCTGAACATAATCTTCCCCGATCAAGTGATGCTGATCTTGGACGCGCAGAGACTGGACGTTGATCTCCAACGGTAAGATGGCATCATGACCGAACATTAGTGCATAGGGGGTCGTAGCAGTGGGATTTCTCTTGGAGGTACGATAAGCCCATAAGGTCTCATACAAAGTATCGTGCCACTGTCTAGGGTTTTCAACAAGCATCTTCTTGAGCAAGGTGATAATAATCTTGTTACTGGCCTCTGCTTGACCATTGGATTGGGCATAATATGGTGTGCTGTGGACGAACTGGATGCCCAAGTCCGTGACAAGTTTCTCTACCTCGCCGCCTATAAATGCTGCCCCCCTGTCTGAGACCAACACTTCTGGAATGCCGAACCTGCAAATAATATTCTGAAAGATAAACTGGCGAATGGTAGCGCCGGAAGCTTCCTTCAAAGGTTCAGCCTCAACCCATTTCGTGAAGAAATCAGTGGCTACAATGATGAACTTATGTTGGAGCGAGGAATGAGGGTGAATCATCCCAATCAAGTCCAAAGCCCAGCCACGGGCAGGCCAAGGTTTAATAATAGGTTGCATGGGAATATTGGGAATGTGCTGCACTGGACCATACGCCTGACAGTCTTGGCAACCTTTCGCGAACGCGATACAGTCCTTCAAAATGCTGGGCCAATAATACCCATGTCTTCTGATAAGCCAACGCATCTTGGGGCCTGCTTGATGGGCTCCACATACTCCCGTGTTCGCTTCGCGCATCAACCTCTTGGCTTCGCGGCCATAGACACAGCGAAAGTCTACGCCATCTTCCCCACGTCGTCGCAGCTCGTCACCTCTGAGGAAATAATTCAAGGAGAGAAAACGAGTCTTCCTGTCTGCTGTAGGGTCTGGGTGCTTGAGGTAGTCAATCAGCGGAATGCGCCAATCGACGTCAATAGGCTCGAGAACTGCGACAACTGGATCATCCGGTGGGTCAGACCGCGCGAGCCACGAAGGCAGTGTGCGGCGCTCGACCTTCAGGATGCGCTCGCGAACACCATACTTCAATGTAATGCCTGTAGCCAATTGAGCGAGCTCATTGGCCGCAAAGTTGCGCTCACGGGGTATGTGCTCCAAATCCGCCTCATCGAATTGATCGAGAAGCTCAATGGCGCGATGCAAATAGGGTATAAGCAAAAGGCTTTCACACTTGTACTTTCCTTGGAGCTGATTGATTATAAGCAAAGAGTCGCCGTGTACCTGAACGTCCCTGACTCCCAACTCTAGCAGAACCTCTAGGCCAATTATCAGGGCCTCATACTCTGCTTGATTGTTTGTACATTTGAACTCCAACTGGAAAGAATGAGAAAAACGATCGCCCGCTGGATTCTCCAGAACAATCCCTGCCCCTGCTAACGTTTCCGTTCTTGAACCATCAAAGTACAGTATCCAGGGCTGCAATGAGACTGTGGCTTGATACCGAACATCGTATTCTGGGATGTGCGCTAAATCTAGCCGAGTTATGGTTACAGCTGCTATCTCTAACTCCTTTACTACGGGGATGTCCAAGGTAGGGTGGTGTGCCAGGAAATCTGCGATAGCCTGTCCCTTTACTGCCTTTTGTGGCACGTACTGTAGCGAGAATTCAGATAAAGCCAATACCCATTTGCCAATGCGGCCTCTCAGAATAGGCCACGACAGCATGTACTTGACCAAGTCAGTCTGAGCGATGATGCAAGTGGTAAAGGATAACATGTAGTGGCGCAGCTTGCATGCTGAGAAGTACAATGTGAGACACAGCTTTTCCATCGGAGTGTACCTTGTCTCGCAGTCTGTGAGTGTCCTACTAAGATAGAATATAGCATGTTCGACACCATCCTCATCGTCTTGGGCGAGCAGGCTGCCAATGGAGGCCTCAGCCGCTGAAATATATAGTTTTAATGGGAATCCAGCCCTAGGAGGAACGAGCACTGGTGGGCTCGCCAGGTAGGCCTTGATTTTATCAAAAGCCTCTTGGTGTTTATGCTCCCAGACGAACTCGCTCTGGCCCTGTAGCTTCAACAGAGGAGAGAAAGGCTGGATCTTACCTGCAGAGTTAGAGATAAAGCGTCTCAAAAAGTTGATTTTACCGAGCAAACGCTGCAACTCTTTCTTCGTGCGTGGCGGAGACGCGTTGATGACTGCGCTCGCTTTGTCTTCAGGGACCTCAATTCCCCTCTGATGGACAATGAACCCAAGAAAGTCTCCTGCCTGAACCCCAAAAACGCACTTAGCGGGATTCATTTTAAGCTTGTGCTGTCGTATGCGCTCGAACACTTTCCTGAGATCTGTGATGTGATCCCCTCTTTTCTGAGATTTGACAACCACGTCATCAATGTAAACCTCCAGAATCTTTCCAAGAATGTCATGGAAGATTAGGTTCATGGCTCTTTGATAAGTCGCACCACCGTTCTTTAGTCCAAAAGGCATAACCACATATTCAAAAACGCCCGCGAACCCAGGGCAGCGGAACGCGGTTTTGTGTCTGTCTTCTTCTGCGACCGGAATCTGGTGATATCCTGCAGTGCCGTCCATGAAGGACAATAATTCATGTCGCGCAACGGCGTCGACCAACATATCCGCGACCGGCATGGGGTAGACATCCTTAGGCGTAGCAGTATTAAGGTCTCTATAGTCTACGCAGACCCTCATCTTGCCATTCTTCTTGCGGACAGGCACTATGTTAGATAGCCACTGATTGTATTTGGCCACCTTGATAATGCCTGATTTATGCATTTTTTCAACCTCCTCTTTGACGAGGATTTGCATTTCTGAATTCATTCTTCGCGGCTCTTGTTTCACAGGCCTCTTGTCAGGAAGTGTTGGTAGCTGGTGGCAAACCAAGTCTGGTGACAGGCCGGGCATATCCTCGTATTTTTCCGCAAAGCAGTCTTTGAATTCTAGCAATAAGTCGATAAGCCTCTGTTTCTCGCTAGGCTCTAGGTAAGCGCTGATAGCCACTTCCATGGGCTCATCTGCTGTCCCGAGATTGACTTTCTCGGTAGGGTCTCTGACTTTGGGAGAGGTGTCGTCCAACGCTGCCGGAGCGAGCTGAATCTCCACCTCATCCTCTTGTTCCTGATCAGAGAGTTCTTCTTCAATGATTTCCAAAGTCGCGATTCGCTCATAGGCCTCTTTTTCCACTAGATATGATGATAATCTTTCGTACAGCGAGTGGAGGGCCTCTATCCCTTCCTCTGGAAGGTCGTAATCCATTAATCGTTTAAGGGTTTAGGCACGGCGTGGCCAGGCTTTTCCAAGCCTTCTTTTGCGAGCGTAAGCCCCCACTGTGCCAGTTCAGAGGCCGTCACCCCTGTGGGGCGGCCTTTGTTATCGAGGCCACTGACTTGCAATGGAGCGATAGGCTCCAAATAGTACCTGGCATCTACATAGTTTGCGGAAACTGGGAATGGACGAGGATCCGCTTTGATCACCTCAGCTTTATCTGTCTCGCTGTTCCACATAATAAGTTCCTGATGGAGGGTTGACGGAACACAGTAGCTTCGGTGAATCCAGTCCCTTCCCAAGATGGCGCTGTAGGCCGCATAACAATCTGTCACAAAGAAAGCATAAACTCCCTCTGCTGGACCTACCTTGATACGCAAGAAAAGTAATCCCAAGGTCTTTGTTACAGTCCCCGCGAAGTTCTTGAGAGTGAGAGACGTTGACTGGATTTTCTCCTTGATTCCAAGCAAGTGCATGGTCCTAGTAGTAATGACATTAACAGCAGCTCCAGTATCAACCATGATCTTGCTAACTTTGGTACCGCCAACGTCCGCCGTGATGTATAAAGGTCTCATGTGCTGGACCATAGCAGGTGTTGGCCTAGTGAAGCTCATGAAGAATTCTTTACTGCTGGCGTCCTCTGTTTCCAGACAGACAATCTCTTCTACCGGTGTTGGGACCGCGGACGTGATCTGCAGAGGCTGTGTATTACATTCCTCAGCTTCTACGCATTCCTGAGCCGCGATCGGTATTGCATACCGCGCTGGGAGTACATAAACCATATTGCAGGACGTGTCTAATTCACCTATGTCGTCCTCCAGGTTGAGCTTGGGTTCGTTGACAGGGATAACCGTGTTGAACTGTTTAGCCAACCTGTCTACTAAGGATTCCTCAGTGAGGCCTTTTATCTCACACTGCTCATGCCCCTGAACCACGGGAGCGTTTTCAGGAGAAACTGATTTTGATTCCCTAGCAGAATCTGCCTCTAAGGGAGCAACTACTACACTCTGGACTTTTTTAGGTCTCCACTGTAAAGTGTCGGTAGTTCTATCCTTGCCCCCCAGTCTCTCGAAAACTGAGGATTTGGCTTCCGGTTCATCGCGAAACACACGGCGCTTGACGTGCGGTCGCCTGGACGGCGAGCTCTCCTTTCTGGCTGGTGGAAGTGTTCTTTCCTTGGTAATTCTGCAAAAAACACTGGGCTCAGAAACCCCTATCGCTGAGCTCGCTTGCTTTCGCAAACTGCGAGGGGCCACTAATGGCTTGGCAGCAAGTGCTTCCATTTCCTTCTGATATTGCTCAGGCGATTTGACCACTTGTGAAGGTTTGATCAGGCCCTGGTCTAAAGCCTCGAGCGCGCGCTTGGCTTCCCCAAACCTGCGCTGCAGTTTTCGCTTTCTGGAAGGGCTTATCTCCACTGCCTTCCCCTTCTCCCTGGTGTACCACTTCCCTTCCTTGATAGTAGCGGTTGAAGCAGGTGGTATGTAGGGTTTTGTCAGAATGTCTTTGTGCCTGTTTGCAGCCTTCTCCGCTGTCTGCTGATCAATCGTAGCTGCCCTCAGCTTCTTAAACAGATTGGAGTCCTTTGTAGGTGACCCCAAGTCTTCTTTTCCTCTCGGGCTGGAAGGTTGATAGTTTTGCGATGGCGAGGTCCACTTGATGGGCGGGAGAGAGCCAAAACGAAATGTCTGCTCGACCTCTTCATGCGACACTTGGATGCCACACTCTTCCTTGCACCGCGAGCATAACACTACGGGTGAGGCCTGACCAAATGGTTTAGCCTTCTTCTGGGCAGGGGCCACGTTAAGCTCTCCTTCTCGCCCTTTTGTGTTCAAATCCAGGGTTGTTTTCCTCTGGTTCTGCTTGGTCCAGTTCACATCGACCATGTTGATCCCAGTATCAGGAAAAGGGTTTAGGTCAACAAGCGCTGCTGCAGTTACTGGAGCCTCCACTTGAAGACTACCGTTATTGAGCCATATCTGAATCTGGTCCTTGAGCTTCACACAGTCAGCTGTATTATGGTTCCACAAGTTATGGAATTTACAATACTTCTTTCCTTTCAGCTGATCTGGTCGAGGGAAAGGTCCAAAGTCGGTCTTCACCATCTTCGCGGCGATCATCTCATCTAGAATCTCGTGTGCCTTGTTGGCATCATATGTATACGCCGCGAACTCAGGTTTAGTGAAGGCCATCGATTTGAGCTTGACAGGTTCCTTGGAGATTTTCAGTTGCTTCAAGGCTGGGTTCTTTCTCCCTGTCAGTTCATAAGCGGCGATGTCGCTCTCATCTTCCTCATCGTCCTCCTGAACCAACTCCTCACTATGATAGTTATAGTAAGGATCGTACGTAGCAGGCTGGTAGCTCAGGGCCGCTATGGTGCGATTTTTCCCTGGTACATATGTCCCTCTGGACGCATTCTTTCTGGCATCAGTTTCTTTGAGGAGATGTTCGAAGCTGCCCACCTCTGTGATGAGCTCTCCCATTGACTGAATCATGCTTCCATGCTGCTTCTTTCGCTGGCGCGGCTCTAAGCCTTTGATTGCCAACTTGATCAACTCTTTCTCCGCAGGATCACATTCAGTTTGGCCTTCTGAATCTGGAAGCGCTGAAGGTAGGCCACAGCGGACTCCGTGGGCTGTTGGGCCATCTGGGTGAGAGAAGCCAAGTCTACCTCAGGCTCTGTGGCCCCAAAAGTCTCTCGGAAGAGGTTTTCCATTGCAGGCCAATCTGCCACAGTTCCTGGTCGCAGTTTGGAGAACCACCTAAAGGCAGCCCCTGATAGAGAAGTGCCAAAGATCCTGCACTTGAGGATGTCATCATTCTGGTATTGGCCGCATTGTACCCTGAACCTGGCCAGATGAGTGGCCGCATTCTCGGTATCCTCCCCTGAAAAGGTAGCAAATATGATGTTTTTATAACCCCTGGGGAAAGGCGCGAGCATTATGTGCGGTGGGAAAGGTCCCTCATAGACCCCATCCATCTGGGCCCTAGGGTTAGCCTGTCTGATCATCTCTTCTACCTCATCTCGTCTTACATATTCTGGACCCGGAGGAGGAGGAGGTGGTATGGCCGCTGCATGGCGAACAGGCTGCACAGGTATTGCTTGGTTTACAGTTGCTGTCCCTTCTCCTATCTGCACAACTCGGGTTGTAGCTGGTTGTTAAAGAGTCACTGCTGGCATAGGCATCTCTTTTGCCAAAGCTGTTATCTTGATCGGGTTGCCAGCCTGGTCAATCCCATAATAGCTTCCTGGCAGCTCTTGGTATACATTCTCTGCCCCATCGCTGTCGTACTGAATGAACACAGCGGGGTCGGACGAAGTTTCAACACTTCCCGATGCCTTTTGCTTCTGTCTGGCAGTCTGTCCACTTGACGGCGTGGTTTTTTCCTTACTGCCGCCAATAACCAGAGCTCGTTCCTTATCTCTCAATTGCGTGCTAGCAACGGTCGCGGCAGGTGTAGCGGTACTGCTGCTACCCTTTTCCCGCTGATTTGGCGGCACATATTTACCTGAACCAGATGGTTGGCCCAGGGAACCAAGGATAGCGTTAGGATCTCCTAACGTCTTATTCAACACTTCTTTAGCTTGGTTCAACTCAGCTCTTTGCATGGCCACCTCGGTTGCGAGAGTTGCTCCATCTTTGCGAAGACCTGCCATATCTGATGCTGTTTGCTTGGTATGATTCGCGAGAGCATCAATGATCTTTTTCTGCTGCTGACTCTGGGCATCTGCGATGCTTATAGCTTGAGCTTTTAATGTACTCTCAGTTTGCTACATCAGTTGCTTAGTTTCCATAGCTTGTTGGGAAATACGCTGGTTTATTTCGCGTAAGATCCTATCTGTTTTCGCGTTCTCCCTTTTCAGATCAGCAGCCAACTTCTTGCGATGGTTTTCAATGTTTTCTGAGATGATCGCACATGCAACCTCGACGGTCGCTCCCTCTGGAATAGGCTTCTCAACGAAATCCTCTGATTCTTCACTCCCCACCGTATTGGAGGCAGGGGTAGCGACAGGCTCACTGGCCTGATTAGTGATGACAGTTTGACCCTCGGTAGCGGTCGAGTGACTCTCTCCCTGTTCAGTTGACATATTGGAGAATTGGGGATAAAGAGAGAATCTTTGAATTACTTGTTCTTCTGACAGACCACGACAATCCGCGCGAGGATGCGGTTTGTAACTGGAGGTCTTGTGTTTTGAGCAGTTAGCGTAGCCCTTTTTGTAAGGGTTTTCGCTTGACTTCCCAATGGCTAACGTTCACGAAGAGACACTTAGTTGGTCCCACTGGGCGTGTCAAAATGTTTGGCTCCAAAACCAGTTGGCTTGCAAACTGTCTCTTTTGAGCGAGTGATTGCGCAGGCGTGCCAGCACCGCGGGGTGCAGTCGTTGGGGAAGTCCCTTGACCTGACTTCTTCTTCAAGCGCTGTGGACGAGGAGAGCACCAACCTCGTCACAGGGTTCTTCTCTAGCCTTTCGCAAAAGGACTTTTGCCTTACGGATAAGGACTTTGGTTGTGATCTCTTGCGTTCACCGAATCGATACTTAGTATTGTAGACTAAGCAGAGCAATCACTGGGAAGTTTGGAGAAAGCACGGGTTGCGCTAAAGCGTGACTTTAGCTTCGCTGGGTTGCGAGGGTGTTACCCTTGCTTCGCTGGCAGTAACGGTGGCGGTTGCGCTCGCAGTCGGCTCGCTGGGAGACTGGGACTGGAAGTACGGTCGCCGAGTTGGTCTGGTGATGCTGACAGTCGGCTCTTGGAGAGACTAGGACTGGCGCACGGTCACCGGGTTTCAACAAGGTTGAAGGTTTGCTCCGGGGAGGCTTTGTAATCGCTAAGATTGATTGATATGAGAGAGGTCCCTAATTCGTCCTTGAAACCTGGTATATATACCTAGGGTTTTGACTGCTCCTTGTTGTAGAAGGATTATTGATTGAAGTTTCCTAGTCAATCTCTGCTACTTGACTCCAATAAGGTTTCGTTTTCCTCATGGATTCCGGAATGGGCGAAGCTGTAACCCCAACCCCAGTAGGCTTATTTTTGGGCCGCAGGTATCGGCCCACTGTGCTAGATCCACTAAAGGATATTGCCAAAATTACTTTTGGGCTCAAACAAATATTATACTTTGTTTTAATTTTAATTGTTTAATTGTTTGACAATGATAGGTGTACCCTCAATCCCCGGAATATAACGATCCCTATTTGCTTATACTACTAACGATATTTTCAGGGTTAAATTATGCGCTTGCTTTTAGCGTATCAACATGGTCCAGCTTGGATTATTTCTCTTTGACTTTATTAATTTAAGGTTTTAGTTATTTATCAGACTTTGAAGTCACTTGTTCATTTACTTTCTTATTTATTTATTTATTACTCGCTTATCTAAAAATTCGAAATGCCCGTAACCCTGGGGCATGTCTCTCCTACTTGAAGTTACTTAGTGAACTATTTTCCAAAGTTGGGCTCCGAATTGTAAGCCCAAAGTTCATAGCCCATTTTAAATTTCGCTTTTGAAAATATGTTGTTAGGTTGCTATAATGATTTGCTCAAAGAAAAAAGTTTTGTAAACCAACAACCTAAACCGAAAAGGGCCTTGCGGTTTCGGGTTTATGAGTTATCGGGATGTCATTTTTGACATGTCGGTTACTCATTGGCTCGGGGTCGCGGCGCTGTGGGATTCCACCTACGGGATGCCACACCATCTCTTGTTCTGTGAGTGATTTAGAGTCCATTCTCAAACAGGTTCTTTCTAATTCTAGTACACCTCCACCTTCTGCCATGTCTGCTACTTCAGGTAACTCCTCTTGGTTCTTTGATTTTGCATGTTGTAATCACATGACATCTGACCCATCCATTTTTAGTTCTAAACAATATACTTCTCATGTGCCAAAAATTCATACAGCTGATGGTTCAAATATGTCTATCACCCACAATGGCACAATTTTCACTTCCAATTTATCACTTTTTGACACTTACTTGATTCCTAAACTTACGTTAAATCTCCTCTCTGTTGATCAACTATGTGTGATCTTGGTCTTGATGTCATATTTTCTCGTTCTAGTTGTCGTGTGTAGGATCCACAGACGAGGCAAGTCCTTGGGATAGGGCGTAAGATTGGACAGTTGTTTGAGCTCATTAGTCTTCACATTCAATCAAAGTTTTCATCTTCCATTGTCACTTCCGCATCCACTTCCACCACTTCTACTCCTTCTCCTCATCTTTGGCACTCTCGTTTGGGTCATGCTTCTCTTGGTCGTATACGTACTTTGATTTCCAATGGTCATTTAGGTCATGTTAATGTTGAAGATGTTGACTGCTTATCTTGTCAACTTGCAAAACAAACTGCTTTGCCATATAATATTAGTGTTTCTGTTTCATCTGCACCTTTTGATTTAATCCATTCCGATATTTGGGGGCCATCTCCTACTATTACAATGGGAGGATCTAAATACTTTGTCATATTCGTTGATGATTACTCTCATTTTAGTTGGTTGTGTCTTATGAAAAATCACTCTGAATTACCTCAGATTTATTATAATTTTGCTCAAATGACACAAACTCAATTTTCTCGGTCCATTAAAATATTTCGAACTGACAATGCCATGGAATATAATAATTTCTCAATTTTCTTTCCAAACAAGGGACTATTTGTCATCGCTCTTGTCCTAAAACTTCTCAACAAAATGGGCGCGCTGAGCATAAACATAGACATCTGTTAGAAACAATTCACGCTCTCCTTATTTCTGCTTGTCCTGAACGTTTTTAATTGGGGTGAAGCCGCTCTCACTGCTATTTACACCATCAATCGTATGCCATCTTCTCAAATTGGAAATCAATCTCCATTTGAACGTTTGTATGGTTCTCTTCCGGACTATACTTCTCTTAGAGTCTTTGGGTCAGCTTGCTTTGTCCTTCTCCAACCTCATGAATGTACAAAATTAGAACCCAGAGCCCGTCTTTGTTGTTTTCTTGGGTATGGGATTAGCATAAAGGCTATAGGTGTTGGGATCCTTCCGCCAATCGTCTTCGTGTCTCTCGTCATGTTGTCTTTTGGGAACATAAAGTGTTCTCCTCATTGTCCCAGTTTTATTTACCCTTTTCAATACTTCGTCATTTTTCACTAATTGTTCAGTTGACTTGTTTCCTAGTGATGTCAGTACAGTTCCTTCTATTGATGTCCTTATCACTGGTCATGCTGATCTTACTGCCCCACCTCAAGGTTCTGCTACATCTGATGATCCTCACATTTCCTCTGACACATCTTTGGCTCCTCCTTCCACTGATTCATCTATTAATGATTCTTCTGAATCATCTGCTAATGATTCTTCCGATTCCTCCTCTTCTGAGGAGGATCTACCTCCTCGTCGTTCTACTCGGGTAAGACAACCATCCACTATTCTAGAGGGTTTTCATTGTTATTCTGCTATTCTTCCCTTACATGAGCCTCAGTCCTATCGTGAGGCAAAATCTAACCCTGTTTAGCAGCAAGCAATGAAAGAGGAATTACAAGCCTTAGACAAAACTCACACATGGGATTTGGTTGATCTTCCTCTTGGAAAGTCTGTTGTGGGTTGTAAATGGATATACAAAATTAAGATTCGCCTTATGGCTCTATTAAAAGATACAAGGCTCGGTTGGTTGCTAAAGGTTTTACACAAGAATATGGTATTGACTATGAAGAGACTTTCGCACCTATTGTTCGTCTTACTTCTGTACGAAGCCTGATTGCTGTTGCTGCCATCCAAAAATGGACATTATTTCATATGGATGTTAAGAATGCATTTCTTAATGGAGACCTCATTGAAGATGTTTATATGAAACCTCTTCCTGGCTATCATCATCCTCCTAACAAGGTTTGCAAACTTCGTCGAGCTTTGTGTGGACTTAAGCAAGCCCTTCGTGCTTGGTTTTCTAAGTTCAGCAGTGTTATTGGAGAATATGGTTTCATCTCGTGTCCTCATGATTCAGCTCTTTTCATTCATAAGACGGGACAAGGTGTTACTCTTCTTTTACTTTAAGTTGATGATATGATAATCACTGGAGATGATATTTCTAGTATTTCTAATCTTAAAAATTATCTCAGTCAGCACTTTGAAATGAAAGATCTTGGCCATCTTAGCTATTTTCTTGGTCTCGAAGTCTCCTCCCATTCAAATGGTTATACTCTTCCTCAGGCCAAATGTGCTTTTGATCTTGTCTCTCGAGCAGACTTAACAGATAACAAGACTGCATCTACTCCAATTAAGACTAATGTGAAACTCACTCATGTTGATGGTAATCCACTTACTGATGCCATCCTCTATCGCCAGCTTGTTGGTAGTCTAGTCTAGTTTACCTCACTGCTACTCGGCCAGACATTGCTTACGCTATTCATATTGTCAACCAATTTATGTCTGCTCCTGACTCTACTCATTTTGCTGCTGTTCTCCGCATTCTTCGATATATAAAGGGCACTGTATTTCATGGTACATCTTCATTTTTCTGCTCATTCATCCCTTGAGCTTTCTACTTATTCTGATGCTGATTGGGCGGGTGATCCTACGGATCGTCGTTCTACCACAGGCTTCTGTTTCTTCTTAGGGGAGTCTCTCATATCTTGGCGCAGTAAAAAGCAATCTCTCAACTCCAGGTCTAGCACTGAGGCTGAGTATCGTGCTATTGCTGATACTGCTCAAGAGCTTATTTGGCTTCGGTGGTTACTTATGAATATGGGCGTCTCTCACTCTTCTGCCACTACTCTTTATTGTGATAACCAAAGTGCTATCTACATTGCCCATAATGATGTCCTTCATGAACGCACAATGCATATTGAAAATGATTGTCACTATGTGTGTCAACACATTGCTCGTGGTATTGTTAACCTTCGCCCAATTTCCTCCATTGATCAACCAGCAGATCTGTTCACCAAGGCACATCCACCTGGCCGTTTTAAAGAGTTAGTTTCCAAACTCAAGTTGGCTTCAAATCTGCCACCTTAAGTTTGAGGGGGGATGTTAGAGTAATTATTGGTTGATTCTCAATTAATCATAATTGATAATCAATTCCTTGATTACCTCTCTGGTTTATTGTCATATGAAACTCCCAGACTTGTAACTCCCATGATTGTAATTAACTCCCAGATTTGTAACTCCCATGATTGTACTTAGACATAGATTAGTCTAGGTTCACCTCTATATATATGCTAGAATAGTACTGTTATTATCATAATCAACCCTATAAAGACGGCATGATTTTGTACATGAGACAAGTTGAATAGAAATCTTATTACCATTTCAACAGCATCAATCACATATTATCACAATCCAATATTGCAAAGCTGAATTCTCAAAGAAGAATTTTCCAATCAATTGAAACAGGGAGAAATTGCAAAGTTAGAAAGGATTACAAATTTACAGTTTATGAAAGCAACTTAAAAGACACTATTGCACCAACTGTAGCTATAGCAATCCAAGCAGCTCTTAAGAATTAATTGCCTGTTCTCAAGGCTGACTAGGTATTTCCTAATAAAGTACAAAGTAATCTTAAACTTCTCGGAGACTAAAGAATCAAATTTTATTTGTAACTAGATGAGTTAAGAAGTTCTGCTGTCAAATCTGACATCACAATTAATACTTCATTATAATGGTTCCTCAATGAATTTGAAAGAATTAATGATCATATAGTAGTTTCTCTGAAATCCGGATTACCACATACAGTTACTGACACTGTTGGTTGAGTACTTCTATGTTATTCAGCTTTGGGAAATATTTTGACAAAAACTAGAGACATAATATCTGGAAAGCTAAAAAGCAGGTACAACAATCCTGCAAATTCAGATATTAACAAATAAACGGAGTAAGCAAAGCAAATAGTAGCTATATTGAGCTTACCATCCGGAGTACTTGTCTGATGGTTTGCTAAAACGAGAAAAGGCGTGAATATAAGAAGCAGAAACACTTGAGTTCAATGATCCATTGTTCTATCCAAAACTTCAGTACTTAAAAAAAAAAGCTTCAGCTGGAACTCATACAAACGTTTAGTAATGATGACACAGTGGTTAACCATTCAATATCGAAGTCTTTAGTCTGATAGGTATCCCCTAGATGCTTACTGTATATCAATGCAGCACAGACGCATAGTGGTTGCACGTAATTATGAAGAGAATGATAGCAAGCAAGTAGTATATGCTATACACAAGGTCAATAGCTATAATATACTTCAAAATAACACACCGGTCAATATAGTAGCAACAAAATATCAAGTCACATAGGGCGCGCAGAAGCAGAACCATTCAAATGCTTTTTTTAGTTTGGATATATCCACACTAGGAGTTAAAAACAAATATGAAACTCAAAATCATTTGACAGAGTTTGGTTGGGCAATTTATTATAGGAAGATGGAGAAAATGTCTCCTCTCTTGTCTCGAGTCGTTATCGGAGAGGAGAATTATTCATCTACAACTTGATAAAAGGGCTCATAGTTGATTAGATGGATTCTCTTTCATGCTCAACTGTCAATGTGTAAGTGATGAAGGGAGTTAACCCACCAAGTCAAGGTCAATGTACCCCTTCCATTACTCCATGTCAACATCCACCTTCTCCCCCATGTGACAAGAAAAAAAATGGAATGAAATTCCTTAACCCAAAATTGCCGGAGGAATGATTTTCTTCATAGCTACTTTTCTTATAACTTCTGCATTAACAAGGTTCGTGAATTGTTGCTATCCTTTTTACTGGAGTATCTGAGCCACAATATTTTCAAAGAACGTCTCTAATGGTGAAGTGCTATTGAGATGAGATGACAGATCAAAGACCCCACTTCTTACTGCTTCAATGGTTTAAAATGAGGCAGAGGAGCCATTAATTCTACCAGGGATTTTGTTGTTAATGTAGAAATTTCATGATGGGATTTTCTAAGAACGTCTCTATGAGATTTTCTAAGAACGTCTCTATGAGATGACAATTCCAAGACCCCACTTCCTACTGCTTCAATGGTTTAACATGAGGCTAAGGAGCCATTGATTCGACTAGGGATTTTGCTGCTTAATGTAGAAATTTCATAATGGGATTTTCAAAGAACATCTCTAATGGTGAAGTTCTACTCAGATGAAATGCCAATTCTAAGACCTCACTTCTTACTTGACAAGCTAAAAGTACGTAGCACGCAATTTAACCCTGTAAAATGTTATCGTTTGTATATGGTAAATAGGGATCGTTCAAACCGGGGATTGAGGGTACACCTGTAATTGTGTAAACAAATAAAGAATTAAAATAATAAAGTATTATTTACAAAAATAATATAAAGAATAGAAATATATACAAGTGAACACAAATAAGGGGGTTTTATGATTATAGAATCGGAATTAAAATTAAATAAAATAAAGAAAATGTAAAAATACATTTACAATGGTGGAACGTAAGGAACAAAGATCAAAACTACATTCATATGCAAGAAATCCGATTACAATTCTAATAGTTGGTTATCTATGATACGAGAATATATCAACCAAGAAACAAAGATCAAAGCAACCAATGTCCCTTATTTTACTATTCTTTACACAATTGATCAAGCAAAGCACCTAACCAATATATTTCGAAAACAGGTTTCACACAATCAAAGCAACCATGCAAACTCAAGTTTCAAATCATTAAGAGCAAGTGAAAGTTTGGTCAATAATTGTATTAATCCTAGTACACAAAGCATGTCTATTCAATAACACAAACCAATTGATTTCGACTTTTGTCCAAAGTTTTTACTACTTATTTGAATTAGGGTCACAAAGCATGAACCTAATTACTAGCTCCAATTATATGCAATCATTCTAAGTTGCGCATCAAAGAACAAAAACATATAAAAGTTTTCCATAAAACAAAATCAATTGATCATCTCACATAAGCAACATAAAAAACAACTATAAAGAAATCGCAACTTTTATTCAAACATAGAGACGGGCTTTAAACTTTGCCCTTAACATTATTTGTTAACTAGAATTCAGAGTCTTACAAAATCAAACAAAGAAAACAAGAGAAATGATATAATACACCTTGAAAGATGAATGATAAAGCCTTGAGACGAAGAACTTGAAGATCCTTGAAAGCAAGCAATCTTCTAGGGACGACACAAGGGTGGATGGCGGCTAGGAAATTGATGTATTGCATGGCTTCTCTTTCTCCTGGCTTGAAAATGCAGAACAAGAAGACTAGAGAATGGAAAGGGAAATGGAGAGACAAAGAAGATGAAATGGATGAAGGAAGATGTTTGAGAGTGAGAGGAGAAGGTGTTTATATAGGAAAGAAAAAGAAGAGTGAAATGATGAGTGGAAGAAAAATAATGAAAGTGGAGTATGGAAGTGGTTTGTAAAATATGGAAAAGATGGAGTAATGATGAAATGAAAGCAAGATGAAGGTGCAGAAATATGGAAGTGATGATGATCTATTAAAGAGATTGGAGTAGAAAATATATCCAAGGAAAAAAGAGAAAAGCATCTAGCTTTCTTTATGTGGGTGGGAAACATGAACATGATGAATGTTGAGCTGATTTTAGGTCACTTTCTGCCCCTTTATTCCTTCAATTAATTCTCCACCAATACTTCAGAATGGGCCTCCGATTTCTTCATATAAAATGTTCCTCTATGAGTGTAGATCATCCTGGTAAAATTTCAAATTTAAATTCACTGTGGTTGGCCGTAAATGCTTTTGAAATACGTACAGGTCAGGTTTTCCCGTTTTCGTCTTTCAGAACATTGGACTGACTGTTTGAAGGCTTTTCACTCAAAACTAGCTCTAGCACACTTCATAAGAAATGATCCTTGGTGTAAAACTACAAAGACAGATTTATTGGAGAGATGATTTGTATATTGATCTGTAGCACATATATACAATACTACAGCTTGATTCTAGTGATACAAAAAGGAAGCTATTCTAGCCCTATTAATGTCTAATAATATAGAATCAATGTGATGATACAGAGTGAATGTTGACAGCTATACAAGATGCTAATTTAGCTCACTTTCCAACACTCCCCCTCAAGTTGGAGAGTGGATATCCTGCACACCCAACTTGCGAATCATAAGCTCAAAGTCCTCCTTGCCAAGAGCTTTAGTTAGAACATCAGCCAGTTGATTTTTAGAACTCACAAATCGTGTCTCCACTGCACCATCTTGAATCTTATCCCTGATATAGTGACAATCCATTTCTATATGCCTTGTACGTTCATGAAACACTGGATTTGCTGCTATATGTAAAGCAGCCTTGTTGACCAATAGAGCAATGCCGTTTCCTGGTGTAAAATCCCCAAGTCTTGAAGCAAATAACGTAGCCAAGTTAATTCACAGCAAGCTCCTGTCATAGCACGATACTCTGCTTCAGCTGAAGAAAGAGAGACTGTTTTCTGACGTTTTGACTTCCATGAGATTAAAGAAGGCCCTAGGAACACACAATACCCTGTAGTAGACCTTCTTGTAAGTGGACATCCTGCCCAATCTGAGTCAGAAAAAGCTCGTAGCCGAAGATCACTATTTGAGGAAAAGAACAAGCCTTGACCAGGAGCTGACTTGAGGTAGCGTACCACTCGCAAAGCTGTCTCCCAATGAGCTTTTTGAGGCTGATGCATAAACCTGCTTAATATATGAACAGGATATGTAATGTCTGGCCTTGACACTGTGAGATAAATCAATCTTCCAACCAAACGCCTATACTTCTCTGGATCTTTGAGTAACTCAGTCTTATCTGACAACTTTAATCCACGTTCCATGGGTGTGTCAACAGGAGCAGCACCCAATAACCCTGCATCTTTTATAATTTCTAAGGCATACTTGCGCTGACAAATAAATATCCCTTTCTTAGATGCTGAAACCTCAATGCCAAGAAAATACTTTAAGCTGCCAAGATCTTTCAAACGGAATGTTTTATGCAAAAATTTCTTGACATCAGCTATACTCACAGGATCATTGCCAGTAATTAATATATCATCAACATATATCAATAAGACTGTAAAAGACTTGCCTTGCCTTCTGGTAAAAAGAGAGTAGTCTGCTTTGGATTGCACAAAACCAGCAGACCGAATAACTTCTGAAAATCTAGAAAACCACTGCCTTGAAGCCTGTTTCAGACCGTACAAGCGATTATGCCAAAGATTGGTAGAGGAAATGGCAAGGTTGCAAGATGATTTGGAAGGAGTGGTAATGGAAGGTCTGGTTCGTTCCGTCGCTAGTGCCACCAAATAGTATAGCCCATCACGTTCTTTACCCAAACCAATCGTCCTCTTCGTAGCCAGATCCTGCAAAACACACCAATAAGGATAGAACGTTACTGAACAATTCAGACCTCTTGTCAAGCGGCTAACCGACATTAAATCAACTTTGAACTTTGGCACAAACAGCACATTATGTATATAATATTCGGTACTCAGAGGCAAAGAACCTGTGGCTTCAATATGCACTTTTTCTCCACTAGGTAGCAAAACAGGCGGTAATGCACAAGTTTTATTTTTATTCAACAATTTAGAGCACGAAGTAATATGATCTGTCGCCCCGCTATCAATTATCCAATTGCGGGAATTGACTCTAGACAAACCTGGCTGCGTTACTGCGTTTGCTTTGGAACTCGAGTCAGTATTTGGATTGGGCTTTTGGGCTTGTTGGAGAGCAGCTAAAAACTGTTTGAATTGGGCCTCAGATAAAGTAACTGCTGGTCCATTCTCCTCTTCTACGATGCCTGTCGCACTAACGTGGTTAGCAAAAGGAAAGGGCGCGACTGGTGAGGGCGCGACTGGTGTGGCAGTGTGCTTCTTGGGGAAATTTCCCGATCCTTGCTTTGCTTTGGGATGACCTGGAGGAAAACCAATCAAGTGAAAACATGTTTGGACCCAATGTCCTGGATCACCACAATAGGAACAGTGCGGCCTTCCCCTTCCTCGACCTGAACCAAAACGCGCGGTGAAGCCGCGTTCTGCATCTCGACCGGTCTGAAATCGGTCACCACGACCGCCTTTGCTGCCGATCTGGTTCGGCCGGCCGCCACTTCGAACAGCCATGGCAGCGGTACTTGAACTGGAATCCGCTGCTGCAATAAATCGTTGCTTTTCTTCTTGGGCAACGGCAGCATATGCTTGTCTGACACTTGGAAGGGGATTCATCAAGAGGATTTGACCGCGGGTTGCACTGTAAGTCTCATTTAATCCCATCAAGAATTGCATGAGCTTTTGTTGATCTGCCTGTGCTCCTTGTGATGCTTCTGAATGGGATGCCAATTCATCCCATAAACTCTTTAATTTCGTGTAGTATGCAGAAACTGATTGTTGTTCTTGCCGGAGTGAAGCAATGTCTCGCTGAATTTCAAATATGCGAGGTGCATTGCCTTGTGAAAAACGCTCACTTAGATCTTCCCATACCTCATGAGCTGTTGGATAGTAGATGATACTGTCAGCAATTTCAGAACTGACTGTGTTAACGATCCATGAATGGACCATGTCATTGCATCTTGACCAGCTCGCATATCCTTCTGGGTCAGCTTCGGGTGACGGAACTTTGATTGAACCATTCACAAAACCGAGCTTGTTCTTAGAATTGAGAGCCATTGTCATAGCCCTCTTCCAACCTGTGTAATTGTCTCCATTCAATGGTTTGGAGACTAAGACCAATCCGGGATGGTCTGAATGGTGAGTGAAGAATGGATTTGAGATATCAGATGTTGGATTATTTGACTTGCTGGAATTGGGTGGTGGTAATGGGACATCATCACCAGCCATGGTGATTATGGCTTTTGTGAATTGGTTGCTAGGAAGGCTAGAGAAGAGTCAGGAGCGTGAATCCTGCTTTGATACCATGTAAAACTACAAAGACAGATTTACTGGAGAGATGATTTGTATATTGATCTGTAGCACATATATACAATACTACAGCTTGATTCTAGTGATACAAAAAGGAAGCTATTCTAGCCCTATTAATGTCTAATAATATAGAATCAATGTGATGATACAGAGTGAATGTTGACAGCTATACAAGATGCTAATTTAGCTCACTTTCCAACACTTGGGATGTCTAGAATGAAACTGGAAAGTTTCAACTCATTCGGAGTTTGTTTGGTCAAGCGGCTACCCCTCATTTCTTGTCTAGCTCACTCTCTTAGCCGGAGTAGGAAAATGTCTAGCTCACTTTCTCTTCTCCATTATTTCCTTAGTCATTTCTGAACTTTGAGACTCCATTTAGCTCTTAAAGTATCATCACGAACACAATGTACCTATAAAACACCTAATAAGTTAAATTGATCAAGTTAAAAGAAATAACTTTGCGAAATATAGGGTTTTAATATTATAAATGTCGCATTTTATGCTCCTATCATTACTGCTTCAATGTTTTAACATGGAGATGAGGAGACATTGATTTGACTACGGATTTTGTTGTTAATGTAGAAAGTTCATGATGGGAATGGAGGAGACACACACATGCACGCACAGCATACCATTCAGACAATTACATCGGTACCTAATTTGCTAGACAAGTGGAACACACCAGAAGAAGCATCAATGAAAATCTGAAACAGTAGAGAAAATTTAGATGTTCTTCTGTTTTAAAATACGGTTTATTGGACATAGAAGGCTAGAAGCTGTAAGATCCAAGTACACACTATGTACAAGAGACGCTGAAGAGTTTTGACATACAATCCAGACAATTACATCATTTTACATATACATTACAGCACTGCAGTTTCAACCTGTTCCATTATCAGACAACCCTTATTTATACATCTGAGTATTACTATGTTGCAACGTTCTGAATGCTTCAACGAAAACCTTGGTGGAAATTTTTCTGCATTTGGGGATAGGAAAGGTTGATTAGAACAAAAGAGATAATTTCAGGAGGATGGAAAATCTCTGAAGCACCAACCAACAAGAAAGTAACTACAGTAAATACAGTGTGTTCATGTGCTGCCACAAATATTTCATCAATGCCAGATGTAAGCAGAAAACTTGTAATTAGACAGGAGATATTACTTCATACCTCTTGAACATGTTGGTAACTGTTATGAAGGAGCATCCGGCTGCTTATCTGGCCTAGCATCTACAAATGCTGGTATCTCATTGTATGCCTCATGCAGCCTGGACAAAAGGGGGAACCGGGTCTGTACAAACAATTGAGGACAGAAACTCATCAAAGATGCAGATGGCAAATGCACTTCTCATTTATAACATAAAGTCCAAAAGAACCAGAGAAATAGTTGATTGATACTATCAGTATGAGCAATAGACGGAGCTGTAAAAAGAAAAGGAAAAAAAGAGCAGCTAGTGGATAAAACTATAGGAACATCCAAGAGCAGAAGCAAGGATAATAATTAAAGTCATACTGAAAGGGACCAAGACAATTTCAGTCGTTCCTTTCATTATTGTTGACTAAAAATGATGCAAAAGACCCACTTGGCTCCCACAAGCCCAGTCAAATAAGGTATGAGGTTCACCCCACTCAACGCATCAATTATGCTATCTTTCCAGTAACTTTGAATCTTTGGTTCCACAAAATGTTATTAGCCGAAGTCTGATAGGAGGAAAATTATGGTTATACAAGTACATAATTCAGTAATAAAGAAAAAGAAGTGGTAAAAAAATATCATTATATAGTCCTGAAGCATACATTTATCATTGAATTAGCTACCGTACAATCAACTTCTTGAAGAATGCCTGTTTGGTCGGCGCTCTATAACTAGTTAAATACATTTTTTTTTTGTGTGTGTGGACTGTCATTCTATACTAACTTTTTTAGGACCAAATCTCTACAAATACCTTTTCTTATGCTAAACCTACCACAGTATTATACCAAACTGACAGGCCAGAATAGATTCCAACTCAATGTATAAAGGATGCAGTTGCCTATAGATCATAAGGAAATATAGAATTACAGCGAGAAGAAGTGCAAATGCATGAAGAGGTTGTTTGACGTCTCAATTTTTCGAGTGCTATAGAAAGCAAACGCAGAATATAGAAATTCCATAAGGTGATTGAAATATCACTTTAGTCAATATCGACCCTTTCAATTCTCACTCAAAAGAACAGGAAAAGAAATGTGCTATGCCAAAGAGATCAGTATTATTTTACACTATCAGTTGAATAAAATACATTTATGTACATTTCCTATGGTTATAACTTTAACTGGCGCAAGAAATGAGCAGTACCATGTCTAGATTGAACCTTGTAAAAGCTGCATGAATCTGGGGCGCCAAAAACAAATCTGCCTGCAAATATTTATCAAAATGTCACATATATTTGAAGTTTCACCAAACAAAGTAATTTCACACCAATTACAAAGTGACCATTCCATAGTGCAGCATGCAACTCGAGTACTGTAATCCAGAACCTCATAACCACATCGGTTGTTAAAGATAGATAAAGTTCTAGATGGTCTACTGGTACTGCAGTCTTCTGTGAGAGAACAAAAAAAATTGCATGAAATGGACATTTCAATTCTGTGATTATATTGCTAGGCAAGGGTCCTTGGTAATATTAATTGTTAAATTTAGTTTGCATGCTTCTAAAAGTAGTGAAACCACAAGTCTAATTACTTTGAGAACATTGGATTTGCATGATTTTCTTCTATGGTTGGCAAGATATGATGTGAACTAGATGTTATGATTTATGCAAATGTAGGAGGCCTAATGTTTATCTCCAGCCTAAATATATGCAAATAACTGGGCAACAGCTGTGTGAAATATATGCAAATGTTGTGTACTTTTTGGGTGAATTCAAAACCTCGGAAAAGCGAAAGACCAAAGCCCATGAATGAAAACTAGGCTTAGAGAACCAGTAACCTAGTTCCTTACACCTGCCACATAAAAGATTTTCTGGTTTGGAGTTAAATGAGGTCAAAACGGTTCTTTTATTTTGCACTGACAAAGTCAATCACTCTTTTTTTCATAAGAAGGAGAAGAAGAAAAAAGAAGACAAAATTGATCAAACATACAAAAGAAACTTCATCTCCAGTTGCATATCTTCCTGCATAGTTTCTCAGTAGATCTTCAAGTGCTGAAAGAAATACAAATAGTAGATATTAGACCTAAATTATTCATGAGAATAGGAATAAACATATAGTAAGACCCCAACACTTGTGCTTGAGAAGCAAGACTGAGGAGATAATATTACCATAATTCCTTTTTCATTCATGGGCTAGAAAAAAAAATATTAAATTCAAAAGTTATGGCTTACTGAACATTTCCTCTTTTCTTTTTTTTTTCTTATCTCTTTGGGAGGGGAATGTGGGACCATATGGATCAATAGTTTTTCCAAAGATTACCTGCAAAACCTTTCTCAATATGAACTTTAGCCCATTCAATTTTCGCATCTGGACTAACCCTTTCTTCTATATAATTCTGTAAATTGGAAAAGCAACAAGCGACATTAATGTTATTGATTAGATGATAATGCAACAAGAAGTGAACTCTTATAACAATGAAAGTGTTATAAAGTATAAACAAGCAAAAGCATCCAGCTAGTTACCAATACTGCCAGATTCTGACGGGGCTGTATGCTTGAGCAAACAATATTTGCAGCCTGAAGAACAGGAGAAGGACATGAAAACAGCATTAATTAAGAAAATACCTTCAAAAAGTTACAAACTATGTGTATACAAATAAGGATTTGGAGCAAAGCATAATGAATCGTCCAAAGCATTAGCAAACTCATATGAGACTCATAGGACATAAAAGTAGAGCAGTCGCAACAGATTTGGCATCAGTCAGCTGCATTTATTATGTATATTGCATTAAGCACCAATACACAATATAAACTACCACCAATGTCATTTACACCCTGTTTAATATTATACTATGTTAGTTAAGGATTTAAGATGATGCAGTTCTTGGTAAGCTATGCATACAAGTGTTGCCAAGTCAATAGCACAAAGACAGAAACCATAATTTTATTTTGAATTCATCATATGATAACAGGGTTGTTACAGCCACGAGACATGAAAATCTGGTCACTTTGTAAGAAGCAGTTCAATTGACTTATCCACGCAAACAAGCAAAAGAATTTTAAGAAAAAGAAACATTTTAGTTTACCAGGAGATTCAAGCCAGAAAGATTCAGAAAATAGAGCTCATAAAACATGGGTTATCAAATAAGCCAAGAAGCAGCATTAGAAATAAAAAGATCATGCGGCGTGCATAAATGCATGTAAAACTTTGACATCACCGTGATCACGATCATAACTTAGACTTCTCATTACGAAAAATGCAAATCCATCCACAATAGTTGACAAAATTTTAACAAAAGGGACCCAATATCCTTGACACGAGACTGACCTGGAAGTTAATGGCCCTTCGCTGATGGTCTTTATGCAACAACGGATGTTGTGGATACTTTTCTTCCAAATACTGTGGAACATGAGAAGAAGCTAATGAAAACTGAATGCATATCCCATGCAGATTAAGCTAAAGGAGAAAGAAGAACATACAGACTGACCAATAAAATGGCAAATGAATCGGAAACAGCTAAGTCCCCATCCACAAGCACCGGTACATAGCCGATCGGATTGAGCTTTCTAAACGCTGCCAGACAAAAAAACCCACCAGTACAGAATCAATTAATTCAATGCGGATACAACAGTCTCAGATATAGACATAATTTCAAAGTGTGAGTTAAAGGAATGGGACTAACCAGGACTATACTGTTCTCCCTTCAACAAGTTTACAGCTTTGTACTCGTATTTGAGCCCTATACATATATAAACCATAAGTTCAAATTCAAATTCAAATTCAGATGCCAATAATGAATTGAATGTTCAAAAATTGGAGGAAAGGAACCACCTTTGAGGTTGAGGGCAATTCGGACACGGTAAGAGCAAGAGCTCCTGTAGTAGGAATACAATTTCAGTTGCTGATCACTAGCAGTCGCCTAAAGACGCAAACTTTCAGTCTCAGTTTCAGTTTGTACTCAAACCCAGAATTAATCCAAACCAGGAAGATAAGAATGACAAAGTTGAACTTGACTCACCATGAAGGATTATCCGATGACACAGAGGTTTGGAGCAAAATCGCAAATGTGGGGTTTTGTTCTTTCGCTTATTTGAGGGGACACAGAGGGAGGTTGCCATATTTACAGTAAATTAGTATCCGACAGCATCACTGACGTGGTCCGTTGTGGCAGCAACCTATTCGAGGAGAATTTTGGTTTACTATTTTTCATAATTTTTTGTGGACAAATTATGAGCCACCTACATTTACCGACACTTTTTCTCAAAATAAGTGAAGTGGTGCTTCACGCCCTTTCATAGCTCGATTTTCTTTTGATCTTTACCCAATTCGGGATTTTGGCTTACATATTTTCAAGACTTGCATAATTGAATGTCTTCCTCATTCGTCCATCTCGTACCGGATTCGAGATTTTCATTATCACTTTGATCTACACTCTGTGAGGCCATATTGGATATAGGAGGAGGAAGAAATTTGGAAGATGAGAGCTATAGGAAGAGGAAGAAATACTTTGTATGAAATATAATTTTTTGGATGGAAAGAGGTAAAATAAATGGTAGATATTTATAGGAAAAATTTAGAATTTTTTACAATTTTTTTTTTTGCCGTTTCTTACTGTTTCTTTGCAAATCATACATACTAATTACAAGCCATCAGATCTGGAGATCAATTGAAACCAACGGCCCAGATGAATTGACCGTTGGTTCAAAAATCAAAATCAGCCAACGGCATTGTTCCTCGTGTTCACTTTCGGCCCAATTTCTGTCGCTACATGACAAACAAATTCTACAGCTGCCTTTTAGGCGCTAGCCGACAAAAAACTGTCCTCCACTCCCTCCACCATCACACTGATGTCACCCACTATCCTCCTCTGGGTCGAGCTGGCAGCCGCATTCACTGGGTCAAGAAAAATGTCATGGCCTTCCCATTTTTCTTGGCCTGGGTCAACAAAAGCCCTGCTTTGGTAGGTCAAGCCTTTGCCGGTGGAAGAAGGTTTCTGCAATTTCATCACCACCTCAGCAATCCAAGGTGGAGACATGGCAATGATCTACCGCCGAACTTGCTCTAAAAACAACTTCTCATTGAAGGTGACTCCAATTGATTGCATTAACAACACATCACCCCCTCCCTGGAGAATCAAGTCAAACTTAATAACTTGTTGCAAGCTTTGTTGTTGTTTCCTTCAAACCATGTAAGTGCGACTAATGCCTTAGCTAGCTTAGGACATGAGTTCATTGATAAACTTGATACGAGGATTTGGTTTGATATGATCCCTCGTAGGGCTTCCTCTGCCTACAACATTGATCAACTACAGATCGGTTGTAGCAGAAGTTTCTCCTTGTGATTTCTTTTTTCAAGCAATAAAAAAAAAAAGGGTTCTTGACCATTTATCTAATTTGGGCCCAACAAATGTCCACTTACTCCACTAAAATATTTGTGTGCCCACTTATCCTATTTAAATATAAAAAAAAACAAGTTTGCCCTCCAAATAATTAAAAAGTAATTGGAGACTTTGTCGGAATCCAAACACCAATCGCTGGAATCCTGTCACTGGTCGCATCACCGGTTGCAAGAATTCTTTCACTGGCTGGAGGTCCAACCACCGGAATCAGGTCACCGGCTGGAGGTTGCCGGAGACTTTTATTGGGGCAATAAAAATTTATTAGATATTATTGAGGGGCAATAAAACTAGATACCAGACTACAATCACCGGTCACCGATGACATAGAGGTTGGAGCAAAATCGTAAATGTGGGCTTTTGTTCTTTTGCTTCTTTGAGGGGACACAGAGGTTCTCATTTACAGTAAATTAGTATTCGCCGGCATCACTGACATGGTCCGTTTTGTTTTTCAAGTCCGGTTTTTTTTTTTTTTTGGATAAGGGTCCTTTTTTTTAATTTATACAATAAATTAGTTTTTCTTTGTTGGTCTTGGTTGGAATGTACAGGGCCATAATGCACCAGTGATGTACAATGTGAGTCCATGGCACGTGGCAACCTATGGACCAAGCGTTTTGATGAAAGAGATTAAATATTACATTTGACTAAAAATAAAATAAAATAGAAAATACTAAATATTCATGGTAAAGGTTGACAGATGAAAGTGAAAAACTCCCCAGATAAGTCGAGGTGATGTGAGTCGTATCGGAGAAGCTGGAAGCTGAAAAACATGAAGTGCATAGATGTTTATGTAAGAAGAGTGTAATCAACAGAGGAAGTCCGGCAAAGGGGAGGCATGCAAATGCCCAATGAACTCCATGGCATCGTTGATAGATCGAATGTGGGCATTTGCGTTGTTGATTCAAGTATTTTCACTCACATGGTTATTGAATTTGCGTTTTCCATATTACACTTTGAAATAAGGTTAAAAAGAAAAAAAATTATTTGACTTTTTTAACCGATTTTGTACATGCTGATACTGCACTTATTCAAGTACTTTTCACTATTAAATTTGTGTTTTACTAGAGCCAGTGTATGTTTAAGGGCATCCCATACATAGTATGACTCTGAGGATATGGCGTTTATTCATTTAAATTTAGACTCACATGCCTTGCTTGGTTCACGGAAAGGAAATGATTCCTTTGTCGTTCCTATGGAAAGGAAAAATGATTCATTTATCGTTCCCATGGGAAGAGATCATTTCACAGCATCACGTGAGTGTTTAAGGCTTCGTCTCGATGTCTCCAACTTTCCTCTGGTCTTCCTCTGTCCAAACAACGAGCAGTGGTTAAGAAATGAATTCCGAAAACTTAGGTAGGTTCAGTGAGTTCTTATGTGTTTTTTGGCAATTCAAGCTCAGGCTGGCGATGAAAAGGATATTCATCTTCATTCTCTTGTTGAGTTATACTTTTTGGTGTACTTGAATTCAAAAAGGGTTGTAAATTGTAATTACTCTGAAGCCATGAGGGCAGTATTAGGTACTTTCAAAATTTTATTAAAACTCAACGTGAGAAGCTGCTTTTATAAAGGGTCTTGCCCAACTTCTTTTTCTTATTCTGAAAAAACCATTGCCTAGTAAAAAAAGAAAAAATTAAAAATAGTTTTTAATAAATACGCGTGTACTGAAATTCACGCGTAGCGCAGAAAAACAGCAACACGCGTCTATTATACGCTTCATGTGTATTATACATTCGGAAAATCGAAACAAAAAACGCTCCACTCTCTCTCTCTCTCTGATCATTTCTCTCTTTCTGGATTCAGGTTCAATTCGCTGGTTTCAATTCCCTCTCTGTGGATTCGGATTCTCTAAGAACAACAAGGTTTGTGCTTAGATTTCTCTGATTTCTCTTCATTTGTTTTGCTTTGTCATACTGTGATCTATGGCCACTGTGTTGCCACTACCGTTGATCATCACCCCATTGATGATCAGCGCCACCACCGTCGCAGGGCTAAGAAACCCAGGGACTGGGTTCGGTGGCTCCCACCAGATCCCGGGTGGTTAAAGCTTAACACTGATGGGGCATCAAAGGGGAACCCCGGTAAATCCGGAGGCGGTTCCATTCTTCGGGATCCCTTTGGAAATGTCATTTTCCAAACCTTTAGAGGCTACGGGGTTCAAACTGCTTTGGTAGCCGAATTTTTGGCTTTAATTGATGGGGTCAAAACTTACTGTGATTTGGGTCTTATGCATTCGGGATTTAAGCTTGTCGTAGAGTCGGATTCCACTACTTTAGTCAAGGCATTGTGTGGGCTTATTGTTGTCCCCCGCGAGATTTTACCGCATTGGCATATGCTTGAGTACTGGATGCCTGATGAACTCAAAATGAGTTCTCAAAATTAACCCTGTTGACAATTGTTAGTATATAGCAAGTAGGGATCGTTCTATCCGGGGATTGAGGATGTTCTTGTCATTTAAGCATCAAAGAAAGAATATCAATACAATTCTACAATATTTACGAAAATTTACAAAGAATAAAGAGGGATTTCGAAATTTGTTTTATTTTCTAAACTAATTATTTAACTAACTAATTACAACGACCAATCAACCAAGAATTAAGATGAGATGGACGGATGAGAATGTATGATGTAATTAACAACCTTTAACACGAATTCAAGGACACAAATCATAATTTTCGAATCAAAACACATACTTGAATGAAATCAATCAAGAACAAACCATGAACACATGCATAAGTTCTTATTACTTTCCTTAGTTAAATTAAGGGCCCTTAAATTAACTAGATGAACGCACCATAGTTAACCCTATTAAACATGTTATGCTAATGAGTGACCAATCCAATAACAAACACATTCAACGCATTAAACACTTAGAAAGTTTGATTGATTTAAGAAAAACACACAAGTTAGAACGCTAATCGAGCATGCAATTCTCTTTGTTGATTTACCTACGTAATTATAGGTTTTCCACTTTAATTAACAAGACCTAGAATGCTAGCATCTTATTATGGATTCAATCATGCAATTCGAAACCTAAGTTGGTCATCAAAGAAATCGAAACATGAAAGATGGGATTGAAGAACAAAATCAACAAACATTCAAGAACATATAAAGATTTCAAAAACTATAAATCTGAAAATCCTAAAACGAAATCATGCTTCAAGGCTATTGGAAACTAAACATCAAAACATATACTTTAATCTAACATGAAATCACATCATCCAAGAAAACCAAAAACAAAGAACGCTAAAGAATTTGATTTTTAAGTTACAAGGAAACAAAACCGAAAACAAAGTTCTAAGGTTCATGGTTACACTTTTAAAGGATCTTCAAGAACGCAAGAAGATCTTCAAAGGTGGTGGACGGCAAGGATAGCTATGGCAAGGATGAAGAATGGAGGAAGAACTTGCTTCACGGCTTCAAATTATTGAACACTTGGAGAGGCCGAAATTTTGAGAGAATAAAGGGAGGTGTTTGCGATTTTTTATTCAGGGTTTCATGATGATCTTCACGGCAAAACATCCTTCCTTTATATAGTGCACGACCTAGGGTTTAATTCCCTAAGAAATCTCTCTTATGTGACATCATTCAACCAATAAGAAAATTCCATTTGAATTAGAGAACAAGTCACCTTCTCTTTGGCCGAATTCTCCATGTGCCTAGTCCATATTTCGGCTTTCTTGAATAGAGAATCATAATTCAACTCTTATTCCTCTATTTTCTCTCCAAGATATCCAAAGAAATCCGAAATAATCCCTAATTGGACTCTTGCCGAAATCTTCATGAATCTTCTATTAATTTTCGGCAAAAACCAATAATAATCGATTTAGGGTTCTTCCAAAACGTCAAGAAGGATCTAGAGACTCATGTGCAAGTTGTTTGGCTCCAATTTTGTTGCAGCTGGTCAACAGTCTTTTTTCTGCGCGGGCGTGCCAGCACAGTTCGGGTGCGGTCGTCGGGGGGTGTCCCTTGACCTGACTTCTTTCAAGCAATTGTGGACGAGGAGAGCACCAACCTCGTCGTGGGATTCTTTGTGCCTCGTGGCGAGGACTTTTGCTGAGCTTCTTGTTAACACAATCGATACTCAATATTGTAGATCGAGCAGAGCGACATCACCGGGAAATGTTGAGATCTTGCTAAAGCGTGACTTTAGCTTGGCTGGGTTGCTAGGGCGTTACCCTTGCTTGGCTGGTTCTGTAACCGTTGTGGTCGCGGCACTACCGTCGGCTCCCGAGGAGACTAGGACCGAAGCACGTTGACAGAGGGTTTGGTGGCACTGAAGGTCGGCTTCTGAGAAGACTAGGACTAGGAGTGTGATCACCGCTAAGAGAAAGAGAAGGAGATGAGTTTCTCTTAGAGAGGTTTGCTCTAGAGAGAACTTAGATCATCTTAGAGATGTTGTTGTTGAATGTGAATGTGTGTGTATTAGAATGAGAGGAGAAGGTGTTTATATAGGGAAGAAAAAGAAGAGTGAAATGATGAGTGGAAGAAAAATAATGAAAGTAGATCTAAGTTCACTTGTAAAATATGGAAAAGATAGAGAAAAGATGAAATGAAAGCAAAGCATGAAGGTGCAGCAACATGGAAGTGGTGATGATCTATTAAAGAGATTGTAGAAGAAAAATATATCCAAGGAAAAAGAGAAAAGCATCTAGCTTTCTTCATGTGGGTAGGAAACATGAACATGTGAATATTGAGCTGGTTTTAGGTCAGTTTCTGCCCCTTTATTCCTTCAATTATTTCTCCAACAAGACTTCATTATATGCCTTCGACTTCTTCATATGAAATGTTCCACTATGAGTGTAGATCATCCTGACAAATTTTCAGATTTTTATTCCATGTGGTTGGGCCGAAAATGCTGCTGGACCTCTTACAGGTCCAGTTTTCCAGTTTTGCTTCTGTAGAAAATTGGGCTGATTGTTTGAAGGCCTTCCACTCAAAAAAAAAGCTCTTGCACTCTTCATAAGAAATGATCCTTGGGCTGTCTAGAATGGATCTGGAAAGTTTCAGCACATTTCGATTTCATTTGGTTAGTCTGCCACCCCTCATTCCTTGTCTAGCTCGGTTTTTCCTAGCCGAAGTAGGAAAATATGCTAAAGTTGACTTGTCATACTTCCATAGTAGGCTTTATTTAGCCTCTAAATATATATATTTCGAGCTTGTCGACAATATATAGCTTGAGCCACTGACATTGGCTCAATTTCTCCAACACATGCCTTGTCAAGCCAAAATGTTCATTTTGGGTCCAAACACAAGTCACATGCTTCAATCTTTGGGTCAGACTTCTCAATTGGACAACTTCAAAGCCCAATCCTTTGTTGCCGAAATTTCTTGTGCATTCTAGAACATTCTTGAACTATCTTGAGTCATCTTGAAGCCACAGCATCTCCTAACACCACCAGGACTCCTAGAGTCATCAGGTTTCCTAGTCTAACTAGGACTCTGTCATTTCTTCAAATCCGAACACCATTTTTCCGAGCTCACTCCTAGTTGCATTAGGATTCCCACTTCGACTGGGATTTCCTGTTTAGATTAGGAAAGTTTCCATTTCTCCATTTCTACGCCTCATTTCTTCATTGCCTTCATTTCTTTCATTTCCAGCTCTTCTTAGCTCATTTCTTGCGTTTGAAGTTCATTTCTACCTAAATACAACAAAGTAAGTTAGAAATGACATTGTTAGGAGAATAACTAAGTAAAATGTAGGGAAAATGATACTAAAATCATAGAAAATATTACTCCGATCAATGCCGTTTTTGGATGGAATGGTTGATGCAATTCATGTGTATAGGGAAGGTAACACCGAAGCAGATTGTTTAGCAAATAGGGGAGTGATGGTCCATCAAGAGATGATGGCCGCCAATCAAGGGGTCGTCGCTAGTGTCTTGTTTTGTGAGGTCAATCACCCAATGCTTTATACCATAAAGCAACTTGTTCGTGGCTAGTTAGTTGTCAAACTGTCTGTCAAGTCTGGATTTATGACTTGGTTCTAATGTGCTTCTGTCATTTCAGGGTTTTCATGACAGATCCCGAGGTATGTTCAATCTTTTGTCTTTTCATTTCTTTTATTCAATTTAAGCGGAAAACATCTATGCTTGATGTTTTTGAAACTAACAACCTATTGAGTCCCTATGGAATGGCTCCAAAGTTTATTCATATGACAATCTGCTTGCTGTTTCAGATGTGTTTGATTTCTGCATTTTTATATTTCATTTAGTCTACCTGGTTGAGTTCCTGTGCAGGTGATGATTGGAGTCTGGACAAACCTATATGGGTGAAGCCTTGCACTTCATTTAGCACCTATCAGAGTACCCATGTCAGTGTGTTTGCAAGTAAATGTGTGAGTTTAAAAGTGCAAACTACTCTACAGGTGATGAAGACCTGACCTTTACCTTCAGTTTGATGCTTGAATGTTATTTAATTTGTATGGTAGATAACTATACACTCTCATTGCACATAAATTTGTCCTTTTCTAATATGGCTATCTACTATTTAATCTGTGTAGCTTGTATGTTAGGATCTGATTTAACAAGGACATATTATCTAGTGCAAAATTTGACAGTAAAGACTGATAAAATGTGCACATTACTGTAGGTGGCTTGAATACTTTGCCAATTAGATTAAAACACGTAACTGTGCTCTTTTTATGTACTATTTTTTAGCTGGTTGCAGAACTCTTTGAAGGATGGCTTATGAAACTGGCAAGTATCTTTCTTCTTAAAAAATAAAAAAAATACAGATTAAAGGGGAGGCTATAATATTTTAGTTTACGTAGGGATCGTGTATATGATTGTAACTGGAGTTAGGCAATACTAGCTTGAGATTTGGATGATCATCTGATCCCCTCTTTTGCATATATGTCCCATGATATGGCTTAGCAACTGGTAAGTATCTTTCTTCTGAAAAAAAAATTTTAAAATACAGATTAAAGGGGAGTCCAGGCTACAATATTTTAGTTTACGTAGGAATTGTGTAAATGATTGTCACTGGAGTCAGGCAATACTAGCTTGAAATTTGGATGATCATTTGATCCCCTCTTTTGCATATATGTCCCATGATATGGCTTAGCAACTGGTAAGTATCTTTCTTCTGAAAAAAAAATAAAAAATGCAGATTAAAGGGCAGTCCAGGCTATAATATTTTGTTTACGTAGGAATTGTGTAAATGATTGTCACTGGAGTTAGGCAATACTACCTTGAATTTTGGATGATCATTTGATTCTCTCTTTTGCATATATGTCCCATGATATGGCTTAGCAACTGGTAAGTATCTTTCTTCTGAAAAAGGGAAAAAAAAATTCAAGAAATTATTAAAAAATAATACAGATTGGGGAGTCCAGGCTATGATATTTTAGTTTATGTAGGAATCGTCTATATGATTGTAATGCAGTTGAGCAATCCTAGCTTGAAATTTGGATGATCATCTGATTCTCTCTTTTGCATATGTCTCATGAAATATGAAGACATCAAATCAAAATATACCGACTTTCCCCTGACTTTGAGTTACCATTGTTAATGTTGATTTTACAATGGTATCTCAAAGTCAGGGGAAAATTGGATATATTTTGATGGTTTTTGCTTGTATAATGTTCTCAACACCCTCTTTGTCGCCTGAGTTAGTTTATTTACAGTAAAAGTCAATCAATCTACGACTTATGCTTGTTTGCTTATGCTGGTTAATAGTCTGTTACTTTATTTCATCAGATACAAGAATCAAAGTTTGAACTTTGAAGGGCTCTTTTGAGAAAGCTCCAGCCTCAAGCTATAACTGGATATGCAGTAACTAATAACTAGCAGATATGTTCATTCTTTATCTGCATTTCTGTTCTCTGATATAGTTAATCATGTATGCATATGCATCTCATAAGAAAACTGAGATTCTGTACTTGTGAGTTGTGCGGTCACCAAGGGGCCAGAAGTTAGAATACGATTTTCATAAGAAGGGAAGCCCATCAAGCTTCAAAAGAATAAAGAGATTATAGTCACCACTAACTATGCTAATCTTGTTCATGACGTATATGATTACTATGAGATTTGAGGATTTGAAACCTTAAAGCGACGTCTTGTGTTCTCATAAAACAATTACTTTGAAGGTTCTGGCCTGTGAGTTGGAGCTAGGTTCGGTACGTTATCAAGGTGAGAACTCTGCAGTTTTTGGTGATGCAGGTCAATATTCTGGAGTGGTTGGATCTTCCAACTTTGACAGACAAGGACAAAGATGACATCTTGGGGTGGGGAAATCCAAATAAGATTGATATGATTTCTCTCTTTTGAAAGGTGAGGTTGACATGTTGAGGTCAGAAAAGAGTTGTGGGAGCATATAGAGAATATAATGTTCATGTCAAAGGTTGAGAATCAAGAAGGGGTAACAAGTTTGACAAGGTTCTTGCAAATTCAGTCATGGTGGCAAGTGGTACTTTTGTGACTTTGGAGTGCAGATTTCACTTGAAAAGTTATTCTTAGCTCAGAAACTGATGATTGCGAAGGCCAATGAACTAGGAAACCTAGTGGTGACTGCTTACTCAGATGCTTGAGTCCATGACCAACTCTCATCATCCTACCCGAGCTGAAGCAGCCAACCTTGCCAATGCAGGCTCAGTGGAACTAACTGTGTGATGATCAGTGGTGAAAGTCTAGCTGGACCCTATCTAGAACTTATAGTCCAAACTAAGACCAAAATCTGTGTCTCAACAGTAGTATGTAAACTATGGGGTCAAGAGAAAGATGAAGTGGCGTCGATCCTTATGAGCCCTCTAGAGAGTTTGGCCTCCTCTGCGCAGAGAGCAAACTGTATTAAGACATCACTTATTTTAGTAGAGGAATTACAGCAAAGCTTGTGGCCAAGTACAGACAATGCATGCTGATTTTGTCATTGTGTTGGTTCCTGAGATAACTGCTACATATCCGTTTGACTGGTCTTGAAGAGGAACTAGAGATCAGCTCCATCATCATAACCTTATTATAGAGGTCTTGTGCGTCTTTTAAGCTCAAGTTCCATCAGAGCTTCTCACGCTTCCAATACCCAACTACTACAGTCTACAGGTTTGCTGTTCAACATGCAAAGGCTAATTAAAGGATATTCAATTGTGACCTTACACCAAATTAACACCAATATGATCAACATCTTGACTCTGATGTGAGGATGGTGGAACAGTTTTGGTTCAGGATTAGCTTTGATTTTGCAGTATCCATTTTCGTCTTTGTGGGTGTTATTTTTTCTCTGTTTTACTGTGGTTTTCATATCGAAGTTAGAACGAATATAATCTCTACTGCAAAGCCAGTTTTTTAACTTTACAAGATGAAATGAATAAATGTGTGGTGGTTGTCTTTACCCATTTATGCTGTTCTCACACTCTCAATAGTGAACTATTCTATATTCAGTTAGTTTGGGCAGGTATAGGCCAATGAATTTTCTGAGTATGTGATTCGAAGCTGTGTAGTACAACCAGATAAGCATTCTATGTTTCACGAAAATAATCCAATACCCAACTACTTCCTAATACAACATAACCATTTCCAAAATGTGCAGATTTAGCTGATTAAAAAAACCCCTAAACCTCACAACTCAAGTTGCCATATTGTAAACAACTTCCCAAACAAAATGTGAGCCACCAGCTTGGTTCTCCTTTCGAGTGCTCAAATAAGCAAAATAATTCATACCTGTTGACATATCATTCACTTCCCGGCCATGTTCTTCCCTCTAAAACTTTTCAGGATAAATTTGTAGTAATCAGGAGAAGATGCTTCTTAGAGAAATGTGTCGGAGCATCCTGCATACTGAAGAACCAAGCTTCCAATTGAAAACCATTCGGGGAAGGAATTCACTTCAACATGAGGGGTTAATAAAGGAAAAACTGTTTCAAAACACTATGCTTAAAGCAAGTTAACTTGGCTTGTTTGCATGCAGCTCAAAGTTACAGAGGAAAATCTTGTCCCCCAAAAAAAAAAAAAAGTTAGGGAAAAAGAAACGAAGAAACAAACAAAATCTTGTCCATGGCTTGCTTACCACATAACAAGTCTTCTCAATAATGCTTGTATATGTAGGGACTGTGCAATTGAATGATGCGGCAGCTTTTTCCTCAGCTGTGTTATTTTGGTAATCTTCTTCCTCGTCTTTAATTAAGGTCCAATGTGTCAGTCTGTAACTCTCTATTCTGTAACCAAAAAGACGATGATTCTTGAACGATCACTGGTATTCACCGACTGTGCTTCAGTTTTTTCTTTTTTCTCACCAGTGTTTTGAATTTAAACTAGTAAGAGATGCCCGCGCTTTGCTGCGGGATTTACTACAGTTAGTCATGACATAGAGAGAATCAAATAAGAGAAGAGAAGTGTATAATCCCATTTCATATTTGTGCAAAAAACTACAATGTAAAAACTTTTAGATGAATAGATGAAGCTCAGATTTTTTCTAAAGAAGGGAAATTGAGAGACATCCCATATTTGTGCATCTTCTTTCTCTGCTTCTCACAGTATCTCACCTTAGAACACAATCCTTAAATCTTCAACTGAACAGAAAAGAATGAATCAAATTTTCAATATGAAAGCCAAAAAGAAACAATGACAACATGTTAACTATGCTGAGACTGAATCCTAGCAAAACATAACAAATAACAACCAAATAAAATATAAAATATGTAAAACTAAGCACAAACATGAGGCCTAATAGCAACCAAATAAATTTACATGCACAATCTAAGAGCATACAATAATTCAAACGAAACTTAATTGAAGGTGGATAGAAAATGACCTTAAAAGTAAAAGGTCCTATTAATTAAATAAATAGATTATATATAAATAGATATGGATGTGATATTTAGGATGACTAAGCTAAAATCAAAACTATTATCCTCTGTCCAGTTAAGCTAGATATCGCATAAATTATATATATCTAGGCTAAAATAGATATGGATTATATCTGGGCTACAACCCAGTTAAGCTAGCATTATCCTCTGTCCTTGATTATAGATAATAATAGGTAATTGATAGGAAGATATATATACACAATTGATTCAGACCACCATGTCCTTCCATATGTCCCAGAAATGAAGCTCTATTGCTTTCAACAGACATGTAATACTAAAGTAGGTGGCATATTTCTTACACCGGTAAAGAAAAAAAAAAAAAAAAAAAACTTTGCTTCCATCTTCTTGGTTTAATTTTTATGTTTGGTTAATCTGGCTTTCAAGCCTTTGATCTATTTTTTCTTCTGCTTTTGCTTCTGGTTTTTACTAAAAATGTCTTTATAGTGCTTAAGAAGACCACTAACTGAGGATAAGCACAGCAAATCAAAGCATAACTAATATGAAGCTTATAGCATCCTAATAAGTTATTAATTACAGGTTGATTCACACCGAAAAGTAATCTATATGCAACAAAGAATTAAAGTCCTCAAAGAGCTACCCAAATTTGGTTACTAAAAAATGCCTCAAACTACATATTCCATTCTATCAAAATTCCATGGCTAATTTAATTCACAAAACGCTAAATTCCATTCTATCTTCCTACTCGTGCTCCCATTGGTTACATATTCTCTCCAACAACAGTAGAAACAATATTCTCAATCTCTATCAAAATCATAAAGTCGTCACAAATCAAGCAAATCGAATACACACATCCACGTACCATAAAAAATGAGGAGCCACTATCTGATGAAAATCTTGAAACTGCTGAACACTAAAATAACTTGAAACCTCTCCAATGAATCATCAACAACGCAGACCCGCATACAAACAAAATCCCCAAAACGCAGAAAGAAACCCATACCAATTCAAAACCAACAACAACAAATCACACAAAAACTGACAAAAGCAATAGCAGCAGAAACCAAATCCTCTTCTCTCTCGCTCTCTCCCCCTTACCAGGCCAGGCTCTTCGTTTTCTGATGTCGATGTGAGCCGGTGACTTGCAAATCTCATGGTTATTCTTATCCCATAAGACCGAGGCTAAAAACAACTTCAGTTCTCCACCAGCTAACAGTAAGGACCAAATCGACCTTTCCACCCCCTTTCCAAGTGAACTCGTCTTGCATTGATTTAGGGTTCGACTCCGTCTTGCTCTGATCTTCCGAAGCTGAAGTCTTGGCTGCATCTTCCACCGTCAAATCAGTTGTTTGGTTCAGGAGGAAGAAGAGAGGAAAAACTCGGTCCGGGTGCTCTGGGTCTCTGGGAGGCAGAAGGGACAGTGGCAGATTCGTAACAAAATTTCAAATGAGGGCAAAATGGTCTTTTCACCCATGAATGAACAGTACCCCCCAACTGAACAGTTAACTCATCTTTTATATATGTATAACTAGCTAGTAATTAAGAAATAGATATTACATTGTTGATGCATAACTTAATTCGATTTGTTTTCTCTACAGGAATTTTACCAAGCAAATAGATATATAGCATGATATGATTAGTAATTTCATTAATTAGTATTGTATATATGATTATATGAGTCCATATAGCTAGCTGTGTGTGCCTATTGATGAAGATGAGAATTATTTTGATGCCTACCTTTGAGAATGCTCACCAGTCTCCTATAAACTCTATTTCGTAGACAAAGATCAAGGACAATATCATTATGATACTTGCTTAGTATGTAATCTGAGGCTATGATCCATTTCAAGTGCTTCAATAATTACCATTAGTACTTTAGATTTCCAATTTCTATTTGACGATCATTGATTTTTCAAATTGGTCGTATTTCTTTCTATTATAAGTATAATCTACAAATGAGCTTTTATAGTAACTATTCATAATTTGTTTCAAATATATTGGTTCTCCTTCTCCTCAATGAAGAAGATGTTTAACTTCAGGATTAAATCAAGTGAAAAAAAAAAAAATGTTAAGACATAGAGATCCAAACCCTATCTTCTAAATAGGTAACTCTATATTTTGATTTTTGTACTTCCATTCTCTATTTGGCGATTTTTGGTTTTTGGTTTTTCAAAATTATATTTATCGAAAACTTCTCATCTGTAAATCAAGCAGACTCTTATAAAAACGCTTCATAACAAATCTGACACACATTTTCAAAATTAAGAAAAATATATCTACAACTCCAAACTAAAAATCAAAGTAGAATAAATGAAGACATGGAGATCCAAACCTTTATCATCTAAATAGGTAACCTAATTATCTTGACTGATATGCAACTACCTACATGCACATACACAAAAGAAGACAATACGTATCTCTGTTTTATCTTCTCCTCCAAATTTTAGGCATCAAAATACCCTAGTCAATCACATTGTTATTGTTTCTTACTTCCCCATCTTGATTGGATTTGGCTACCATGAAATGCAAACCACACTAACCCAATGGCACCTTTTGCTCTCACCTAAAACCACAACACACGTATCCAATTCCACCGACACTTCTCTCGTGCTTTGGTCCCTTTCTCCAGTTTAACTATTAACTCTTCCCTTCACTTTAATACCTCTTCGGTTGTAGATTCGAAACACTCGCATTCTGATCGATTGCACCCTTTGCTTCGTTTCCCTTCACTTTAAATTCGTTTTTCATTTTTCACGGGTTTGTTGCATTTCCATTCAGAGAAATTTGGCTATGATCATAATAATTTGACAACAAACCCATTTATTTTCATCAATTGCCCATCTGCATCATCTTCTCAAGGTCTTCACTTTCATGGGGATTTGTTGCTTTTGGCATTGATCAGCTTTGGACCTTTGGTTCCTCTGTTTTCTCAAATGCCCATCTGATTTTGGAGGGTTTTGGTGGTGTTCTTGTGGACTTCATGCTAATGGTGAGACCTCCCCATCTGATTTATGAGCTTCTTAGCTTGTATTCTCTGTTTAGCTTTCTAGATTTTGTTAAAAATTTAATCTTGTTCTTGTTTATTCTTTGATCTCATGCTGAAGGTGGTATTTGAATACCCACAAAGAAGAAGACCGTCACTCTGATCAATGCCAATCGGTGGAAGGAGAAGCAAAGACGTAATAGCACAGGGGACTATGCGGTTCTGTAAAACACCAGAAAGCGAAAAACTGTGTGAGAGGCAGAAGGGAGGAGAAGAGAGGAAAAAATAGTTCAGTGGCAGAGCCGTAAAAAAAATTCAAATGAGGGCAAAAAGGTCTTTCTCCTCATAAATGAACAGTAATGAAGGAATGAACAGTGAACTCATCTTTTATATATGTATAATAATAATGTATAATGTATAATTTAGGCGCTCCAGTGACTCGGTTTGGCAAATTACCAATTTACTCCCTCTTATTTTCCCAATAGTACGATTAGATATCCTTGCTGACATCTGACCATTGGAAGAAGGTCGATCACAAAACCCGTTACTGAAGCAGAAGAAGAATCTAGGAAAACCATCACTATCATCTGGGGGCCTCTCCGGATAGAATTCTAAGGTACCCACAATAATATATGCGGTCCTTCGTTTTTTCATAATATATTTAACGTTAAATTTACAGATGGGCTTTCATTTTCATACCAAATGCTTTATTCCTTGCTTTTTCTTCTTCTTTTGTTTTGTTGGCTCTATCACTTGCTTTTATGTGGTTATTCATCTGTGAATTTGGAAGATCACAGTTGGTTATTTTTCTTGTACGTGCCCCACTTTTCACGTTCTTGGATTACAAGGGAGTGGTAAATATTGAATCCTCCATCACTTAGCTGTACCACCTTTCAATCTACACATTGTCCTCTTCTAGCTTCTTTGTTGCCTTTCAAGGAACTTGTCACTTCTGACATTAAAAATTCCGTTCCTGTCATTGTGATACATTTATGGACAACAGTTGGTTTGAGATTAGATATTCATATCAGAACAAGAATCAGTGGCTAGAAATTTGTATGTTCTGTCGTTTTCTCCATAATTCATAAATCTGTTTATGTCGCATATACCTGGTTGATATTGGAATGGGTTCCACAGAGCTTGGATATTTCCCAACTCTCTTACTGCATATATTTGCATGCATATGTTTTGGCTTTCTGGGATCAGTCTATAGGAAAACTTGTGTGATAATCCATGGATAAAAGTTCTGTCCATAGGCCCCTTCTTTCGAGCCGAGGTTCTGGGCATGCTTATGTCCGGAAGACGCCTCTTTTTGTGAACTTGGCAAAATGGATTCTGAAGATTGCAATGGGGCTGCTTTTCACTTTATGGGTTGCTCTAATATTTGTGTTCCCAGCAGAATTTGGGACTGAACTATACGAAACATGGGTTGCAGCGACCAGTGGAACTGTTTTTGGGATTACAGGTTTGCCAATAATTGAACTTGTAGTTGCTTCTAATTAACTACTCTTTTTCACATGTATCATTGTTCTGTAACTAACCTAAATGCTGCAAACTGCAGGAAGCACATTCCTGCTATTCAGCGGTCCCATTATCATCATTGCACTCCTTTCTGTAGTGTTTCTTATTATCTCCGGGGAAGAGGAGCTCCATGAGTATGTTAATTTTATTAGTTGGAAAGTATAAGGGACTTATCTTTACCTGGCCTTGTGTTTATACCATTACTTTCAGTATGCGTCTTCTGATTATCTTCAGAGTTCAATCACTTGAATAGTCACAGGACTTTTCGTAATGTAATATATATGAACTTGGGTGTAGGAAGAAGACTTCAAGTTATCCAAGTTTCCGCTTGTGGACATTTCCAGTTCTTGTGGATGGACCATTTGGTGTGGTTTCTGCTACTGAGCTTATTGGGATATTGCTTTTCATTGCGTTTGTTGTCTGGGCTGTCTGTTCTTATACTGTGCGTATCCTCAACTCCCTGTCTGCTGATAGCTTGACTTTCAAAGAGAATAGGTACGTAACATGCCTCATTCGAGATTTGAGCCTCATGATTATCTAGTTACTTGCCAATTGTTTAAGCTCTTCTATCACTAATCTTCATAATTTTTTCTATATTTACTGATTTTATATTTTATGTTGATACTTTCCATGGAGGATCTTTATTGCTTCCTTAAAACTGTTAAACCAATCCTTTAGTGCAAGCTTGATGAGCGCGCGCACACACACATACTTATATATACACACACAAAATAGAGGGCCATTTTAAGAGATTTCTTGTGGGGCCCACTTTTCTATCGCCCACTTTTCTATCGTATTTCGGCATCTCGACCATTCAGTTTTTAGGTCCTAATGTATAGATCATTTCTGCAAATTTTCAGCCAAATTGATGATCGTTAAGGTATCGAACTAGATTAAATCAATGGACGAACCGAATCTGTCCAACCTGAACCTTTCGTGTTCATAATTGTAAATCGCAGTTATGAATGCCTTAATGATTATCAATTTGGCTGAAAATTTGCAGAAATGATCTATACATTAGGACCTAAAAACTGAACGGTCGAAATGCCGAAAAAAGGAAATCTCTTAATGGAAAGTGGATCCCACAAGAGATCCCTTAAAATAGCCAAAAAAAGGAAATCTCTTAATGGAAAGACCCTGTATATATTAGGGCCCTTCCACTAAGGGATCCATGTTTTTGGCCAATTTGAGGGACAACAAGGACAGCCGTTGGATCTCTTTTAATGATCTTGGACGGCTGAGATTAAACCCTCTGTAAAGTATACACACGAATGAGTAATTCCTGAGGTTCATTGAAGAATGTTTCAGATTTTTCTCATCCTCAGGAATTACTCATTCGTGTATGTCAGCCATTATGAAACAATGAATATACTTGGGAAAGATCATAGAAGAATGTTTCAGATTTTTCTGAGGTTCATTCCAAATCTGCATATGTTATCTTCTGAAATCCTATGGTTGGCAAGTAAGAATTAATCTCAAGATTTTTACATTAATTGATAACCATACTCATGCGAGTGGGGAACTGACGCCAAATGAATATGTCACACAAGCTAACTTCTACTGAAGTTATGGAGGTTCAGTCAGTGAGATCTAAAGTATGACTCTTATGCTTATTAGATTATACACTGCCTGTCAAATCATTTGAGAACTTAAAAATTCTTTAACTTCTAAAGAAAGCTTACAGATTGTGTGATATTACATCATATGTCTATTTTTTTTTCCTTAAAAATTTACCTGCTTCAGTGTACACTTTGTGATAGGAGGGGAAATATGTTTCTTTCCATTCTCTTGTTTCTCACCTTAATGAATGGGAGAAGATCCCAAAGTTTCCCTGTCAGCAAACTTGTATTTAGCTATCCACCCTTACAGAGAAATTTTTGGCTTAAGTAGCAAAGTATTAATATTTGGGCATAAAACAGTATACATGAAACTCAATCCTTCACAATTTGCATGCAAACAGTGAAACTCATGTGCTGTTTCGTCCGTTTTTAAGATTAATTCTGTTAGCTGATCGATTTATTTGTTTACTTGAACTTGTCAGTTTGTTGTTCATGGAAATTTTGGGACTTCGTTTCGGCTTAATTGGCTTGTTTTGCTTCTCATTTTTGTTCCTGCCGATCTCAAGGGGATCAGTTCTTCTTCGCCTCATAAATATCCCTTTTGAGCATGCTACGAAATATCATGTATGGCTGGGACATCTAACAATGCTGCTCTTCACTGTCCATGGCCTATTATACGTAGTGGTATGGACGATTGAGGGTAATCTCCTTCAGGAAGTGAGTTCTCATGCTAGATTTAGTATTCTCTTGTACATTTCATTTTCATTCACTTTCGTAGCCATAATAACAAGTAAACAATAAGCACTGAGAACTAAGTAACAAGCATATGTGCTTCTAGCCTTGTCCATTTGATTCTGGAGTTATTTGTCAATGCAGTACGGAATTTTCTGTTTTAGTCATTATCTTGCTTTCTTTCCATTTGGTCTAAGTTTAGTTTTAGTTTTTATCTATAAAATGTTTGGAGAACCATACTAGAGGGCGACTTGACTCATATTCTTAATTATGTCAAACTGCTTATTTATAGTCTTCATTATTTGATGTAGATATTGTCATGGACTGATATTGGTATTGCCATTCTTCCGGGAGTAATCAGCCTCCTTGCTGGTCTCTTGATGTGGGTTACATCAATGCCTCCAGTGAGAAAGCTGAATTTTGAGTTATTCTTCTACACTCATCAGTTATATGTCATTTTTGTCGTCTTTTTGGCTTTGCACGTCGGTGATTTCCTTTTTGCATTTGCTGCTGGAGGCATATTTATTTTTCTTCTGGATCGTTTTCTAAGATTCTGTCAATCACGAAGGGTTGTTGATATAATTTCAGCAAAGTGCCTTCCATGTGGAACTGTAGAACTGGTTGTCGCCAAACCTGAAAGTAAAAAGTCTTCTTCACACGATTAGTATTTCTGTATTTATTAGTGTTCTATGACCATATGAGTGACCACTAGCTGTTTTATCTTTCAGATCTGCGGTACAATGCCCTCAGTTTTGTTTTTCTTCAAGTTCGGGAGCTATCATGGCTGCAGTGGCATCCTTTCAGTGTGTCATCCAGTCCTATGGATGGTAAATATCATATATCTGTGCTCATAAAGGTTCTTGGGAAATGGACAGAAAAGCTAAGAGGAAATATCTTGAAGAGCTCTGAGGATGTGTCGTGCAGTCTTCCTACTAAGTTAACAGCTTCTGTTGAAGGGCCTTATGGGCATGAGATACCATACCACATGACGTATGTACCCTCTTCCTTGATTGTCATTCAATCACAAAATTGTATCAGGTGGTACTAATCACTGGTTTGGCACAGTTAGTTTACACTAAATGAGGAGTGAAACATATGCTTGATAATGTGCTTCATTTAATTTCTACACACTATCTGGTGTCATGGCAATAAAATTTGGACACTATTTGATAGAAAGTTCAATTATTACCCAGAAAGGCTTGAACCTGATACAAAGCTAAAATGGTTTTGCATTGTTTAGTTGTCCTTATTCTGGTTCGAAGTAGAGGAATTTGGGACATCAAGCTTAATGATAACTTTTACTGTCGCTCACTAATGGCTTGACTCTTTGTTTTATTCTCTCTGCAGGTATGAAAATCTTATTTTAGTAGCTGGTGGCATTGGGATTTCCCCTTTCCTGGCCATCTTGAGTGACATTCTCCATTCTGTTCATCAAGGAAAGCCCTGTCTACCGAGAAATATCTTGATCGTATGGGCGGTCAAAAAATCAAATGAGCTTCCTCTTCTTTCAACCATTGACATGGAATCAACTTGTCCATCTTTCTCTACTAAACTAAATCTTCAGACTCTTATTTATGTCACTCGGGAATCTGAACCTCCATTGGTATGTTTTATTATATTTTGACACGCTGTGCTTTGTCTAATTTGGTTACGTGTCTATCCTTTTGTTATTGTAGTCATTTGTTTGGCATTTGATTGTTGTTATTTCCAGGAAGAGGGTAAAGTTGAAAGCACTGTCCAGTCTTCTCTCTGTCCCATGTCCAAAGGGTGTGGTATGTCTGTTTTGGTTGGTACTGGACATAATATATGGTCTGGCCTATACGTTATCTCATCTACACTGGGCTTTGTTATCCTAATTGGTTTGTTGGATATCCTCTACATAAACCCATTTGATATATCCACATGGTGGTATAAAGGGCTTCTTCTCGTAGCCTGTATGGTTGCAAGTGTTTTTATCTTTGGGGGTCTCGTGGTTGGTTTATGGCATCTCTGGGACAGAAGAATGTCAGCAAAGGAGCAAAGCAAGGAGGCAGAGCATAAAAAAACTGTAGCTCACAATGATTTAGACGAGAGAAGTCCTGCAAACTTTACCAGCATTATTTATGGTGCAAGACCAGACTTCAATGGTATGCCTTCCTGACATGTCTTTTCCCATTGTAAATACACATTACATGAATTTAATGAATATGTATCTATAATTCTATATGCATTTTAGAGATAAATCTTAACTATACACTTGGCAACAAATGGTTCAAATGCTAATTTATACTGACAATGTATCACGTACGTTCATGAATCATGGTAAGTTATTGACCATTGATGTTTAATTGGAAGCCATAGCTGATTGCTTACATTCTTTTACAGTAATTAAATAGATGTTTTAACCCCGAGCTCTTTGTACTGCAGAAATTTTTGGAACCGTATCAAGGGAATGGGGCCCTGTTGATGTTGGTGTATTTGTTTGTGGTCCTCCATCTCTTCAATCAAGTGTTGCTAAAGAAATCAGGTCACACACTATGAGGAGACAATCCATTGATCCTGTCTTCCATTTCAACAGCCATAGCTTTGACCTGTAGCTTGCACCCTCAATGTTTAAAGTAGGTACTTAAAGCCTTAAAGGATGTATACGTATATCCATTATCAAAAAAAAAAAAAGAAGGATGTACATATCTATTTATATGATTGTACATATATATTGAAAATATGTGTACTGTATGCTGGTATGATCTACCATGATGAACATAGTCGACCAGTTATGGTCTCCACTTCTTATACTGTAATTATTATGTATCTAAATTTTGTATTTTCTATGAATCTGTATTCTGTAGTAGTCGAAATCTTACTCTTTCATGTCTAAGGAATATGAGGGTTGGTTCAGCCCCACTGTTGGCAGCACAAGCAACACCAAACTGTAGTCTCCACAAAGTTGACTGTTTTGTTAAACTAGAAAAGCAAGTGGAATTCATCAATATAGTATTAATCCTCCAAAGTTGATCAAACCAGTATCCACGTACGGACTCTAATTATCTCCATGGATATGATGATCAATAGGAGAAAATTTGTTATTGTAGAATTCATGCTTATGACCCTAAGAAAGAATTCTTTGATCTGTTTTTCTAGTACTGAGGATTTGATTAGGAGAGAAATTTGTTATTTGTGGAGACTGAAGCTCCAACTTTACTCGAACCTTAGTTAGCTTAGAAGTAAGTGACACATGCATCAAATGTGATTATATGATGTTTAACTCCTATTGTAATTGCTTTACATCTATCCAGCTTACAACCCTGCAAGCTACTTATTCTATAATCTTTAACATATTCAAGCCGCTCTATACTGGTAACATCTTGTTGCTAGGTACATATACTCGATACTAGGTATTTTTTGGACGTCTCTCTTCTTCGGTTCATCCATATCTAGTGGCGTAGCCAGAAACATAAACTAGGAGGGTCAGGATTCATATTTTAACGATTAAACAAAAATAAAAATTTCATCAAATAATATAAAATTTATACACTAATTGTTATAAAAAAAAATCATATTTTAGTTTATATATCATTCTTTTGATATAAGAAAAAACACAAATCATTACAATACTTAAATATAACAAATTTCTCTAAACCAATTATAAATGTTCACGACGATTGCTCTTATTTTGATATATATATGTAATCATTATCAATATAAAAAACAATCCAATATATGTAATCAGGCATTCATCCACACATCTCACATTTGGTTTCGCAAATCATTTTCTATGATCTTTATGGAAGAATAAATTAAATTCATTAATCTCTAAAAATTTCTGAACTATGCAGAGAGTTAAAGGAATTCTTTAATTTTAATTGAATTGAAGTTATTAGCAAATTAAAATAAAGCTTACTCTCTAGTTATATCGAAGTCTTTGCCGAAAATTAGAAAAGACATGATGAACTCTTTGATCATATAAAGAGATGCAAGCGTGGAAAAATGATTAGGAGATAAACAAAAAAAAAAGAAGTAAAAAATCTAAACATATACGGGATAATAATTGATTAGTTGATCAATGAATAAAATATAGTAAGAAATTAAAAAAATGGTGAGGTTGTGCAGTTGTCCAAGCTGTGGATAACTGGTTATATTTTGAGAAAAATCAATCAATGGGCCAAAATTGTTCGACATTGTCTTGTCTTCTCTGTCAGAAGGGTCAAACAACATATATTTATGTGAAAGTCTATAACATTCTAACCAATCAGGGACTATTTCAAAATACTGATTTGACCCTTCTCGCCCTAGTGTGTCTACGCCATTAATGACCATATCTGAATCCAAATATTGATGAGACGATGGCAAATAGTATCAAACTATCATTAGGAAAGTTAGAACTTCGACTAGTCAATAGCACTATTCCTATCTAAACTTCTGGGTAGCAACCAATAATCTTCCCTGCCACACTTGAACCGCTGTGAATTAACAAATACACCACGCCCTTCTTTGTTATCTCGATCTCATATTCAGCTTTGCTTTGGTAGACGAGAAGTAAAGCTCATGAGCTAACTAGCCCCCCATTACTTGGAGGGAGGACATTTGAAAATTGAAATACAAGTATACATGGCATGAACTACAAGTATAGATGACTATTTACATTGCCATGTTTATAAAGGGACACAATTGCATGGACAACTCCCAACCCCAAAACTTCAGTTCCGGCCGGTCATGGCCAATGGTGAATCAGAAGTACTCTCTGCTCGTCTATATCAGCCGCTTCTTTCCAACTCCGCTGCCGATGTAGCTCCTTGTTCAAATGGCGGGAACAAGAACCGCTTCTTTTTGTCATTGTCGAAATGGGTTCTCAAATTTACAATGTGGTTAATTTTCATTGCATGGGTTGTTCACTTTTTATTAATACCTACGGATCTTGGGACTACTCTATCTAATGATTGGCTTGCTGCTACTGGTGGAACTCTATTTGGAGACAGTGGTATATATTAATCTCTAATTTTTTTTTAATTTTTTTTTTTTTCAGATGGCTAACTTGTTTTGATTATTAATTAATGGCAGGGAGTGTATTGCTGTTACACAGCGGTCCAATTTTGGCTATCGCTATACTTGCTTTTCCATATATCATTATTGTTGGGGAAGAAGAACAACAGCTTCAAGAGTATGCATGCAATACTCTTAAAGACCGGAATTGTACGCCGCCTATCTTGTGTTCGTTAAAAAGCACATTAATCTACTACAGGAAGAAGGACAAGCCCCCTCGATTCAACTTATGGTCCTTTCCTGTTCTGGTGGATGGACCATTTGGAGTTGTCTCTGCTGCCGAATTGATCGGCATTATTCTCTTTGTTGTATTTGTTCTCTGGGATCTGTATGCATTCACAGTAGTGAACTTTGAGCTGTTAGCCACCTATGGTGATTTGAGCCTTGGAGAAACAAGGTACATACTAACGTACAGAACCATGTTTTTTTCTGGCAGGGTTTTTTACACTTGAAAAGCTATACGAATGGGAGGTATTAAACATATTAGCTATACAATTCATATTCTTAAAATTGATGGCATATTTTTAACTTATAAACAAATTAATTCCTACTGAAAAAGAAAAAATGGCAATTCATATTTAGATTAAATATGAATTGCCATTTTTTGGTCAACGTACTGCTTCATGAGTAGGTGCTGTAAACCATTTCTTGTTGATGGGATTAATTTGCTTTCCCTTCTCTTCCTTTTCTTTTTTGGGTCTATATGAAGGGGAGAACGGAGATATATATCTTTTATATCTTTTTCTCCAAAGGAGAGACTTAACACTTTCAAAAAGGTTTATTTTCATGTTTCGATCCACAAACATGCCAACCTGCATGCAGTTTTCTAATTCTATACTAATGGTGAGATCGAGGTAATATAGGAAGGTACTATATAGTATTCAATGTTAATTGTCAGCATAATGCATAAAATTTAGGGTTAATTAGTAATTTGAATGTTCTTTTAGCCATAAGGCCACCAATTATTTTTTTCCCTCATAAGACCACTAGAATAAAAAATGTGTTAAATTTTGGATATAAAAATTAATATATTTACATAAATGCCACTAGAGTAAAAAGTTAACAATCATCCTCTCTCTCCTCTCCGGTGAGGTCTCCGGCCAACTCCGGCCAAAAAGACCTATGCTACCTAAAACCAAAAGCTATCATCCCCACTAACAAAAACTGCTGTCACCAACACTAAAAGCTACTCTCACCAGCAACAAACGCTACTCTCACCAGTAACAGAAAACTACTCTCACGAACAGCAAAAGTTGCTCTCACTAACACCAAAAGCTACTTTCACCAACAATAAAAGTTACTGTCACCAATACCAGCGACCTACTCTCACCAACACTAAAAAGCTACTCCAGTATCAAAAACTACTCTCACCATAAACAAAAGCTACTCCAGTATCAAAAACTACTCTCACCATAAACAAAAGCTACTCTCACCAACGCAAAAAACTACTATCACTACCGCAAAAAAGCTACATTCACCACCAACAAAAGCTACTCTCACCAACGCTAAGAACTACTATCACCACCGCCAAAAGCTACAATCATACACATCAACATCAAAAACTATTCTCACCAACAATAAAAAACTACTTTCACCAACTCCTAAAGCTACTCTCACCAACTCTGAAAGCTACTCTTACCAACATTGAAACCGCATCTTAGATAAGCAGAGAGAGTTTTGGCCGCACTTGATGATCTAACGCAAGTCTCTTACGATGACACAACAGCCACTCAGTAATTCTACGACATCGAATACACATCAACTATTGGAATTCTGCTTATAAACACTGATACAAATTCGAAAAATTCGCTCCTTCAAAACTAGCGCACAACTGAAGCCTTCCCACATATTCCTGTAAACCCGTCACTAATCCCATAATTACAAATCCAAACTAACATAATCTTCAAGTAATTACTCCATGACTCCATCACAAATTCACTTAAATCTTGAACATCAAACTTAACTATTCCAATCACTCTAAACAATTTGTAATCATATAGAGGTTTCTCAATTTATTCTTACAGCAAATCAAACTGAAGAAATTCGGAATCCAAATACTCAGTAAATCAAACTTAAGAATTCCATAAGCTCCGAATGTTCAAAAATCAAATAATTCTAGGCTGATGCGATCTGGAAACAGAAGGTAAACCTGAAGCTCGACGACGATGACGAATTAGGGCCGATTGCGCTCGGGCTCGACGACGAACGCAATCTAGAATCCGCTCAAGCTGGGATCTGGAATCCGCTCGACGACCTCGTATCTCGACGAGGAGCGTAAGGTCGCCGGAGTTGAACGACGCGGCGGTATCGAAGACGCCGATCAGATCAGCTTCACCTTCATCCTTCTCGCCTTACGCTGCGGGATCGTGAGATAGCCGGATTGGTGTTAGAGGCGGTGGATTTAAGGACCTCGATGAGCCATTTTCCGGCGACGTTGTCCTCGTGCGCGGAGATGGTGAGAATCTACTCCGGCGCGTCTCCGTTCGGGTCCGCTTTGACTTAGAAAGGTAATGGAGATGGAATCGGCGACAGAATCGGCGATGGCGTTGAGGAAGGGTGCCGCCGGATCTGAGCGAGATGGTGAGGTAGGGAGCTACCGGAGCTGAGCAAGATGGTGAGAAAGGGTTTTCTTGTCGGGGGAGAGAGAGAGAGAGAGAGAGAGAGAATTTCTTTCGTTTTGGTGAGAGACTTCGATGGAGTCAGTTTTTTTCCACACGAAGGGCAAAATTGTCAGGAAGGAAATAATTTTAAGATAAAAGTGGCCTTATGTGTACAAAAACATTTTGGTGGCCTTATGGCTAATCTAAGTTTCAAAATGACACTGTGTTTAATTTTCTATAAAATTTAGTAGTCTAAGAGATACTGCATCCAATATTAATGTTCTTCATAGTTTGCATGACGTGAAATATATGTAATCCTTTTCTTCAGTTTGAAGATTGGTTTCTTCAGCTGATGATCAGTTTCCTCTTTTACTGAACTTGCCAGATTAATGTTTCTGCACAATTTGGCGCGTAATCTTGGACAGATTGGCTTGGTTTGCTTGACATTTTTGTTCCTGCCGGTTGCAAGGGGATCAGTTCTATTTCGCCTTATAAATATTCCTTTGGAGCATGCTACGAGGTATCATGTGTGGCTGGGAAATCTCGCAATGCTGCTCTTTGCTACCCACGGCCTATTATATGTATTGATATGGACAACTAAGGGTTGTTTCTTTAGTCAAGTGAGTGGTCCATTCCAGATTTAGAAACTTGCCGTAGCAATTGAGCAAGCGATAAGCATGTGTTAGTAGCCATGTACATGCAGATTGATTGATTGTGGGAATTAATTAACCTTTAATTGCTTGCAATTAAACTTTAAAGGTTCAAATCATTTCCATGCTTAAACAGTAGTATACATGTATCTTTTTATGCAATAGACATTAAAGACTGCAAATTACATTATATGGTTAGCATGCTCTGAGATTGTGAGAAAAGTTCATATGTGAAATATGTCATTGAAAAGACTACTGCATAAATCAATACTAGGTACATAATATGAAATGAATTTATGAAAAGTGAAGTATTGAAGACTAGTTAAGGCTATCATTTATGTGATAATACTACTTACATGCTTGGTGCCTGGTACGAAGTTAGGAAAATCCATTTTAGTGTCTTGATATATCAATTGAATGGGCAGAGGACCATAAAAGAGCAGAGAACGTTGACATGTTTAACTGATAAATTTTTCATATATTTTTTTCTTTCTAAATTGATGCAGATATTGGAGTGGAAGGATACTGGTGTTGCCAATCTTGCAGGATCAATTAGTCTTAGTGTTGGTCTGTTGATGTGGATCACAACACTTCCTCCGGTCAGAAAGCGGAATTTTGAGTTGTTCCTCTACACTCATCAGCTATACATCATCTTCGTGGTCTTTTTGGCTTTGCACATTGGTTATCTCGTTTTTCCTACAGCTGCAGGCCCCATATTTATTTTTGTTCTTGATCGTTTTCTGAGGTTCTGTCAATCACGAAAGAGTGTTGATATAATTTCAGCCAAGTGCCTTCCATGTGGAACTGTAGAGTTGGTCCTCGCAAAACCTGAAAGTAAAATTTAATGTTCTTCATCTTCACATGTACCTGTATTTGTTTTATATATGTTCCGTGTATAACTGTATACATGAGTGACTATATGAGTCTTTCAGGTTTGCGGTACAATGCCCTCAGTTTTGTCTTTGTTCGAATTTGGGAGCTATCATGGCTACAATGGCATCCTTTCAGTGTTTCGTCCAGTCCTATGGATGGTAAATATCATATATCTGTTTTGATAAAGGCTATTGGGAAATGGACTGAAAAGCTAAGAGATTCTGTCTTGAAAAATTTGGAGCTACCTTGCACAAAGTTAACAATTTCTGTTGAGGGTCCTTACGGGCATGAGAAACCGTACCACATGATGTATGTACTCTCTTTCGTAATTCTCATTCATTCAATCGTATATGTTTCTTATCTAATCAGTACTGGTTTGGCAAGTTAGTTTTTATACTAAATAGCTAGCATAAGGAATAATGACTTGATATTTTGTTTTGCTCTCTCTCAGGTATGAAAATCTCATCTTAGTAGCAGGTGGCATTGGGATTTCACCTTTCTTGGCTGTCTTAAGTGACATTCTCCACTCTGTTAAGGAAGGAAAACCTTGCCTACCAAGAAATATTTTACTTGTCTGGACAGTCAAAAGATCAGATGAGCTTTCTCTTCTTTCAACCATTGGCATGGACTCAACTATCTGTCCATCTTTCTCTAATAAACTAAATCTTCAGGCCCATATTTACGTTACTCGGGAGTCTGAATTTCCCTCGGTACGTTCCCCTCCATACTTAATTTGGTTCGCTTTCTTTCTATATATATTTGTTAGTTTTAATTTATCCAAGTTTTTGCATGTAATTGTTATTTGTAGGAACATGGTGAAGTTGGAAATAGTACTGCAGATTTTTCTGATCTATGTCCCATGTCCAAAAGGTCTGGAATGTCCGTTTTGGTTGGTACTGGACATAATGTATGGTCTTGCCTGTATGTTATCTCATCTACTTTAGGCTTTGTCATCTTGTTGGGTTTGTTGGATTTCTTCTACATCAACCCCTTTGATATAACTTCATGGTCATACAAAGGATTTCTATTCTTAGCCTGTATGGTCGCAAGTGTCTTCATCTTTGGTGGTCTGGTGGTTTGTTTATGGCATCTTTCGGAGAAAAGAACTTCAGCAGAGGAAAAATGTGAGGATGATGAATCAAATTTTGGTAAGATTGAGCACACAGAAACTGTAACTCACAATGTTGCACACCAGGAAAGTCCTGCAAGTTTAACCAGGAGCATTCGTTATGGTGCAAGGCCAGACTTTAAAGGTACTTTAGTGAATACAGTAAACTCCCTGAAAGATGCACCAATTCCAAAAACACAGAGCTGCAAATAGAGAGTTACTTTTCATCAATGATTTTGATAGTTTGAAACGTACAATGTCCTATAGCTACATTGTTTTACAACTAAAGCATATTTTGAACATTTTCTACTGCAGAAATTTTTGGAAGCGTATCAAAGAATTGGGGCCATGTTGATGTGGGTGTCATTGTGTGTGGTCCTCCAACTCTTCAATCAAGTGTAGCTAAAGAAATCAGGTCACAAAGTATAAGAAGACAATCTGGAGATCCTATCTACCATTTCAACAGCCATAGCTTTAGTCTGTAATATACCTTGCCCCCTCTATCTTTATTGTTTGAAGTACTCAATTAGCTTAACTAGAAGCTATAAACTCTCAATATTGCAGCAATATTAGGGTTTTAGTTGTTTGATTCACTACTCTCAAGATCATGACAATAGTTCATAGTGTTGTTGGTAATTATCTTGGGAATGTTGCGAGTTTTCCTTTGGCTTCTGCTCACCCACTCTGGTGGGTAGAGGAATCTTCGCTCGTACCAAGCATTGGAAATCTTATGTCTTCTCCAAGATTGCCAAAATGTGGAGCTTTAAAGCGTTGGTGTTCTAATGGTCAAGTTGAGGCTGGCTTTGAACTTTCATAGTCAATAACCTTGCTGTACCTAAAACGTGAACCCAGCTTCTTTGTTTTGAGGGGAATGAAATTGATTCTCATTGATTAATCAGCATTAATTACAATCTAAATTCAGAGCACTCTCCACAGACGGAGGTGCAACAACCAAGTAGAATAACAATGTAAATGCATTGCATCTTGAGCTAGAATATGGACAACTTGGTTGGCAGCCTAGCTTCTAGCTTCTTCTTTTTTTTGTTTTTTGTTTTTTTTCTCTTTTTGAGAGGAATAAAGTTGTTTCATTGATTAGACAACATTACAATCGAAATTCAACGCACTCTCCACAGACAGAGGGGCAACATCTTAGAAAATAGAATTACATTGTAATTGCATTGCATCCTGAGCTGATAGGTGGGCTACTTGGTTGGCTGACCTTCTAGTGTGTATGAGCCCCGTGCTGCAGGCATCCTAGCTTCTTGTTGCAAGGTGAGTTAGAAATATTGGTTGCATATGGATCTTTGTGATTATTAACGTTAATTGTACTATTTTTCTTTTTTTGGACCAATTATAGGTATAACTGGAAGGAGTAAAAGCTTATCTAGAATTGCTTGGAAGTTGAGTCTTTGATAGGTTGAGCATTTGTTTGCTCAATTATATGTGAGCTAAGACAATCACAGGAGCTCAACTTTGCTGATTGTTTGGTGCTAGCTTGTTTGGTATAGTACAGAAGTACAATTAGTATTTGGTCAAATTTTAAAAGCTTGTTTCACCGTGTGTAAAATGTGGAGCAAGAGATTACCATTAAATGTGGAGCAAGAGATTAGAATAACTACTAATATTTATAATCAACTAAGATGGTTATATATATATATTTGGCAAAAGAACTTGCATTAAAAAAGAAATTAAGTTTTTTTTTCTGAAGCGCCCGCGGGCGAAAAAATATATTCATAAGCCAGAATAGGCTATTACATACTCTTCCGCTGTCATCTAGACAGACAAGAAGATAGTGGTAGTACCCACAGTGGTACATAGAAAAAGACCTACTCATTGTACAATCAAATACGTAGACATAGCGGGATCCCCCTTTGATACTACGCCGGAGGCGCTATTAAGTTGGTGTAAAACCATAATTACATGCTCACAACATATGCACAACAATCATAAAAGGATTAAGGCTTACCTTCAGCAATAACAGACATGGATTCCATCTTATGCAACTGCTTAACTCGATCACTGAATGTGGTCTTCTGTTACTTACCAACTTGCTTCTCAATGGACATAACTTATGCAATAGTCGTGGTAGTAATCAGGGACCAATTCATCTGTATATATATGAGACTTAAACCTCAAGAAGCTTCCCATTAAAGCATTCCTTGTCGGTTTAGGTTTCACTGTTAGATTCCTAATGTATCACAACTTGTAGCCTTTCTTGTAGACTAAGCAATGGATTACTATCCTTAATGAATTGATACACTACTGCATTAAGTCAATAGTAATGTTTTACTGTTTGTATCCATGTTAAACTAGGATTGATATTAAGCTAATCATCAATTACTTTATGATGATATGTGTTATGTCCATATTTGATCTTACAATCTCCCCCTTGGACTCACACATATCATGCTCGATGATTTGCACCAGAGGACATCAAAACCTACTTAACTTACTGAAGTGCGCGCCAAATAACAAACTCAAATAGAAAATCCATTCCAACATGGTCAGATCACAATTACTTATGTAGAGCAAGAAACAGTATACATTTTAACAAAAAAGCAGAGTTTCAAAACCACTAACACAAGATTCTGCAATCCACATATGTTCAACCAGAAGTGATACAATATATGTTAATGTGTATCAACAAGTAAACATATATTAGGTCCTACTTTATGTTTCTAAAACCAGAAACTCAAGCAAATTCACTGAACACTGATGGCTTAAAAATATTGCTTGAACCTTATCATCATGCTTCACATGATTTAAGCCATCTGATAGCAAGTATAACTTTAAACACAAAATCGATAATTTTCAGAACATTCAACAAAAAACTGCAGCAATAACCAAAATCTGAAAATACCTCAAAATTTATTAATAATAAAATCTGTCATTACAAATAAGTTGTGATAAATAAAGTCAAAAGATCACAACTAAAAATACAAGAACTCAAAAACCTTAGAAATTTAAATTGCTCCAACTGGATTAACTCTCTACTGAACCTAAGCATCTAGATTAGCTAAAACTCCAATGCTGGTTGTATGCTTCTGGAATGCTGCTACTGACAAGGCCTTGGTGAAGGGGTCTGCTAGCTGTGAATTCGTGTCAATGCTCAAAACAGCTATCTCACCATGCTTAACCCTTTCTCTAACACTGTAATACTTTAAATCAATATGCTTAGAATTATTTGATCTTTTACTGTTCTTGCTAAAGAAAACTGCTGCTTCATTATCGCAATAAATCACAAGTGTGTCTGCCACAATGTGACTTAACACTTTGGTCTGCATCAAGAAATTCCTGATCCAAAGTCCTTCACACACAGTTTCATATACTGCAATAAATTCAGCTTGCATGGTGGAGGTTGAAACTAGAGTTTGCTTCATGGTTTTCCAAGAAACTGCACCTCCTGCTAGCATGTACACGTATCCACAAGTTGACTTCTTGGAGTCTGGATAATTCCCTGCGAAATCAGAATCTGAAAATCCAACAAGTTTCAGATCCTCCACTTGCCTATAAACTAGCATATGACTTTTAGTTTTCTGCAGGTATCTCAACACTTTCTTCCCAGCTACCCAATGTTCATGGCCTGGATTAGACTGGAATCTCGATAAAATCCCTACTGCAAAAGACAAGTCTGGCCTAGTGCAGACTTGTGCATACATGAGACTTCCTACAAGTCTAGCATAAGGCTTTGACTCCATAATTTCTTTCTCAACATCACTATTAGGACTCTGCTTCTTGGTTAACTTATCACCTTTGGACATGGGAACTTCTCCAGCTGCACACTTTTCCATACCAAATCTCTTTAAAACTTTGGTAATATAATTCTGTTGAGACAAACCAAGTAGTCTCTGTGCTCTATCTCTTTTAATCTCAATACCTAGTACATAGGATGCTTCTCCTAAGTCTTTCATGTCAAAATTATTTGACAGAAAGCTCTTAGTGTCTTTAAGCAGTTTAATGTTACTGCTAGCCAAAAGTATATCATCCACATAGAGAACTAGGAAAATAAAATTGTTCCCAACTGTCTTCAAGTAAACACACTTATCAACAAGATTTTCTGTAAATCCAAAAGTAGAAATCACAGAATCAAATTTCTTGTACCACTGTCTAGAAGCTTGTTTTAGGCCATAAATTGATTTTCTTAACCTGCATACTAAGTTTTCACTTCCACCTTGCACAAAACCTTCTGGCTGCCTCATATAAATCACTTCATCTAGTTCACCATTCAACAAGGCTGTCTTAACATCCATCTGGTGCAACTCCATATCAAAATGAGCAACTAAAGCCATGATTATCCTAAACGAGTCTTTTGTAGAAACTGGAGAAAAAGTCTCAGTAAAATCAATGCCCTCCTTCTGTGTAAAACCCTTGGCAACTAATATTGCTTTATGTCTCTCTACATTGCCATTTGCATCTCTTTTGGTTTTGAAAACCCATTTACAACCTATAGATTTCTGATTAGGGTCAGGTTCAACTAATTCCCAAACTGCATTTTGGCTCATGGAATCAATTTCTGCTTCCATTGCTAGCTGTCATTGGTGAGATTCATTACTTTCAATAGCCTGGTTAAATGTAGTTGGATCATTGTCCTCTGCACAGTCCATTTCAATTTCTGCTTCTTGCACATAAACAATGTAGTCACTCTCTTCCCCCTCCCCCCCCCCCCCCCCATAAGTTGGTTTTCTTGCTCTCTGTGATCTTCTAGGCTGAGCTACTGGATGATTTTGAGGTTCTTCAATAGGGATTTGTTCAGGTACTGGATCAGTTACTTGACTAGTTACGTGACCAGTTACTTGACCTGGTACAGTTACTTGGTCAGTTACATGGTCAGTTACATGACCAGGTGCAGTTACTTGGTCAGTTAGATGGTCAGTTACTTGACCAGTTACATGACCAGTTACTTGATCAGGGATAGTTACGTGGTTAGTTACTCGACTAGTGACTCGATCAGTTACATCTTGTTCTAAAGGCAACACAACACTTACATTCTCATCCGACACAATTTCCTCAAAATCTGAGGTTAAATCCTCAAGGTTTGTATTGTGAACTTTTTCACTTAGAAACTTTACTTGATGTGTTTCAAAAATTCTAGGTGAATGATGAGCAGAATATAATTTATAGCCTTTAGATTTATCTGGATAACCTATAAAATAGCAACTAACTGTCTTAGGATCAAGTTTATTCAAGCTTGGATTATAAATCCTAGCTTCTGCATGACATCCCCAAACATGGCAGTGATGAAGACTAGGTTTTCTGCCACACCAAAGCTCAAAAGCAGTCTTTTTTATAGCCTTACTAGGGGTCCTGTTGCAAATATAATTTATAGTTTTTAAAGCCTCACCCCACAAAAATTTTGGCAAACCAGTTGTACACATCATGCATCTAACCATGTTCAAAAGGGTCCTATTCTTTCTCTCTGCAACATCATTCTGTTGTGGGTTATAGGGTGTTGTATATTGAGCTTTAATTCCATTGTCTTGCAAAAACAAGGCAAATGGACCCTTTTGTTGGCCGGATTCAGTGTACTTGCCATAGAACTCACCCCCTCTATCTGATCTCACTGTTTTAATTTTCTTTTCTAGTTGATTTTCTACCTCAGACTTAAAATCTTTCTTTCAATGCTTGTGCCTTTTCTGAAAGTAGATAAATATAACTGTATCTAGAAAAGTCATCAATGAATGTGATAAAATACACATTCCCACAGATAGTTTGATGCCTAAATGGTCCACATATATCAGTGTGTATGAGTTCTAATAAATTTTGGCTTCTATATGCAGTCTTCTTTCTAGTATTAGTTATTTTTCCCTTAAAGCATTCAACACAGTCTGTTAGATCAGAAAAATCAAGTTCATTTAGGATGTTGTTTTTCACCAAAATTTTCAGTCTGTCTTTTGAACATGGCCGAGTCTTCTAGGCCATAAAAATGCAGACTTTTCATTTAGTTTGGTTCTTTTAACACCTGTTAAAGTGCTAGTACTGTTTGTGTTATTTTCAACAAGTAAAATTTCTTGTTGAGCCATTGAACAATTTAATTGTAAATAATCATTCATAATAACACCAGAACCAATTTGAACAGAATTTTTAGAAATAAGAATTCCATTACTATCCATAACAAGTCTACAACCAGATTTTACTAAAAGAGAAACTGAAACCAAATTCCTTCTCATGGAAGGTACATAAAAAACATTGTCCAGAACTAACAATTTTCCTAATCCTAAATCGAGCTTTAAGGTTCCAATAGCCTTGACTGCCACTCTCATGACATTGCCTACACACAGGTTCACTTCATCACTTTTTGGGATTCTCCTCCTTATGAATCCCTGCAAAGAATTAGTAATATGAATAGGTGAGCCTGAATCTATCCACCAAGACTATGGTTCAACATTTATAAGATTAATTTCTAAGGAAAAAACTGTATTAGAAATTTTTTTACCCTTTTTGGCTAACCAATTTTTATAGCCAGTGCAGTCCTTTTTCATGTGTCCTACTCTTTTGTAAAAGTAGCACTTGAACCTGAATGGCCTGTTTTCCTTGGCCACTGCAGCTGTTGAACTCTTAGTTATGGCTTTGATAGGCTTGAGCTTATTCTGGGGCTTTTTCCTTTTAGGCTTCTCAATAAGGTTAATGGTCGTAGTAGGTTCCTTTTCTTCCTTGATCCTAGATTCCTCATCCACACAGATGGATATAAGTTCATCTAGAGTCCAGTTTCCCTTTTGAGAGTTGTAACTGGTCCTAAGATGACTAAAACTGTTCGGCAAGGAATGTAGTGCATAATGCACTACCTACTAATCCCTAACCCCCATCAAGAGTTCCCTAAGTCTGCCATTTATATTGATCATCTTCATAATATGCTCTCTAACTCCCCCTGAACCCATGTACTTCAAATCATGAAACTCTTTAGTCAGTCTAGCTGCTTCTGCTTTTTCACTTTCTTTAAACTTAGTACCTATGTGTTCCAGAAAATCTGATGCTAGCTCAGGCTCTTCAATACTTCCCCTGACAGTCTTAGACATAGAGATTCGAATGAGGTTCTTAGCCATTCTATTGGATCTATGCCACTTCTTGTAAAGATCAGTTTCCTTCTTAGTGCTCTTTTCAGTTAACTCTTCAGGCTTGTCCTCAGTGAAGCAATAGTCTATGTTTTCATGCATTCCCATGTAGTTTTCTACGGAGTCTAGCCAAGCTCTATAATTTGTTCCAGTTAACATCAAGACACTGTTTAAGTTCATGTAAGAGTTACCTAAGGAGCAAAACAAAATTCATGTGAGTTCTCAATTTTGTAAAGAAAATAACTTTAAGTTTTCTGTGTTTTATTTAGCTTTAAGCAATCAAAACAAGAACATACAGAAAACCTAAACAAACCATACTTGCATTCATGTCAGTCCATAACAAAAAACAATGTTAAGCAACACTTTTGAGCAGAAGCATAACATCCTGGAGTTCTTTATCAATATGCCATGTTCAATGAAAACAAGTTATCCAAAGAAATTTATCCACATCTTTAGACAGAAGAAAAATTTCTAAGTATCCGTATTTATTTTCATCAAGCATGCATACTGCTGTTTTGTATTCTAAAACCATACTTAACCACTTCTTTGGAAGATAAAACTGAAGCATAGTTTTAAAACACAAAACACAATTTCAGTTTTGTTACTTGATCAGGTACAGTTACTTGGTTGGTCAGTTACTTGACCAGTTACACATACCTGATCAATGTTTTCTGCCAACATCAATGAAGGATGCTTTGTGCATCATAATCACTTATGCCAACAGAAAACCACAAAACATATGAGCTCTTTTACTTTACATTCTATCCAGATTTATCCTTGTAAGAAAATTAAGCTCTTGTATCTGTCAACTTTAACAACGTGTAAACAAAATCTGGGAGATTTTTGTTCTTCATACAATTTTACACAATCACAGATACAATACCATATCATCAATCAATTCAACATGCATATTCAAGCATAACCAAAATTGATTCGATTCCAAGAAACCACAGAACAATCAAGAAATTGTAAATTTCATCCGGTCACCATCTACTCTAGCCTAACGCACGCCGAGAATGCAACTAGGGTTCTCGAGCACAATCAAAAACGCAATTATCATGCTATGAATCAAAATCAATTTCACAGAAAAACCTGTTTTTTCTTTTTCCCCAATTTGCTGCTAAAAAATCATAGCGGAAGCGTGAATTTTATAATTAACCAGATGCAGCAGTCGACTTAAGTAACTTACCTTGATCAGGTACCTGACCAATTACTTGGTCAGTTACTTAATTGGTCAGGTACCTGATCAGTTACATGACCAGTGACTTGGTCAGTAACCTGATCAGTTACTTGACCCGTAAAGCAAAAACCCTTAAAAAATTTTATGTTTGTTTTGCAAAACCCTAAAACGATTTTTCATATTTGTGAGCCTATGCTCTGATACCAATTGTAAAACCATAATTACATGCTCACAACATATGCACAACAATCATAAAAGGATTAAGGCTTACCTTCAGCAATAACAGACATGGATTCCATCTTATGCAACTGCTTAACTCGATCACTGAATGTGGTCTTCTGTTACTTACCAACTTGCTTCTCAATGGACATAACTTATGCAATAGTAGTGGTAGTAATCAGGGACCAATTCATCTGTATATATATGAGACTTAAACCTCAAGAAGCTTCCCATTAAAGCATTCCTTGTTGGTTTAGGTTTCACTGTTAGATTCCTAATGTATCACAACTTGTAGCCTTTCTTGTAGACTAAGCAATGGATTACTATCCTTAATGAATTGATACACTACTGCATTAAGTCACTAGTAATGATTTACTGTTTGTATCCATGTTAAACTAGGATTGATATTAAGCTAATCATCAATTACTTTATGATGATATGTGTTATGTCCATATTTGATCTTACAGTTGGTTGTTGTATGATTTTTTTTTTTTAAATTAATAAATAGATAATTTTCATTACTTATCAATCGATAGCCATTACGGCACATGTATATTATCTTAGGCTCTAACATATAGCTATGAAAGCCAAGCAACTAGAATAACTAACAAATATCGCTTATTCTTTTATATATGTTTATTCAAACAAAATGAGCCTACAAGGAAGAGTTGCATCAGAAAATATCCAACTAACTACAGAATTCCCAAAAGTCTAGGTACACACTTGTGGTACAATAAAGAACTCCTAGAAAAATTCTTTCGAAGACATATATCATCAAGTTGGACAAAAAAAAAAAAAGTCAGAAAATAAACGAACGAAGCCTATGACTAATTCCCAGTCCCAAAGTCACTAGAAAGTCCAGTAAGATGTAAGCTCCAGTGAAGCTTGGCCAACACCATCACCCTCTGACCACAACCATAGCAAAACACTACTTGGCCATAGGCCATCTTTTCCTACCGCCAGACACACGCACTGCATCTAACATAGATCAGGCTCAAGATGATCAGCAACATCGATCACCAACCATCCACTGATAGCTAGTCCAAGAAGCCAGACATAGGCGCGTACTCGATTGTGAGAAACCACTGCAATCCCCAGCTCATCTCTGCAAACGCCATCCTCCATCTCGCTACCCCATTGTGCTCGACTCCACCGGCGCCGCCATTTCACCAACCTCCATCTTCAGACCAAAGATAGACCAGATGGGGGTCGATCTAGCTAGACGTCCTGCATCTTTATTCTCTAGGCTCTAACTCATCTATAAGATAGCAGAGGAATGTTAGGGCTACGCAGCCCATCCAACGACAATGTCGTAAGGACGCGCCATCAGACGCAGAAGAGGACTTTTAGGGTTTCATGAGGTGCGTGAGAAAGCTTGGCTAAGTATGGTTGGTAGTAGATTAAAAGTTGGTTATATTATTATTAGCATAAGCTGGAGCATAATTCACGTTTTATTTTAGTGTTCTTTCATTTTGCTTTTCCAACTCGAACTTCTATGGACTTGGAACTTTATGAAATTTGGATTGTATAAATATTCATATTTGAGGTAAACTAATTATCTCTAAATTTTGAATTTGAATTTGATTATAATTGAAGGCATTGCTAGAATCTGAACTGTGATGTTAGGCATTAGACTTGTGTTCAAACTCACTGAGCTAAAAATTTATTCTTCTAAGGTATTACTGATTAATTCATATCATAGTGTACTCGAGGTCACTTGAGCATCTGCCACCGTACCCTTTAATTGGTAGGCTATATAGCCATATATGGCTTATCACATGTAATCATTGTAGAGAATCTTTGATACTTGTTGCCACCATAAGCCATAATGCAGTAAGGTATAATTCAAACTCATTCTGTTATACATCTTGCAACGGCTATTTTTTTTATTTTTTCCAAAAATTCCCAACGGCTTGGTTAATTATAACGGTAACTTTCACATTTTCTATAAAAACTTAAAACCATACCTTCAGTTTTCATTCCTCTTTGTTCAATCTTAGTCTCTTCTATCCATTTTCGACTATGAGTAATTCTCAAATATCATCATCCTCTTTGTCTTCAAATGGAACCGATGATTATTATTATCGGGTCATGGCTTCATTTGATGAGGAGCAAGATTTATTGCTTCGCATGTATGCGAATAATAATCACCTCTTGACGGATTTGGATGACAATGAGGACGACGAGGCTGAATCGAGGCGTAGAGGAGCAGTTCCTGGCCATATAGTTATTAATCGTCCTCGACAAGAAGCTGGATATAATCTATACATGGATTACTTTGTTGAGGTTCCGCGATTCGGAGAAGCCAAATTTCGCAGACGATTTCGAATGAGCAACAATTTATTTCATCAAATTGCGGAAGCCGTCAAAGATCACGATAATTTCTTTGTGCAACAATGCGATGGTATTGGTAAGCTCGGATTATCATCTTTGCAAAAATTTACAGCTGTTTTTCGAATGCTTGCATATGGTGTACCAGCTGATGCCCTTGATGAATATTTAAAAATTGGTGAGTCTACTGCAATTCGATGTATGAAAAGGTTTTGTCGAGCTGTTATAGAGGTTTTTGGAAACCGCTATCTAAGAACACCTAACGCCGAGAATGTTGCGAGACTTTTTTATATATGTGAAGAACGTGGGTTCCCAGGAATGTTAGGGGGCTTAGATTGCATGCATTGGCGTTGGAAAAATTGTCCAACAGCTTGGGCAGGAATGTATGCAGGGCGTAGTAGATCACCAACTATTATCCTCGAGGCAGTAGCTGATTATGATCTGTGGATCTGGCATGCACATTTTGGTTTACCAGGCTCCAACAACGACATCAATGTGCTTGAAGCATCTCACCTATTTGCAAATCTTGCGGAAGGTAAATCTCCTCCCGTTAATTATAAGATTCTAGAAAAAGATTATGACACCGGTTATTATTTAGCCGATGGTATATATCCTAAGTGGTCTACACTAGTGCAAACTATTCATGATCCTCAAGGTCCAAAAAAAGTATTGTTTGCCAAAAAACAAGAGTCGTGTCGGAAGGATGTTGAATGAGCATTTGGAGTTCTTCAATCACGTTGGGCAATTGTCAAGGGACCAACACGTTTTTGGAATAAATGTGTTTTACATGATATAATGACTACATGCATCATAATGCATAACATGATAATCGAAGATGAGCGTGATCTAAGTGCTCCAATAAATGACTTCCCAGCCCCTGCATTATCTGTTGAGTTGGTAACTAATGAAACTACACAGTTCGAGGAGTTCCTTGCTCGACATAGGAAAATTAAAGACAAGTCGGCTCATATTGCACTTCGTAATGCATTGATTGATCATATATGGAACTGACATGGTACACATGCTGGAGTGCAGCAATTCGGTGGTAGTAGTGGATCCAATACACATGGTGGATATGGAGGAATGCCAGAACATGGAGGAAGTAATGATAGTCTGCCGGAATACTAACTGTGGTGATTAATAGTTTTATTTATATTTATGTTATCATTTTGTTATTTTGTTTTATGTAAGTGTGTGTGGTACTTTTTCCGAGCTTAGAGCTAGTCTTTGAGAAGGTTTTGAAGAGGCCATTATTTCATATTGTAATTTTCAAAATTTTATAATATATTATCTCTTATAAAAACATAATTCATTATTATGTATTAAAATAATTTATCCCAAATATATTCAATATTAGGCTCAAATGAAAGATCTAAATGTGAACTTCGCAATGGTATAATTTTTATTATTGACAAATTTATAGAAATAAAATTTCACGAGAAAAGAAAATTGTAATTAAAACCGAAAAAGGACACAAATGGAATGAAAGTTCTGTAAGTTGAATGAAGAGGGGTAAAAGAGGAATAAAAGAAATAAACAATAAAATATTAAATGCAGATGGCTTACCTGATTGAAAGCCATATATGGCTTGGACTATGGACCATACGGCAAAAAAAAATTTGGGGAATTGTGGTGGGAGAGGGTAATAGGCTATATATGTCTTTATAGGGTACGGTGGCAGATTGTCTTATGTCCTACAATAAATGGCATGTGTGACTTTATTTCTACTATATGTATCTACTGGACTCTTACGAATATGAGTGCATTCGTGCATTTTTATAAATTGTTGCTTAATTACTCTGTATTTGAATATAAATAGCTCCTACAAGACTTTAATTATGTTAATGTATAAACATTTTGTAGGTTTTAGATACGAAAAATCAACATTCTCAATCTTAATAGCCGAAAAATCTTTGAGTCGCTGCCATTGCATACCACCGCCACCATCGAAGCCAGTAGTAGAATTGTTATTCACTTGAATCCACCGATCACCATATTTGGTCCGAACCAAATTGTCAACGGCAACAAGAGTGAGGCTCATCCCTACCCATAAGTAGCCCACCAATTAGAGATGCAAACCCCGAACCGTCATGGAGTGAGAGGAGCACCTGTGAAACTTGACAATGAAAGCAATTCGATGCAGCTGAGAAGCAATTGAAATTGCTATTTGACCTGACACGTGAGCTTGGAAGGGACAACCTTAATCGCCAAGGAGTCACTGCATTCCAGCAGCATTGAAAGCCATACTTCAAAAAGTTAGGGTTGAGATAGCGTCTGCGCTTCCATGGGGTATTTTTTTTAGAGAAAGGGATAATTTCATTAATTTATCTATGGCCAGAAGACACGTCCATCATATGTTGTCTCATACCAAAAGTACTAGATGGTCTAAGCTACCAAACACATGACAGGTAACCCTCACTGTTGACAAATAAGCACAACTTTTGACCTAGCCATCAGGAGACAAATCCAAACAACTACCTAAATCCTTACTAGAGTAACCCTAATTGCCTAAGACCTCATTTGGTGTACAATCAGAGAAACTAAACTTAAATAGCAATAGATTGGAATCAAATGCTAGGTACCAAGATACTAGATCGAGAAACACTAAAAAGTGTAATCGAACCAAACATCATGCACAAAATCTCCAGGGTCCCAAATCCAAGCCCATAGAGATATCTGGCCCAACAGAGTAGTGAAGTAGACCCCACACCAGCCCAACCTCCTGAAGACCAAATCTGATTTGGGCACCCACCGCCGGGCACCCAGATATGGTCGTCATCCTTCAGCCGCCCCCAGCTTCGTCTCCACCCAACGTAGCCACCGTACCCGAGAGCACGGCAGAAGCCTCCCTGGATTAAGAATCCGATCAGCCAAGCCATCGACTTTGGTGTTGATACCAACGCTGGCCATATCACTGGCGCCGCCAGCAATCCCATCCACCAAAACGAGGCCAAAACAGCGCTTTGCACCGCCGCAAGCTGCCCAGTACCGCCATCGAAGATCCTCCAATCACTGTAAGAAGGTAGGCGCTGCCCGATCTCGAATCCAAATCTACCATGCCATGGTCGCAACCCTAACTTGAGACATAGCACTGCCAACCAATGAGCCCACGATGCCTCAAACCGATAATCGGAGAGATCTGATAGAGGTGAAGGGGGCCTCCCTGCAGGCAGCTCAAAGGAGGCTGCACTAGGTTTTCGAGAGAGAAAGCTCTCGACTCTCATTCTTTTTCCAAACTTTTTTGCGCTTCCATGGGGTTTTAGTTTAGAATAATTAAACTAAATGATCTCACATTGAGATTTGCATAAGGATAACTAAGATTACAATATATAAATAATTGCAACAAAAATAAAAACATATACGTAGTAGTTAGTAGTATAATTGGTTGAAAACATAGGTAAAGAGTCAAGCATATAATGAGTACTTAAAAAAAATCATTTTTAAGTATTTGACCAAAAAAAGAAATAATAATTTGAAAATTTTTGTATCAAATAAGGAATGAACCAATATAATTGCAGACTTTGAACAAATGAAGTAAACTGATGAAATATTTGTGTCAATCACAATCAAAGAGAGTTAATGACTATTGTCATCTGCAATTAAAGGTCCAATCACTCCAATGGAGATTTCAAATATAGCTGGTATTTTGAAATATTCTAACTAAATATTCTAACTAGATTTCAAATCCAACGTAGTTGCCCATTCGTCTGTGAGGACCCATCATAGAGCGCTGTGGCGGCGCAATTGGCACATAAATAGCACACTCAAATATGCGTAAGTGCGATACTTGTACCCAGTCACTAGCTGTAACGCAGAGGTAGATTGAGTGGCGGTGGGTCGTAGACGAATTAGCATAACTGCATACGATATTGCATTACCCCAAGCGGATATAAGGAGATTGGTGCGCATTACCAATGTCCGGACTACCATCGTAGTCGTTTCTACGAGACCAATTGGGTGTGTACATGGGAATATGATGTCCAACATCAGTCCCAAATGCAATAACCATCAAAGGTCTTCGATGTAAAACTCTCTAGCATAGTCAAATCCAATTGACTAAATAGGATGATTCGGGGAGTGAGCCCGTTGTCATATGATATGTGCTAGAAGTGTAGCATAAGCAGCATTTACAGGTGGACAATGGCACAACACGTGACCAGCGTGTTTGCGTATCAACCAATATCATGAGATATTTAAACGTCCGCAAGTTGGTTGAATTAGTCCAGAGAATCCCCATGGATTCTATGTAAGAACATAACGAGTATTTTCATATCCTTTGCATAGGACGGTCTCAGTTCTAATTTCTCTAAGGAACGGGCTTTGTAAAATGAGCGAGAGGCTTTAGAAGCAACCAATGAGAATTTTTGGTTAGGCCTGAGTGTCTGAAACGCTATTTTGAAGCAAGTTGGTGATTACAGCATCACCTGGGGCGCCATCACCATGATGGACGCCATGGCGTCATGGATAGGGACTACGCCAGCCCTAGGCTGATGGTGGACGGAGGCGGTGCCCTAGGCAGCAGCGTTGGTCACACTTAGTCTAGGAATCAACTTTTGATTCATGCTTCATTTCGCTCGAGAGAAAAGATGTCTGTGTGAAGTCTTTTGTAGACGGATCATCATATCATGACTAGGATGATCTATCCTGTCGTGACAAAGCCAATATGTGTCTAAATCCAAGAGATCTTCTCTCATAACTTTTATTGGATTAATAGCTCGAATAGTGACATAGAGTCCACTAGAGAGACACATAAACTTCTCTAAGATGCGCCTTTGTTCGCAATCATTAAAGGTATTGCAAAGGAACTCATTTCCGTTCTCTACATGCATTTTCGCATGGAATTCGTTGGCTATTCATAGGGTACGATTTTCCCTATGAGCGTAGAGAGTTTCTGTGACAGCTGTAATTAATCAAGGTGCCATTTGGCAAGTGGAACTTGGGCTATTCCATGTCCTTGAATTAATACTGATGGCCCAACCATCGTAGTCACAAAGTCATATGCTCAGAATCAAAATGGAGTCATAATGGAAAGAACTCGAAATTTTATTCATAAGCCAACAGAGTACATCATTGTCTCTTAACCATTAGGAGAATCTAATCCAAATGCTAGCTAATGCAAAACAATGGTAGTCGTCTAACTTCTTTCGGTAATTCCAAAATAAATGTGACTAGGTGAGTAGAGAGATGTCGGTAGAGCAAGGCTCACTTAAGTACCACTAATCTCATAACCTTCCTAGACATCACACTTACTTTGGGTGAGCCTACTTTGAAGAAAGACTAAACCATTGGCATTTACTACAAAGTATATGACAATTGCCTATTACATCTCTTAGAAAAATAAAGACTTAAACAGAATTGGCGATCTATTGATCCCAGCCAGATTTGTAGTCTTCAACCCTTCACTCTAGATCATCTTCTTGATCTTCTTGTTCCACATAGTGAGCTTCTCTTGCTTCACAATATGCTTTGTAGGCGGTGACAAGTTCTTCACGAGCTCTACAAATGTGTGCCCAATGATCAGACACTCCACATCGAGAACATACATCTCTTTGCTCGAACTCCATTGATTGAGGCGCTTTGAAAGCGTCATTTAGATGGCTCTTACTGTTGGTGGAGCCACCAACATGGCCAGAGGCGTTGCCTCCCTCTCTCTTTCCACGTTTACCTCTTCGGTTCCGTGTTCGCCTATTTTGGCGGTTACCTTCCCAAGTAGAGCGATTATATGGACCAGAATGTCCAGAATTATCCCTAAGATTAGGGTTTCGCTCTTGGCGCCCTCTCTTAGAGGTGCGACTATAATTGGATTCCGGAATATGCTCTGTTTCCACGGATCTCGAATTATAGTTCTTCACAAGGATATTGTCATGCTTTTCAGCGACATTCATAGCTCTAATGAGCTCATGAAACCTTGTGATCCGTCTTGCATTAACATCGATTCGATAGTTCCTAGCAATCATCAATGCAGAGACGAGGAAGGTAGAGAGAGTCTTCTCAATCAACATCACATCTGTGATCCCTTTACCACAGAATTCCATTAAGGATTTAATGCGAAGTGCTTCCGAGTTATAGTCAAGAACTGACTTGAAATCACAGAAGCGGAGGCTATGCCATCTCACTTCTAGGTCAGGAAGCAAGGAGTCACGGACGTTGCCAAATCTTTCTTCGAGTGAGACCCACAGCCTTCTGGGGTCTTCTTCATTCATACAATCGTACTGGAGCGAATCATCCATATGACGAGTCATTAGGATGATGGCTTTCGCCTTATTTACCTCTAAGGCTGCTCTATTTGCTTCCAAAGCTTGAGCTTGCTCAACAGTTAGCACGTCCTGGCTAGGCTTGAGAATCATATCCAGGATTCCATCAGCCTTGAGATGCTGGCGGATATCACGAACCCACCTGTGATATCCAGAGCCAGTTGTTCCCAATAGAGCAAAGTCCAATTTGTTCAGGTTACTCATCCTGAAAGAGAACAAGAAATTAGGGTTAGTTTCGGAGCGAAATAGGCTACCACGAAAACATATGAAATTTCTGAGCGTAATCGCTTCCAAGAAATTAGGAATTTCCGAGCGTAGTCGCTTCCAAGAAATTCGATTCCAAGAGATATTGGATTAGATCGAAACAATGACGTAAGTGGTCGATCATAAATTCTCTACAAACTCTAAGTTTGGAGATCTCAACAAGCTCTAAGCTTGGAGTGAGCACGAATCCCCACAGTTCGGCTTAATTTGGTCTCCCCTATAATGAAGAAAGGGGGGGTAGAAGAAGGGAGGTCGCAAGTCCCCGAAAAAGAAGAGAAATTGAATTTAAAAACTCTAAAAGCCGGGAACGTTTAGTAAAAAATACCTTGAAATAGGTCGCCGGAAAATTTGGCAGGAAAAAGACGCCGGAAAAAGTGCTCGGAAAAGTGGCCGGAAAGTCGGCTTAATTTGGTCTCCCCTATAATGAAGAAAGGGGGGGTAGAAGAAGGGAGGTCGCAAGTCCCCGAAAAAGAAGAGAAATTGAATTTAAAAACTCTAAAAGCCGGGAACGTTTAGTAAAAAATACCTTGAAATAGGTCGCCGGAAAATTTGGCAGGAAAAAGACGCCGGAAAAAGTGCTCGGAAAAGTGGCCGGAAAGTAGCCGGAAAAGTGGCCGGCGGTCATTGACCAGGGGCTGACCGAGCTGACATGGCAGTGGTCCAGTGCTGACGTGGCAGAGGGTCCTAGGGCTGACGTCAGCGGCTTCTGGGCTTGGGTCAGTGGGCTTCTGGGCTTGGGTCAGTGGGCTTCTGGGCCTTCTTTCTTCTTCTTGGCTGGGCCTTCTTTTCTTCTCTCTTTCTTCTTCTTTTCTTCTTTTCTTCTTTTCTTCTTCTGCCGGTTTTCTGCCAGATGATTCAGTCGGCCGGTTCAGTGAGTTTTAGACCGGTTTTCATTGTTTTTCTTTCGGTTCTTGAAACTTCATATCAAGAGGCTTCTGCTATCAAAATTTGGTGGGAATTGGATGTCCGGAAGATGGTGAACCGGTGGCATATGTGATGCGGGTTGTATGGAGCTTCCGGTGGCCGGTTCGGTAGATTTTCGGCCGGTTCTTGGGGTGGCGCCGCCGGTTCTAGACTCCTGGGATCGAGTTCTTCAAGGTGTGAGGTGGAAGCAGAAAAGGCTTCAACGTTTTGTATTTGGATTCAAGGTTTTTAGCTTCTTGAATCAGGGTTTGGCTATTTGTTTCAGGGTTAGGGCTTCGTGCTGATAACGTGTTGTAGAGAAACTGAAATTGAGAGAAATTCGCTGTGTCTTCTCATTGATAATAGGGGCCCTCTTTATATAGAGGATTACAATACATAGAATCTCAATCATACAAGGAAAGTAATCTTACATTGAATAGGAATCTAGATCCTTCTAATTTAACCATATTACCACTAGGTCAAGTAACCTAGAGTTTGGGCTAAACACAAATTAGGTTTTACTTGAACAAGCTTAAAATTTTTATTAGCTTAATTATTAACAAATAATGAGAATTACTTCGAGATTTGGTGGCCAATTGCTCCCTAGTCGTGATAGTATGTATAGGCAAAGAATATAACCACCTTTTATCCTCTTCTTTCAATGAAAAAGGAATAGTGATGATTCGTGTGTTACATATGTCAAAAATCTCCCTTATGTGTATATTAGGTCCTTAGATGGTAGTCCTCTGAACACGGGCAATGTATTAAGCAATCATGGTGTATTAGTAAAAGATCTTGTCAGTGTGTACGAAATTCATGATGGTGAAGCAAAGTTTGTATGTACAAATGATGCTTTCGCGGTTTTGCTGTCTTAGCCATATAAATAATAGGTTTTTGCTCTTCCTGCTCCTCTTCTTCTTCTTCCTCCTCATCTGAGGGTGGATTCGAGATCACATGCGAGCTCATATGTGAATTCTTTCTCTTGTGAGAATTCACCATTGTACTATCCACAATTAAACTTGCTTTGCTTGTTTTCGATTTGCTTTGGCAGTGTATTCAATTTTAGAATTCAAAGGAAGTAGTCAATCCCTTGTACATAATGGTACCTACAATGCAAAACAAACACAAAAGTTAGTAAATGAATGAAAACTACTACCTACGCAAAATAAAAGTAGAAAAGCAATCAAATAAAACAATCCTCGATAACTGCACATTTAATAGGTTATACACCTAAAACTAGATGCAAAAACTACACTTTAACCCTACTATGGTGATGATTAGTGGAACATAGTATTGATAATTAGGGATCGTTTCGCAGAAGTTTGAAATTTAAAAGGTAATGTACGGCTCAAAACAAAATAAAACTTAAACTATCCAGTCAAAAAGATCTAAACTGACATACGACCATAATTCTAAATGCCACTAATTTTTACACAAAGACACTAGACACCTTAGTTAAACTACTGACATAGATTTTTTTTATTTTTTGAAGATCATTTGGTTAGTGAAATAACTTTTAAGAAAACGAATAAGCTAATACTATGGATCAAACTAATAGATTTAATTCATATTGATGCCTACACTCATGTAAAGTCTTTGGTATGAGGGTGCACTTTCATATTGATTCTCTATTAGCTTATATGTTAATCACTTGGTATGAGGGTCATAACCTATTCCCTAGAATGCAACCTAGCATGGTATTTACTTAGATTTAACACTCAGGAATTTTTTCCAGAAAACCCTAACGCAGGCTTCAACTGCAGGCAGTGCAGCACCGGTCGACGGTTGCTGCTGTACTTCCGAGGACGTCGGTCCCGACTCTTCTCCAAGGGCGACGTCTGTCGTCGTTGCACAAGGCTATCTCGACGCAGATAGCAACACTTGGCGCCGCTGCTGTCAAGGCTGTCGGATGCTGCTCTTTGGAGTCGCTGCTTCACGGTGGTCGGCTTCCAACATATCTCGTTGCGCTGCAGCGAAAATCAGGCTCTTCTTACTCGTTGAGCACGACACGGTTAGAATCCCCAGCCCTAGGTATGGAGATTTTGGCGTGGAATTGTCGTGGTTTGAATAACCCGGTGGCAGTACAGGCGTTGAAGCTTTTGATTCAACAGAGGAAGCCTTCTTTTATCTTCCTGTCAGAGACCAAGATTGATGATTGGGAATACATGAATTCCTTACGTCTGCAAATTGGGTACTTGAATTGTGAGGCTGTTTTCAGTGAGGGTCAGTCCGGTGGAGTTGTTCTCTTCTGGGCTGATGGTTTAGATGTTCGCTTCCGGTCAAAATCAAGGAGCCATGTTGATGTGGAGGTCAGAGAGACTGATGGGTCTGGTGTGGTATGGAGGCTAACAGGTTTGTACGGTAATCCAGCGACGGCGGACCGCCATTTAAATTGGGCGCTGCTACGATCTCTGTGGGCCGAGTCGGCGCTGCCTTGGGTGGTTGTCGGAGATATGAATGAGTTGTTGCATGCTTATGAGAAGGAAGGCGGCGTGGTGCGTCGAGAAAGGCAAATGCAGCCTTTTAGGGATGCATTGTCTCAGTGTGACCTCTTTGATTTGGGCTTTCATGGCTCGCCATTCACATGGCGTGGGCCAGGGATGAGGAGTAGGCTGGACCGAGCAGTTGCATCCGTCACCTGGTCAGACATTTTTCCGGCGGCACGAGTTTTACATCTGTCTCCAGTCCATGGTGATCATGTCCCCATCTTGGTGGGTGCGTTTGCTGGAATTCCGCCTACTATGGGGAGGCGGAGACACCGCTTTCGCTTTGAGAGTTTTTGGACCTTTCATGAGGGTTGCCGGAATGTGGTTAAGGCAGGTTGGGAGCCTGAGGTGAATGGTTTGCCTATGCAGCAGGTTACAAGGAAAATCATGCATACCCGGTTTTCTTTGAATCGATGGCAGCGAGAATCCTTTGGTATGAGACGTAGAGAGATTGAGTTATTGCGTGATCGGCTTCAGGCTTTATTTTCTTTGCCTTTGTCCGCTGCAAATCAGGAGGAATGTTCTGCTCTTAATGCAAAGTTGGAAGGTTTATTGGCAGAAGAGGATGCATACTGGAAGCAGCGCTCCAAAGTGACTTGGTTAGGTGATGGAGACAGGAACACTAAGTTTTTTCACAGGAAAGCTTCAAACCGCAGAGCTAAAAACAGATGACTGATTTATTTGATTATAATGGTGTCTGGCAGGATACATCTCAAGGAATGGAGGATGTGGTGTTGCACTATTTCTCCAGTATGTTTAAATCTAATGATATTAATTAATTCTACTCATATGCAAAATGTTGTTGGGCTTTTGCAGCCTAAGGTGACTGATGATATGAATTTCGACTTGTGTGCTCCTTGTTCTGCTTTGGAAATTAGGGCTGCTTTGTTTCAAATGTATCCGACGAAAGCCCCAGGACCTGATGGTATGCCACCTATGTTTTTTCAGAAGTACTGGGAGGTAGTAGGTGGGGATGTTGTGTCAGCAGTTCAAAATTTTCTGCATACTAGGCAAATCCTTGGTGAGATCAATTTTACACATATTTGTTTGATTCCCAAAGAAAAAGATCCAGTGTCGGTTACTGATTTACGGCCTATTGCTTTGTGTAATGTGATTTATAAGATTTGTTCAAAAGTGATTGCTAACAGGCTGAAGAAGATTTTATCAAAGATTATTTCTCCATTTCAGAGTGCTTTTATCCCTGGGAGATTAATTACAGATAATACTCTTGTGGCAAATGATGTATCACATTTTATTCATAATTGTTACTCTAGCACTGAGGGGGTCTTCTCTTTGAAGCTTGATATGAGTAAGGCTTATGATCGCATGGAGTGGAGTTTTCTGGAAGTTGTTTTCCTGAGCTTGGGCTTTGCAGAGTCGTGGCTGGGAGTGATTATGAAGTGTGTGACTACTGTGAAGTATGCCTTTCTGATAAACGATCAGCATAGGGGACATTTGACTCCTACTAGGGGGCTTCGACAAGGTGATCCTTTATCACCTTACTTGTTTCTTCTGTGCACGGAAGTTTTTTCAGCTTTGCTTGAGCGTAAAGTCGGGAATGGTGAGTTGCAGGGCATTAAAGTCTGTGAGGGTGCTCCTACTATTCATCACTTATTATTTGCGGATGATAGTTTGTTGTTTGGAAAAGCTACTTTGCATGAATGTCTTCATATCCAGAATGTTCTGCATGACTACGAGTTAGCTTCTGGTCAGCAGATTAATTTTTCTAAGAGCAGTATTGTTTTTAGTAAGAGAGTTCCAGAGGTGGACAAGTGTGCTATGACAGGTTTCTTGGGTGTCTCTATTGAAGCCAAGCATGAGAAGTATTTGGGATTGCCTACTTATTTGGGGAGGAATAGGACTGAGCCTTTTGCTTATATCAAGGAGAACTTGAGTAAAAAGTTAGCTGGTTGGCAAGGAAAACTACTGAGTAGTGCTGGTAAGGACCTACTTATAAGGGTGGTGGCACATGCTTTGCCATCCTATGCTATGAGCTGTTTTTTGCTTCCGAAGGAGTTTTGTGATGATTTACATCAGATGTGTGTTCGATTCTGGTGGGGGAGTAAGTCCAATGAACGTAAAATTCATTGGATGTCTTGGGAACGTCTTTGTCGTTCCAAAGAGGAGGGTGGTATGGGGTTTCGTGATCTGCACGCCCATAACCTAGCTCTACTTGCTAAACAGGGTTGGAGGTTACTTCGAAATCCAGGCACCTTAGTCAGTCGTTTGTTTAAGGCTAGATACTTTCCTGGCTCTTCTTTTTTGGAGGCTCCAGCCCCAAATCATGCTTCTGCTTGTTGGAGAGGTATTTTTGCTGCTAGTTCGGTGTTGAGAGGAGGGATCCGTTGGCAGGTAGGTGATGAAACATCTATCAAAATTTGGGAATCTCCTTGGATCCCGAGACCCACTTTTTTCAGGCCTGTGAGGTATGCTCCCTCTTATCTTTGTATGGTTAGTGAGCTTATTTAGAATGGGGGCTGGAATAGAGAGTTGATTGCTGCTAATTTTGATGTTGATGATGCTACTTTAATCTATTCTATCCCCCTTAGTATTAATAGGGTTCCTGACAGATATGTTTGGCATTTTGACTAGAAAGGTCTTTTTTCTACTAAAAGCACTTATAAGGTGGCTTTTGCTTCTTTACACCCTGCTATTTCGGATCATTCCTCCTCTATGGTGATCCCAAGTAGTTGGAAGCATTTATGGGCTGCGTCTGTGCCAGGTAAGGTTAAGGTGCATGTTTGGAAGGTTTGTGCATCTATTTTGCCTACTACTTGTCAGCTTAGGGAACGCAGAGTGCCTGTTGGTGAGGGGTGTCTATTTTGTAATAGGGAGGAGGAAACCATTTCGCATGTCAGTAGGGAGTGCATTTTTGTGCGGGATGTTGTTGGTCTAGCACCAGACCTTGGATCTGTGTTAGGACTACCGCCATGTTCCTTATTGGAGTGGTTGGCTTTGTGCTATACTGTAGTATCTCCGAGTTCTTTCTCTCTGCTAATGATGTTATTATGGGGGGTGTGGAAGGAGCGCAACCAACATTTGTGGTATGGTAAATTCTGCTCTGCACATCAAGTTTACTTCCAAGTTGTTACTTTATTTCACTCTTTCAAGGTTGCAAGGATTCCTGAAAAAGTCAAACTGGGGTGCCAAGTTAAGCCTTGGTGTCCTCCTTCAGCTGGTTGGCTTAAGGCCAATATAGATGGGGCATTTGACATGATCACCCGGTCTGGGGGTTTGGGTGTTGTAATCAGGGATTCTGTTGGCACGGTGGTGGCTGGTGCATGTGGGACTTGTACTGATGTTGCTTCTCCTGTGGTAGTTGAGGCCTTGGCTTGTCGGTTGGCATGCAAGGTAGTAGTGGATAACGATCTGGGGCCAGTCATGTTTGAGGCTGATTGTCTACAAGTTGTGCAAGCTATTTGCGCTGAAGGTGAGGATACCTCAGATTTTGGCAGAATTATTGATGATATCTCTTCTTTATTATTTTCTCTAGCTGGATCATTCTTTTCTCATGTTTATAGGGAATCGAATAAACTAGCACATAAGGTGGCTAAGTATGCCTTGTTGTCTGGTGCACAAGTTTCATGGAGTGGGCATGTCCCTCCAGGACTTGATGGACTTTTTCAACTCTTTGTACACGTTAATTCATCAATAAAGTTCGTCGTCCTTTGCTTCAAAAAAAAAAAACACTCAGGAATCTTTTTTTTTTTTTTTTTTTTAAAGGAACACTTAGGAATCATTAAAAGCAAAAGAGAATTGGAATGCAACCAAAACCTCCACATAGGATATATACCGTATTGTCGAAACACAAATACCGCAATACTTTTACCTCAAATTAGGTATACAATGATATGATTGGTCACATATATACCTATGGCATGGTTTGATCCTGATATATGTATCTATGATGATCAGGCAAAGAAACACATAAGAGAATTAACAATTTTCACATAACAAATACGTTTTCATCCAAGAAAATGAATTAAATTAGTGTAAAAACCCTAAGGCCCTGTTTGGAAACAAGATTTGGATTTGGATTTGAATTTCAAATCTGATGCATTTGAAATCTGTAGAATTGAAATACTTGTATTTGAAATTTTATTGTTTGGATTGAAAAAGGATATGTGAAGATTTAGATTTTGCAATATTAGATCACAGCATCCAACTTAGCCAAAGTCGACCATCAAAGCAATCTGCACCAATATGCAACTTAACTTAAACGGGATGAAGTCGGTGGCAGAAGCTCGTCCACCGTCGTCGGAGTCAAGGACTCGTCGGCAATGTAGAAGAAGTTACAGAGCTGAGCCGAAACGTAGAGAGAGAGAGAGAGTCTGCGGCAAAGAGCTCAGCCACCGTTGCCAGAGTCAAGACTCATCGGCGATGTAGAAGAAGCTACAGAGGCAGAGAGAGAGAGAGAGAGAGAGAGCGAGAGAGGCTGCGATCTGTTTTTTTTTTTTTTTTTTTCTCCAGTTGAAGACCTGAAGATTTCAAATAACTAGGGTCCCCCTAGTTATTTGAAATCATCAACGTTTGTTGTCTGAAATCCCTGGGCTGGTTTTGGAGAAATCCAAATACCCACTAAATAAGATAGCCAAAAGGGATGATTTGGATTTTAGAGACTCAAATCCAAATCCTCAACTACAAATCCCTATATCCAAACGGGACCTAATATTAAAGAGGAGTGAAATTCACACCCCGTGTTTTCATATTTAGTACCTTAAGTTTGGTATTTTTGTAGTGTGAATTGAAAAATATGATGTTAGTATACTAAAAAATAAAACATGGAGTGTGGATTGTAAAATAAAAAAAGTGGATTTCACTCTCCATATTAAAACAACAATACTTAGAGCTTCAATCGAGCCCTTAAATACAAAAACGTTTAGCTACTCATGAATACGAAAGAGTCCATGAGTTCAGAAGTAACAATAAAAAACCAAAAATAAGAAGCTGGTATCGTGAGTGGCCACCACTGTAACAACTTGTGTAAAAAGTTGTGCAAATATATTGGTGTTACCCTTGTTGGGTTACTCTAATGTCTTGTGTTCGAATGGATTTGTAACTTGTAAATTTGAATTTTGTTCAACCACGTGGGTTGTTTATTTCTTGGATTCAAGACTAAAAAACACACGTGGCTCACTGTTCTTCTAGAAGTCGTAGGGTCGATCTCTACATCGTACTCCAAGCCTCCAACAAACCCAACTAAATTTCTTGGCTTCGGGCCACTCGGACCCGGATTGTCGGAGCACCAACAACCCATATCAACTAACCTTCAGCGCCCGCCTCCACTTGTTAATCTCCCTTGGTTTCCTCCACCTGTCCTGAAACTACCCAATAAGGAAGAAGAAGAAGAAGCATAGCTCAGATATCCCAGTTTAACTAACCTGGTCTCAGGAATTAGTTACAGGGTTTGAAATACAGGTATGGCTAAAGTCCCATATGAAAGGCGTGCTCACAACCCGGGAAACATGTTTAAAGAATCACCTCAGCCTCCTCCTGCTGATTCTGTGTCCCAATGGCCGTGGACGATTTACACTCTGCGCTTATTTCCAATGGCGCCGGAGGTTATGCCAAGCAGAGCCAGCAGAGGAGCTTCCTTTTTTCACTGGCCAAATGGGTTCTCAAATCTGCAATGTGGGTCATATTCGTTGCCTGGATTGTCCTCTTCTTCATTATACCTTCCGACTTCGGCTCCACTTTCTATGCTGATTGGGTTGCTGCCACCGATGGGACTCTGTTTGGAGAGACTGGTAAGAATCCCGAATTCAATGTCTCTGCTCCGGCTCAGTTTGGTTGCTTTGATGAATGATTCTATTTGCATTTTCAGGGAGTGTGTTGATGTTATACAGTGCTCCGATTATCGCTATTGCTTTTCTTGCTGTTCCCTATATCATCTTTTTCGAGGAAGATGAAGAAGAGTATCAAGAGTATGTCATGTTTTTGCTTGTTCCATTTGCATTGCACACCGTCTGTTTTGTTAAAGTGACTGACTCAAGTACATGTAATGCTGTATAGGAAGAAGAAGGCGAAGTTCAGCCTATGGACCTTTCCTGTTCTGGTGGATGGACCACTTGGAGTTGTTTCTGCCGCTGAAATGATTGGCATTATTCTCTTTATTGTGTTTGTTCTCTCGGCGCTGTATTTTTACACTGTAGCCAACTTTGAGATGTTACCTGACTATGGTGATGATTTGACCGCAGGAGAGAAAAGGTGCAAAGCTTTTCTCTATAATTTAAACTCTTGTTAAAACTAGGATGTACATTTCAACTTCTGTTGTTCTAGAAATTGACGTAATTTCTTCTCCACCTTTCAGGGTTTTTATGTTGCAAATGTCGGCTTATTGCTTTGGTTTGATAGTCTTATCTTGCTTGGCATTCCTGTTTCTCCCAATTGCAAGGGGATCAATTCTTCTCCGCCTTATTGATATACCATTCGAGCATGCGACCAGATATCATGTATGGTTGGGGAATCTCATATTCTTCCTTGTTACTATGCATGGACTCTGCTATATGATTGTGTGGGCGATACGAGGCATCATTCCATCTGAAGTGAGTTCTCATCTTTATCATTTCACAGATGTCTGTATGAGTGTGCTGTTATGCATACTTTGGTCTGCATATTTATTGGATCAATCTATAATCTCTTTGCAAGCTCCAACACCTTGACATCTGCATCTATTCACATGCAATGTCTATACCATCCAGCACCTTTTTGGTCGAGGGTGGATGGATAGGAAAATAATGATAAGTACTAAGCAAGTAGTTCACTAGTTTTGTACTTTATCGCAAACTTACAATGATCTGCATCAATCTATCTAATTTAAATAAAACCCATCATAATGAGAGTTCTACCTTTCAGTTTCCGTTATTTGTCGTGATATAACATTTCCATATTCAAAATAAGCAAATTATCTCCCTTCAGCCAATTTTTTGGCAGGAACCATAATTGATATGTGAGACTGCAAATTCATTAAGTAAATTTTATGGTGTCATAACTTCAATAGACAAGAGCTGATTGCTTGTAGCTCTGAAATGTCTTAATTTGTTACAAATAAGTCAGTAGAGTGCTTTTTCTCCATGCACTGAAAATTGTTAATCTCAACACCCTTTAGGAAATGAATCTTTTCTTCTGGTTACAAGCTTGTGACAAAATCTTTTTGATACTGTTTACTCCTATGCTAAATGTGAGAAGTACCACTTCTAGATATTACCTTCTTTTTCTGGCCTGATAGATATAACCTTAAGTACAGACAAACATAGAATACAGTATATATTTATTTATTTATTTTTAGTTATTCATTCATGCAGGTAGTAGAGTGGAAAAGTGATGGTGGTGCAAACTTGGCGGGAATTATTTGCTATGGAATCTTTCTGTTGATTTGGGTGACAACACTTCCTCCTGTGAGAAAGCGATATTTTGAGCTTTTTTACTATACCCATCAACTCTATGTTTTGTTTGTCATCTTCTTGGCCTTGCATATTGGTGGCGTCAATTTCAGCCAAGCTGCTGGAGGAATATTTCTTTTTATGCTGGATCGCTTTCTAAGGTTCTGCCAATCACGAAAGACTGTCAACATAGTTTCAGCGACATGCTTTCCATGTGGAACTGTCAAGTTGGTGCTTCCAAAACCTGCAAGTAAGATAATCTCTTCGCATAACTAAACTATTTCCTTTTGTTTATTAGATTTTTGTCCCTATAAATCTTTTCCTCATTGACGATGCAGACTTGCACTACAATGCGCTTGGTTTCATCTTTCTTCAAGTGAAGAGTATATCTTCACTGCAATGGCATCCTTTCAGCGTCTCATCCAGTCCTCAGAATGGTAAATATCATCTTGAAGTCCTCATAAAGACCGCTGGGGAATGGACCACAAAGCTAAGGGAAACAGTCTCCAAGACTTCTGCAGAGGACTCAGATATACAGCTTCCACACACTCCTGCTCATCAGATTATGGCTTCTGTTGAGGGGCCTTATGGCCATGAATCACCATACTACTTGAGGTGTGTCTCCTACACTAGATACATCACTAGCATGCATATTAGTTAATGAGAATCATGCTTCAAAGACAATTGAGATATGTTGATTTCTTCTGCGGAAAGAAAATTTAATGTTTTCTCTTCAGACCTGGACTGCATCTGCAATATACAGATTGATCTAAAAGATTTCCTTAATCATGGAACTTTGAAACGGCAAGTTAGATTTTCAATATATAACAAGTTAGGCATGCATGTCGAAGGAAACTTTCAAATGTGCACTCCATATAAAAAATTCAGTGTAGTCTGGATCCACTTTGGAAATATAAATCACTAGCTCTAATATGATCCTCTAAGCACAGTTGCAACTTTTGGGCCACAACCTAAGAGGTTTAGTCTCTCAGTAATGGGTTCTATTGCATGGTGGTGTTGCCTTTCGTTTATAGGCTGTTGGTGACTTCCTAATAGATTAAAGTTTCAGGACTCTTGGGCATTCAATAATATATGTTACTAGATTGCATTTTACGCCATTCTTATTGTGAAGTGATTAGTTTATCCATTCTTTAATCTATCTATTCATGGTCAAGGGACTCACTTGGTATATTTGTGTTCTTAGGTATGAAAAACTTGTCTTGGTAGCAGGAGGCAGTGGGATCTCACCATTCTTAGCTATCTTGAGTGATATTCTCCATCGAATTAAGATGAACAAACCTTGTCTACCGCAACATGTGTTGCTTGTTTGGGCTATCAAAACGTCAAATGAGCTCTCTCTTCTTTCCACAGTTGACATGGGGTCTATGGATTTTTCTGATAGATTGAATATTGAAATCCAGGCCTATGTCACACGTGAATCCGAATGTCCAGTGGTAGGTCTAATTGTGCATGAATTCCCTCCCCATACGATCTGTAACTTATCTTTTAAGCATGATTGTAGCTTACACTTCATTTTCTAAAAATGCAGGAAGATGGTAGATTTTACAACGCTCCTAGTGCTTCTGTTTTCTCCGTCTCCAGGGAAGCGACCATGTCAGTTTTGACTGGCACAGGAAACAAGATATGGGCCGGAACTTATGTTATTGCATCTACAATTGGGTTTGTTATTGTTTTGAGCTTGTTAGACGTATTCTACATAAACCCTTACAGCATAGACGCTTGGTGGTATTTAGGGCTTCTTTATGTGATATGTATGGTTGCAAGTGTTCTTATATTTGGAGGTCTCACAATTGGATTATGGCATCTTTGGGAAAGAAAAACCTCATTCCAGGAGAGTTTGGAAAATGGGAATACTGAAATAGTGCTGAGTAATGGAAGACCGACAGACATGAATGAATACCAGAAAACTCTGATCAGTGCAGCCACAGTTCGGTATGGCCGCAGACCAGACTTCTCAGGTATGTTTTCGGAAAGTACCTATTAAAGAATGAATCGACAATGCATATCAGACCAAAACCATCAATCTTCCTCAACTAAGAGTGTTTTTAGTTGCTTTTACTTGGATCATTCGTTCTTAATCTTTTGAACCATCTTTTCTATGTGCAGAAATTTTCGGATCTTTACCAGAACATTCGGCTCAAGTTGATGTTGGCGTCTTCGTGTGTGGTCCCACAACTCTACAGTCCAGTGTTGCTAAAGAATGTAGGTCACAGAATCTAGGAGGAAGAAGAAGAAAATGGAACAGCCCAATATTCCATTACAACAGCCATAGTTTTGATTTGTAGGGTCATCATCAAAATGTGTTCTTTTGACACTGTTTTGGTAGTTTCCTCTTAAAGTTTCCTATTTTAGGATAATTGAACACTTGAATCAGCTGATATATAAGTTTCCTATTAATATTGAAGCAGGATTTTTGTAGAAAATATTCAAGCTGGATTGATCACTACTTATCTTGTAAACGTCAGTGACATATATAAGATTTTGTCCTTCCAACTTGTTTCAGATATGATGATTTTCTAGCTTGGGGAATGAATAGCTTCACTGAATGAGAACATCTGAGATGAAATCAAGATAACCATCACTGCATTCACTAAAACTTAACAATCACTGTGAATGAAGATGCTTTGCCCCATCAACATCAAAGCATGAAGAGCTAAGAGTTTGATTTTTTTTTTTTTCCATTCATTAATGAGAAAGCTAAAACTTGGATTTGGATTGCAGCAACCAGCTTTAGCTGTTACACTCATAGAGCTTTTCTCTTCTTCTGTTTTTTTTTTGGGTATCTTGAAATTGGAATGGGTCTAATATAATTTATTTCCGTCCAGTTACCTGCCAAAGTGAATAAATATAAAAATAAAGGAGACAGAAGAAAAAACAAAAGAAAGAAGCACATTGTCTGTCTATAAACGGCAGCGAAAGAGTATGTAACGACATATTCTAACTTGTGATTAATATATTATGTCGCCCTCGTGACTTTACTCAAAAAAAATAATAATAAACACATGGTATATTCGTGACTGTAACAACTTGTTTTTTATTATTTTTTGTGTCTGAACCGTAACGGCAACATGTGGCATTTTGTCACTAGAGGAGGTTAGATGCCAAACCCAATGCGGACGCGTCGAAAACGCTATTTTATCTAACGGTAGTTGGCATTGGACCACTCCCAATAAGATTGATTCTACATTCTAGACTCTCTCTCTCTATGAGAATGTCTGGGGTAGAGCTCAGCCAATCAAAACACTTTTTTCTCTAAATCGTTATACACATATACTGCCCCAGTTCGTGATCTGCAAAATTAAAAACATCTCGTATAAAATGCTTGTACTCGTCATAAATTATTCATTTGTCTCCAGCACATTGATGTACCGATATATCAAGTAGATTAGTTTAAAATCAAATTAAATTAATTTACTTTCTTCCGTAATTTCTTTTAAGCATGTATTAAGAGCGGCAAACTTTGTTGCCGATGCTATCTCAAATTTAAGTCATTAGGGTAATTTCGTGGAACAATAGCGTTCTGATTCAGGCCTCCACAGTCTTGCTATTTGACACTATAAACTCTGGTTGCTCCAAAGTTTGTTTTATTTAATGTTACTTTAAAAAAAAAAAATTTAAATTAATTTAATTATATATAGAGTCAGTCTATCATATATTAAATTTAATCTACTTAATGTACTGATATATTAATGTTCCGAAGATTTTTATTTCTTAATATCCATGCTGCAGTGCAGTGTAAACCAAGCAAAAGAAAGCACTTTGGTCTTTGTTTTTTCGGGTCTCAACTCTCAAGTCTGAACTCTGAAGCAAAATGAAGCACATTGGTTGGTTGGTACTCTTTTTCCTCTTCTAAAAGCAATTTTCACTCCTCCACCAGCAAAACGCGCGCGTGACACACCAAATTAGACAGACTGTCACAGTCGAATTAGTGGAGAGGTCTCTATCACCAAACCAAATGCCATTATTAATTAGAAAATAGAAAAGAAAATCGCAACCCACATGATTTGAACACACAGAAAAGAGAGTATAGAATACAACTGTGATCACTCTGTAATTTTGAGCCACCGTCACACCCCAATTATTTGCTTAATTCCTAATATATTATTACACACCCATAAAAGTCTACTTGGACTCCCCCCCTTCTCCTCCTTCCATTCTACTCAGTCCACATTTCTCATCTCATATTTCTCTCTCAGATCTCTCTCTCTCTCTCCAGTGTCGGTGGATCAAATTTGTCGGTGTCGGCAGACTCACCACTGAACCTCAGCCATGTACGGCAGGGATCCATGGGGCGGCCCGCTGGAGATCAACACGGCGGACTCGGCCACCGACGACGACCGCAGCCGGAACCTGCAGGACCTCGACCGGGCGGCGCTGTCGTCTCGGCCTCTCGACGAGACGCAGCAGAGCTGGCTGCTGGGCCCCTCCGGGGAGCAGAAGAAGAAGAAGTACGTGGATCTGGGGTGCGTCATCGTCAGCCGCAAGATCTTTATCTGGACGGTAGGGACGCTCCTCGTCTCCGGCTTGCTCGCCGGACTGATCGTCCTCATCGTCAAGACCGTGCCGCGTCACCACCACGCCAAGGCTCCTCCGGACAACTACACTCTCGCTCTCCACAAGGCTCTCATGTTCTTCAACGCTCAGAAATGTGAGTCTCCTACTACTTCTTTACCTCATTTTATATATATATATATATATATATATATATATATATATATATATATATATATATGTGTGTGTTTGATTTTGATGAAATTGAATTTCCGAATCTGTCTCTCTCAGCTGGTAAGCTTCCGAAGCACAATAATGTTTCGTGGAGGGGAAACTCGTGCGTCAAGGATGGTGACCCCGGCACCATGTTCAAAGATCTGGCGGGTGGTTACTATGATGCTGGAGATGCCATCAAGTTCAACTTCCCTCAGTCATTCGCCATGACTCTGCTGAGCTGGAGCGTGATCGAGTACAGTGCCAAGTACGAAGCCGCCGGGGAACTAGCTCATGCAAAGGAGCTCATCAAATGGGGCGCTGATTACTTCCTCAAGACCTTCAACCATACCGCTGATACAATCGACATGATGGTTTCGCAGGTGTGTATAACATCATCCGACAACCATGGTTCCCCTCCGTTTGTTATTTATTTGGTTTGCTGTTTACCGTGTTCTCTTATTTTCGACAGGTTGGGTCGGGAGATACTGCTAAAGGAAGTACTACTCCTAATGATCACTATTGCTGGACTCGACCTGAAGACATTGATTATAAACGCCCTGTGACTACTACCGGTAGTTGCGGTGATCTTGCATCTGAGATGGCTGCAGCTTTGGCTGCTGCATCCATAGTGTTTAAGGACAACAAGGCCTACTCGCAGAAACTTGTGCACGGCGCCAAAACGCTCTTCACGTTCGGAAGGGAACGAGGAAGAGGCCTCTACAGTGCTCCTGGTTCAGAGGCTTCCGTCTTTTACAATTCTACGGGGTACTGGGATGAATACGTGTGGGGTGCAGCTTGGATGTATTATGCCACCGGGAATAACTCTTATCTCACTCTAGCAACACATCCTACTCTTGCCAAGCATGCTGGTGCCTTCTGGGGCGGCCCTGATTATGGAGTATTCAGTTGGGACAACAAACTTGCTGGTGCACAGGTTAGCTAAGCTGAGCTAAGCAACCTAAGAAGTTTGTTGTGTTTTTGTTTTTATTGATATGATGCCTGCAAGATTCTATAAATGATTTTATATGGTATTGCGGTCTATTATTAGTTTATCTTCATTAATTCGGTCATGCTCATAGTGATTTCTAAGTACTTATCTTCGTTAGATATAAAAGAACGGCAAACACTTAGAAATCACTATGATCCAATTAATGTTGGACGCATTTGGGTTATCTGAGTGATTCCCTTTTTGTTACTTTGTATATCTTTCATTTCCAACATTATCCAACACAATGTTTATATTCTTTTGATTAGGTGCTTCTGACCCGTTTGAGGTTATTCTTGAGCCCTGGTTACCCATATGAAGAAATCTTGAGGACATTTCAGAATCAGACTAGCATAGTCATGTGCTCGTACCTGCCAATATTCACAACCTTTAATAGAACCAAAGGTATGGTGTTCCATACTCCATTAACATTTTGTTTATCTACTTGAGTAGGAAGACTTCATTCTATCGACATGTGTATTCAAGCATGTGGGGGGATTCCAATCTAAGATTTTACTTACATGTTGATGTTGCAGGTGGCTTGATCCAGTTGAATCATGGAAGGCCTCAACCGCTTCAATATGTGGTGAATGCAGCCTTCTTAGCAACCTTGTTCAGTGATTATCTTGATGCTGCTGATACTCCTGGATGGTATTGTGGACCCAACTTCTATTCCACTGATGTCTTGCGTGATTTTGCTAAGTTTCAGGTATGTCATGCGTCTATTCCTTTCTTTTCTTTAACCATTTATGGTGCATCCCACAGATGTAAAAGAAACAGACACTCCTGTTGAAGCATGGTGGTCACTAACTTATTTTTCCATTGATTTGCAGGTTGATTACATTCTTGGCAAGAATCCCCGGAAAATGAGCTATGTTACAGGTTTTGGCAATCATTACCCGAAACAAGTGCACCATAGAGCTGCATCGATTCCCAAGAATAAGATCAAATACAATTGCAAAGGGGGTTGGAAATGGAGGGACTCAAAAAAGCCAAACCCAAATATTATTGAAGGTGCCATGGTGGCTGGCCCTGACAAAAAAGATGGTTTCCATGATGTTCGTTCTAATTACAATTACACAGAGCCAACTCTTGCTGGAAATGCAGGTTTGGTATTTGCACTTGTTGGTTTGTCTGGAGACAAATCTGTTGGTATTGATAAAAATACCATTTTCTCCGCGGTTCCCCCAATGTTTCCAACTCCACCACCTCCTCCGGCACCCTGGAAACCTTGATATGCCCAAGCAGTCTCCGATGTTCTTTTGTGTTGTGTGACATGTAGATGATTTTGCTGCAGTGTTAGACTTTGGAGCTTAAATCTCATCATAAACAGTAACTGGGTAACATGAAGATCTCAATAGATGGTGGTAAGCAATGGACAGATTTTGAAGAGATTACTGGGCTGGGGCCGAATCAGGGTGACTCAAGCTAGCACTACGAATTGATAAATGTCCCTTTGATTGGATTTTGTGATATATACAGTATATATGTATGGAACGAACGAATCATGTATTCTTTGGAACATGGAAAGTGAACAGTTTGATATTTGTTGACAATAAATTTAAACATCTTTGACACGCATGTGTTATGTTATGCCCAATTTATTCTGTGATGGATACCAACATCTTTGGCAAAGTAATTTAGCACATGCTTAGGTTCTTTACCTTCTGCTAATGTTTTTCGGGTAGCCGTAGAAATGCAATGAGCAGAAAATTTTCTACATGAATGCTGGCTTTTCATGGTTCTTTTCACATGCTCTATTATCACCAGCTTATGCAATAGATTACAACTTTCCACCTAAGCGGATAAATTCTGTCCCTTACTTAAAATACACGGCCATCTTCAATCTAATGTTGTGTTTTCTCCCGCTTTATTCTTCTTCCTTCTGCTTTGCTTAAGAATATGTTATTCTTTGCCCCAACAATGACATTCTTGCTGTACATATTTGTTCAGCTACAGAGAATGTTCATTTTCTTCTCAACTTAAAAGGCTCTGATATCGATGTTTAGTTCTGTGGATTGATGACACTGCTCGTTTTGGTGTGAAGAAGAGACATGGCAGAAGAAGAACTCAGCAACTCTTTAGAGTTTACTCCAACATGGGTAGTAGCAGGTGTTTGCTTTGTCATTGTTCTGTTATCTCTTTTTGCCGAGCGTGGTCTCCATAAACTTGGAAAGGTAATTAAATTATGTGCCCTCTTTCTGTTATCCTAGTTGCAATCATTCTAAACTATTTACTTCTTCGATTTTCTTGGTCAGAATGTCCTACCCTTGTTCCATTTTCTTCATAAATCTTTTGCATTAAGGACACAAAAACTCTTCAAATCAGGGAGCTCCAAACTAGCACTGACTTAATAAAGAGCCATCTATGTAAACAGGGCCGTATTAATTCTCAACCAAATAAGTGAGTAATGCTCGGAGAACAAAGAACTTGAGCTGTCACTTCCTTAACAGTAAACAAATATAATAGAACAGTAAATTCTTTTATCTTGTTTCGTCATCATCATACTATTTTGTAAGTAAACAATGAAATGCCTATATATAGAACGAATGTAGTGAAAGACAGTATTGAAATGCATAGATATAGAAGGTGGGTACTTAATCAGTAAATGTCAAAAACTAGTACAATGCAAATAAGACTGAAACACATTAGAGGGTAATAGGAAATAGGTAGTGGAGCTATTTAAAAGTTCGGAACATTCTTCTTAGCTCTGTAATACAATTGTGAACAAATACGATTTACCATTGATTTCCTTAAAATTCTTCAAGGTGAGTTTTTTTTTCAGGATTCCAACAAAAATGACATAGCACGTTGTAGAATGATTGTGTAAAGACTAGTTTGACCTCATTGCAAGGCTCAATTATTTCTGTTTGTTTTCATGTTTTGCTGTCTTGGAATTTGCAAATTCAGTATTTACTGCATGAGAAACAAGATGCACTATATGAAGCCTTACAAAAACTAAAAGAAGGTCATCCCTCTCTCTCTCTCGTTTTCATATCTTTGTTCTTCCTTTTGTTTTGGTAATTCTATGCCTAATCACTGTGCTTCCCCTATGTTGGAACAGAATTGATGCTTTTAGGTTTCATTTCCCTTCTGCTAACTGTAAGTCAACGTTCCATAAGCCGCATATGCATCCCTGCCCATGTCGCAAATCATATGCTACCATGTAAGAGGGAAACTGCTGAGCACAAAACCCCTGAACATTACTTTCTTAATCACTCTACAAACAATGGTCGACGCCTTCTGTCTTCAGAAACAACTTCCAATCACTGTCAGCTCAAGGTACCTCAATGATAGTACACACTTCCCCACCACTTATAATGCTTTTACAATGGAACTTTTTAGTGGCAATATTGTTATGGAAAACAATAACAATACTGCAACAATTATAATGCTCGTCCTTTTTGTTTTCCTTAGGGGAAGGTTCCATTGTTATCATTGGAAGGATTACATCATCTACACATCTTCATCTTTGTATTAGCAGTTGTTCATGTGATCTTCTGTGTCTCAACCATGGTTCTTGGAGGGGCAAGAGTAATGTATCTTCCACCATACTTGACTATATATGGATATAATTTCAAGCTCCACATCTTCACTTGTGCTATATGGTTTCCCATATGTAGATACGACAATGGAAGCGCTGGGAGGATTCCATCCAGAAGGGTAATATGAACTTAAAATCCCCAAGTCTACTACTTTGGCTGATAGAGAAAGTGCTTAGATTAGTCCTTTTGATTGAGTTGTATGAGTGAATATAATATTCTCTGCAGATCGAAGAAGTGGTCAAAGTACTGCTCACGTTCGTCATCACCATCATGAGTTCTTGAAAGAACGTGCAGATGGATATTGGAGAAGAGCAGCTATTATAGGTTGGATGGTGAGTTGGCTTGCTACTCTTCTTTGGTCATTTTTCAGATTGCTAAGGAATTCTATAATTCTTATCAAGATGTTATAACACTCATTTGATATATCTTGGTAGATAGCATTCTTCAAACAATTTTATGGCTCTGTCACTAAGTCAGACTACATTGCACTGCGGCAAGGGTTTATCAAGGTTAATATCTCATATTTTCTTCTATGCAGTTCTCATACAATTTCATTGTGTTTATTTATTACAAAATGAATGAGACTGACTCACAGTTTCCTTTCAGGAGCACTGCCCTCGAAATCCTGATTTTGATTTTCACAAATACATGATGCGGACACTTGAAATTGATTTTAGAAAGATTGTTGGGATCACGTAAGCTTATGTATTATCTTTTTTAAACTTAGAGCATCTAACCCAGAACCAATTGATAATAATGGGAAAAGAGGGTCACAATAGGCTTTAAGTGCCTGTACGTGGCTGTAAGAACGAGACCACCCTGCATTAGCCAGACAAAGCCAAACACAATCGATAATCAGTTCTACTAACTTCCTAAGTGATGCGGAGTATGTATTAAAGTTAGAACACATTGTTATCCAAAAAAATTTGACAACTAAGTACCTCGCATCGTTTACATGCTCTAAGTATTGTTAAGCTGTGTATATCTGTAGATTTTAATTTTCTACTGTCAACTAAACTAATATGATCAACAATACGTAGCTGGTACCTGTGGCTCTTTGTTGTGCTGTTTTTGTTGCTGAATGTGGACGGTAATTTCCTAAATCTCAGTTTGAGCTTTTGTACATTTTCTAACACCATGACAAGATTGAATTTCTGGATTTCACACTTATATATGCAGGATGGAACACATACTTTTGGTTAGCATTTTTACCGCTGATTGTAAGTGTACCTCAATTACTAAATCAAGTACATTAATAGAAAATGCTGGACTTACCAAACTTGCTTATCACATGATGTGTGAAAGTACATATGACTTGTTAGAAACAAATGAGGTCCACGTGATTGAGTTTATTGTCACATCATTTGGTAAACAAATTTGATAAGTGAAGCGGTGTCTGTAATCTTGATCAGTTCAATTGAGAAATGACATGGGTGATGCATAACAGCTTCTGCTTCTAGTGGGGGCCAAATTGGAACACATAATCAGCCGTTTGGCTCAGGATGTTAAACAAACAGGAGTACATGCTAATGAATCAGCTATAAGAGTGAGGCCTTCAGATGAACACTTCTGGTTTAACAATCCTAGAATTGTTCTCAATTTGATCCACTTCATTCTGTTTCAAAATTCATTCGAGATTGCTTTCTTCTTCTGGATTTGGGTACGTAAATTTGGTATTTGGATTGATATATCTATCCTATAAATTCGAGTTAATAATCAGTGTCACTGCTGCTTTGCATTTGAACTTTGCAGAGCACCTATGGAATTCACTCATGCATCATGGAAAAGTTGGGCTATGTCATCGCAAGACTTTTTATGGGGTAATATTCCTACTCCTATGTATGTAAACAAAGAAGCAGGGTTTTCAACATTCGTCCTCTTTCATTGTAATTGTGATATATGTCCTTTTGATTCATAAGTAGAGTGGTACTTGCTATGATATAAGTAAATGCATTGGTTATCAGAAAACATAGATACAATGATGAAAGATGTAGTTTCCTTAACTGCCTTCCTACTGTTGTGTACTGCTTGGTTCTGATAAAAGCCATGGCTTATTTATATGTACTCACTCTGAGTTCTCATCTTTCTCTGCAGTGTGATAGTTCAAGTGCTTTGCAGTTACAGCACCCTACCATTGTATGTTATCGTCACCCAGGTCAGGCCGCTCCCTTTGTCTGAGATTTTCCTTCTCCTACCTATATATACTTTTCTTCTATTCATTTGTACAAAACAATTTCAATGAACTGATGAGCTTTGTATGCTTGAACATGATGGGATGAAGATGGGTAGCATGTTCAAGAAGGGAATGTTCGATGACACGGTACATGGTGCCCTCGATATATGGGCTGGAGACGCAATTAGTAGACGTGACGATAGCAAGCAATCCTCCTCACATAGTATGCACAAAATGATCAACAATGAAGCCTCCACAACTGTCGATGTTGCAGAACAAGAAATGGTTGTCATGGAAAGAACTATAAATGTGCTCCCTTGTCAAGTCCAGCCACCTTCTTCATCCTCTTAGCTTTGTTTATGATTAAACTTGATTTGATATAAGCATATAGTACACGTCTTGTACAAACAATAATTTCTGGTGAAGGAATAATACAAACAAGAAAGAACACAAGAGCTTTGGTATTATTTGATTATTACCATGTACAATAGTGCACTACACATTGAGCTAAACAAAAGTATGTTACCTCCTCGTAAACACAAACTATGCTCCCAAATTTCTCTAAAACTTTATACAAGATGATATTGTCAATATTTCTATGTTTAACTTTTTCTTTTGTTTGCATATTTTACATGGTTAAAAAAAAGATATTAAAAGAAAAATAACACTCCAACTCCTCCCCAGTAAGAGGAAAAAAATTAAGTGATTCGCAACATCACTAGTCCAATTATCTGCACTAATATATCCCCGAGTGGAAGCCTAGGTTTCTGCTACAACGTAAAAATATGCGGTTTTTCAAGTGGAAGCTTCTCCATCTGTAAGCTGATATGGTCAGAAGCAGATGCTTCCACACCACTAGTCTCTGCCCTCTTCAGCTCATTCAAAGCATTTTTGGCATAAACAGTAAAAGCAACTGTGGTTACGATTGCAACAATTAAGGATAGAGTGTTGTATACAATCTCCACGGTAGTCATGTGATAGTTCCCATACTTGACATCCGCAAATGTCCTTATTAAGCGACCACTGCACAAAAATACAACAGAAGCATTGACAAACTAATTTAACAAAGAAACAAGAGCTAGTGTAGGGCTGGCCATAGCCAAACTAGCTGAAATAGGCATGAGATAACAGATGTACAGATATTTTCAGAATCAATATAGGAAATGGAGTTGCTATCTACATTCCTTTGGCACTTTTAAATATGGAATTGTTAAGAACTTATCACTACTACGCACATCCGAGCAAGTGGAACAGTAAAGCATTCATACTGGATAGAGAACAGACCTGTAGATGTAAATAAAAGCTTCTGGCACCATCCCAGCAATTGATCCCCACAAGTAGGGCCAAAATGTCATACTTGTAACCACGATTGCGTAATTGAAAATTGTGTATGGAAAGGGTGAAACCCTAAAGAGAGCAACCACTCGAAATTGATGGAGCCAACTCCCTTCCCCAGCAAGTCTAATCATTGCAGCGTTTCGAGGCCATCTCTTTAACCATTGCTGCCCAAATAAGAAATAATGTATCAGAAACCTAGAAATGGAAATGCTTCCAAAAAAAAAAAAAGCACTCTATTCTATAATCATAATTAGTTCAAGACTAATGAAAATCTTACATGGATGCGGTCGCGGAAATACAGACCAATCAAATATGGTAGGATCATCCCAATAGTTGTTCCAACCATGATTATAACAAATCCGAAGCCATAACCAAAAATCATTCCAGCCAACCACATGGAAGGGCCAGAAGGGATCAAGACCACAGGGAACAATGCCAGAGAAGCAACGAGAACAATGGCAAGAACTGGACGGCCAAAGGCTGTGGCTTCCCATCGCATTATTGGCAACAGAACCTAAAGAACAAAAGTCATTAAGGGCTTGAGGTAAAATAAAACTGCCAAATTAAAATTATGTCTTTTTTATGGAGTAATCTAAAGTTAATACATATGCCTCTAAACACACATGTGGAGATATATCTTTGAATTACAATATTAAACACAATTTTCATAGATCATCTAAACTACATCAACTTTGCAGTCAACAGACAGAATTTGCTTCCACGGAGGTTTCATAATATGATAATATTTTTCCAGTGAATCAGCCCAACAATTTAGAAACATATAAACATGTAAACAGGACAATTATTACTTGAACCAATAACATGATAAGAAGACTCAAGAAAGAAGAGTTAATATGAAGTACCTTTTCAAAAAGAAACGGAACCCCCCATTTTAAGAAAATGAGAAGCACTACAATGGTGACAAGGCACAAGGCTAAGGCCCTAATCCACCACCAAAAAGATTTAACCCCTGCTTCTGATTGAGGCTGCAAGACATCTGCTTCTGCTGTGTTTGTTTCGTTGGATATAACCAGCCTAACATATTCACTGTCTTCTCTCACATGATGCACGGACTTGGCATTCTTTCCTGACTCTTCAGAAGAGCTCATCATCTTTTATGATCCCCAGAAGCAGAAGGCTTACTATTCAACTGAAATTGATGAAAGCAATAATAAGGGTAAGATACACACCTAAATTCTTTCCACTTGGCATAATCTACATTTTCATATCAGCAATAGGCAGAAGGGTAAAAGGTGAAATACTCTCAGAAGCTCTCCTGAACTGTATATGCCAGGAAGGTACTTACTATTGCATGATTATACTTTACTCATTCACCTGATATGCTATGAGAATCTCACTTATGACAGATGCAAGAAGGAATATCCTTTCTTTCTTATTTACACATTTCTAAACATAATTTAGAAATTTTATATTGTGTTTAATTTTCTTGTTCTTGCAGCATTTTATTAACTTCCAAGTATTCTAGTATAAAATAAAATAAAAAAATTAACATAAACTAAAAAAAAGAAGGTATTCTAGTATTTTGGGATTGCCTAAATCAAAGCCGGATCAAAATGAGAATTTCAAGCTCTTGGAATACTGGCGAGAGAATAGACTTAAGTTTACCACACTTTGCTCTCTCCTTATCCTTTTCTATCTCTTTCAGCTTCTTTCCCTCCCTCCCTGCCCTGAATTTCCTCTTTGCCCTATATTAATTTGATATAATACTAACCTTAAACATAAATGACCACTGTGTTGAAGCCCCATCTCATGATAAATTTGCATGATAGCATATGCAAGCCCATGTGCCACAACCAATACCACTGCAGGCAACACTACCTGGCAGCAATAAGCTTGGAGTATCACCCTGCAGGCGAGCCATCATCTCTTTTGCATATCACCTCTGACTGTTAAGAACATTATTAATTTATTGATCTTCAAAGCATTTGTCATCTGCACTAGCATGTGCCATGGGTCTAAGCCTCATGACCCATTGCCTTCTTCACTCCTTTGCATCCCATTTAGATAAACCAAATGCATCATCGGACTGAAAAATGGGCTTATCTACACCACCCCAACATCCTGGTTGTCGAACGACCTACTCCATATTAGCTAAAGTTTCCTTACTCACCATAGTTATCCACAATTTCTTGATTAAATTACCTTACTCTGCCTGATACAAACATGATTCAATTCTGTTATGCTCGCAGCCACCCTAAACCAGCTTAAACAAATAACAACGATTAAAATGAAAAAGAACTATTTTGTTACACGCTTAATCAAATTTTAGTTTGAGAAACTATAGATATGTTTTCGGTCTTCAATCTCATCAAATCAAGAACAAACTCGAGGCAAGCCACTTTCTCTTAGTTACAGGCCATCATAGCTTATATCCTATTAGAAGTAAGCGCTACGTGAAATGTTTCTCCTCTCTCCTTACTCAAATAATAAAAAACCACAGCAACCACAAAATTTTGTTCTAATTACCAACCTCCCCCGCGCCCCCTAGCGCAATTGAGGGATAACTAATTCACTTGGTGTGGTTGCTGCTACCAAAAGCATCCTCTATACCCATACGTATTGAATTTGTTCGGAGCTGAAGATGCAGTACTTTGAAGATAAACATCACTCCACAGCTTAATTATCTGTATATGCCCCGGAAATATAGTCCAAACCTCAAAAAAATTTGCCCAATAAAAGCAAATTAAGGAAGTGATAAAGAGTTCCAGAGGCGTAACGTATCTCTCTATATGCTAAGTTTAAACTCTTAAACAGAAATTCATTGCAACTTGCACATATAATTTACAGAATGCTGTGATAAAATAGCTCGGAAAATTAAAGGTCCGCATTTCAAGCACACATTCATCATTAGACTCGAAATGAAAAGCCAAAGAGCGTAGCTCAAGAAAGAGGAGATTTAAGCGAATAAATCAAAGATTAGTATTCGAATCAGAGATTGATGGCCGAGTCCTGAGAGAGAGCTAGGGTTTTGAGCTGAAGAAGAAATCAGTGAAAACAGAAGAGGGAAGAGTGTCGGCTTAGTTTACCTGATGAGTTATGACGGTGGAGACGGGCGGAGGAAGCTTGAGTTGGACCACCGGAGATGGTCGCCGGGCGGCGGTCGGAGGTGCCTTGCTTGCTTTGTTTTCAACAACCAGGTGCTCCAGCAGAGGAGAGAGAGAGGAGAGAAGAATCAAACAAACAAACAACGTCTCATTTGTTTAATTATTATTATTATTGTTTTGGATATTTATATTTCGGGCGGACGCGGATCGTGGACCATGGATACTCCGCCAACCCAACACGACTTTTCATCTCTTGGTCAACCATTTTATCGCTTACTCACCCCGCAGCCGCGCAGTTCTAGAACCTCAATTTTTTTTCCCTCTCTTTATCTGGATGTTTGCTACTCCTTTCTTTTTTTGCCGATAGGGTGAGAAGTTTTATATACATATACCTATTTACTTAATACACAGTCCCGAAATTTTTTTGTTTAATTTTTCACTTAAAGTTCCTCTTATGCACCTATTTACTAATTATAAGATAAAAAATCTGGGCATTAAAGTTTTCTCTCAAACTATGCCTCCAAACTCCATTTTTGCTGCCCAGATTATCAGATTGACCAATCTAAGAAATTCAATCATGGCATGTTTACTTATTAGGAATGGAAAAAATCATGAATCGGAGACATCTGGAATGGAGAAGAAAATGGTCGGTATGAGAATACTTCACTTTCATTAATCATTTTCATTAAACTGTTTACTTATCATATGGAATTAGAATAGGATTGCAACTGATTACGATTAATGTTTTTTGACTAATGTTCATGAATTGGAATTAATGATAGGAGCATTTTATGTGATGTTTTAAGTGTTTATCTTTCCATATTATGCTAAGTTATTCTCTTAACATTTTCATTTCTAACTTAGTTTAGTGTTTATAGGTACATTGGAGCAAATGACGAAGGAAATGAGCTAAAAAGGGCAAGAAATGCAAGAAATCGAACGCAAAAGGAGAATGAGGCGCATAAATGAACATAAATGAAAAAATAAAGCATTTCCAATCTTACTAGGAAAATGAATCCCAGTTCAAGTAAGACTCCTGAATCAACTAGGAATCAAGCTAAAAAAAATGGCGAGAAATGACAGAAGTGGAGTCCTCATTGGACTAGGAAACCTAAACCTTTCAGGAATAGGAAACCTAATGTGACTAGGAATCCCTATTGAACAAGGAGAACTCAAGAAAGTTTAGTAAGATGCAAGAAGATTTTGAGTAACAAGTCCTTATTGGACTAGGAAGTCTGATTGCATAAGGAGTTCTGATGACTCTAGGATACCTGGGAGAAGTAGGAGAGTAGAAGAATAATCATGAAGATTCAAGACGACTTTGGGACGTCATCCTATTTGAACTCTAATTGAAGATATTGTGTTAAAATGAAATCCTAAATGCGTCTAGACCTAATTGCGGCCAAAAGGAGAACCCTAGAGAGAATAAAGGACGGTAATGAGATCTTCTAGGAGATAAAATCTTTATATTGATGCAGAAAAGGTGACATGGCATTCTTTCATTGGTTGCTGCACACAAGGACCAATCAGAAAATTCCTATGACGTAGAGTGGCTTAGAAGCAAAGCAGAAGACATCTACAACAATAAGTCACCTCTGCTTGCCGTCCTCTATATATAGAGAGAGCTCTAGACGTCAAGTTTTTCATCTCTCAAACTCTAAACCAATTAAAGCAAAACCTCTCCTCTTTACTTCAAAGCTTCGACCTCCATCCTTCTTCCTAGCATTGAACCTGTGATCAAGCATTCATCCATCTCCTTGCCGTAGCCATCATTACAAGATCATCTGTAACATCCCGTATCTCAATTTACCCGTTTACTAATCATTTGGACGGTAAACGACAACTACTTTCACTTTTTACTTTGTTTCGATACTTTTAGTGGCCCTAAAAGTTGACTTTTTGTTTGGGTCAAAATTTAGGAAAATGTTCTTCATGGAAGTTGTAGAGAACGTTAAACCGAGCGTGTGCATATATGGTACGTAAAAATCGGAGTTCGTATGCGAAAGTTATAAGAGAAATACGAAATTTACTGTTTATGGTAGGATGAAAGCTTCTTAACTTCGGTTTGCCGGATGAAAGCTGAAACTTGTACTAAATGGATATGGAAAGAACTATATACTAAAAACGTAAACGCAAGAAAACAAATCCTAAATGGATATGGAAAGAGATGGATGACAAAAAATAGATGTGATGATGATGAAAAAGAAAATTTAAACGAAAAAAAATCTAAAGAACTATATACTAAAAACGTAAACTCAAGAAAACAAATCCTAAATGAATATGGAAAGAGATGGATGACAAAAAATAGATGTGATGATGATGAAAAAGAAAATTTAAAGTAAGAAAACAGAGGAAAACAAATAAAGGGTTTTAGGTATTGAAAACGGAAAGATTAAAGTAAAAAGTTTTAGAATTGTTTTTAAGATGATAAATGGATGAGATGAATGAGTTGAGGGCAATATCAATCCACCACCATTTATGTGCAACACTTATAAAAAAGATATTAGAAACATTCAACTGACATGTGATTGATAACAAACCAGAATAACCATGATATGCATTAAAATTATTCTTATTACTTTCCTTAAGTTATTTAACACCGTGAAACGCACATTTTGTTAAAAACATTCCTAAGCATACAAACTAGCATTGAAATGCAACTACTAATAAGTTATACAAGAATCATTAAGTTCTATGAAAGCTTGTTCTTAGATTAAATTAATCTTAGTTTAAGACGCAATACGTACTAAGAAGATATTTATGCAATTTCAACTTCACATTTGTCTAAAGTGGTTATTACTTAGTGGGTAAAAAGAAACAAAACGATTAGGTGAATTATCTATTTAACCCTAGCTCTAATTACAAGCAAATCATCTAAGTTGGCTGCCAAAGAAAATAACCATGCAAAAGTTATCTATAAGCTGAATTGAAATTTACCAATCACACAATCAATCAAAATAGTTTCTAAGTTAAAACATTATAAGCATGCACATAAACGGGGGTGCATAGCCTCTAATTCATAGAAAGTTAGACTCATGCTTTCGTAAACACAAAACATAATCATGAAAAATAATTTCTAAAATGTGAAGTCAATATATCTATATGTATGTGGATATCTATAAGAAATCATACGAAAGGGCTGTTATTATTTTAGTTTGGGTCTAAGCAATTCGATGAATTACTCATAAAGATTCACATCATAATATTGCTGGGTGATGAGAGTTACTTCGGAAACAAAAAAAGTTAAATAAAGTTTCTTTTGTTAGGGTTTGAATAGAAAATGTGGGGCATTGTTGGAACTTGTGAGACTTTAGTCCCACATGGAAGGAAATTGTGAGGGTTATGGTCTTTATAAGACCACTTAATTCCAAACAAGTAAATGGATGACAAAGCCTAGAAGTGGGCTTTGGTGGGCTTTTCCTATTGAGTTTCCCATAGGAATAACATATATATAAAAGTCAAAAGATGGGTCTGTTTGACTAAATCTGATTTTATTTCAGGTCACTGCGTTGTAGACCTCTATCTGATCAAGTTAGTGGCTTTAATTTCTGTTCGAAACTATTTGATTTCAATTTTGTTTATTAGTTGATATATATATATATATATATATATATATATATATATATATATATATATATATATATATATATATATATATTGTTTCATATTCGTATATATAAATATCATGTTCATACAAGCATATACTGATTGTTTCTAACATCTTTTTGTTATTCTGCCGATTCCAATACAATGCAACTAGGTCTAGTTATAGTGTGAGTTGGTGATTAGAATGTATATAGATGGAACTTATAGCGGGATCTCGAAAAACAAGTAATTTTGGTTGGGCCTTTATTCTTTTTTTAGGTTCATTAGGGTTTTTATAGGTTAGAACCTCTTATTATTTTGGTAAGAAATTTTTTTTTCCTCCTTCTCAGCATTTTTTTTTTCCACAAAGGATTGTGATAAAGTCTAAAAACCGAAATTAAGAGAGAAAGGGGAAGAAGATGTATTGATGAACTCATTGATTACTAAAGAAAACTTAGAGTTACAAAAATGGAGAAGAAATGGATCGGTATGAGAATACTTCACTTTCATTAATCATTTCCATTAAACTGTTTACTTACCATATGAAATCAGAATATGAATGCAACTGATTAAGATCAATGTTTTTTTTACTAATGTTCATAAATCGGAATTAAAACTAATTCGATTACTAAAATACACCTACAAAAATAAATGTTCATGGGAGCGTGATCGATATATATTTCAAGGGTTATGAGTAATTTAGGGTTATTGAAAATACATAAGGATATTTTGAGTAGAAAATTTGCATTCTTAAACCTATATCTCCCATTGGGTATCAAACTCCGGATTATTCAAGAATCAACTCCTGATAATGAGTGAGGCCCACACTCATTTCAATACCTATATATCTTAGAAAACGCAGGAAAACTCATATACTGGAATCATTTCCTTCATTTTCATTCCCGTTTCAAGTAAATAAACATGTCATTAGTTCATGCATATTGGGTTTTCTGCCTTTAATATTTAAGGTTCTTCACTTCACAATTCTTGATAAATGGAGAATTTCATAGCTTAATAATTATTATGGTTCTCTCCCTATGATTCTTATGGATTTTTGGAAGAAAGAAACTGCTTACAATGATTTTTTTTTTCATGAAAAACATTAGCAATGATGGTGGTGGAGGATAAGAATGTGATCCCTATTGGATAATGACTCATGAGGTTTAGTCTCTCTCCCCCACTTCAATCTGATCGTTCCATCCTCCCAATATATTATATATCAATGTTCATCAAACTTATAGAAAGGGAAAAATAATTCCTGATGTGAATACTTTTACAATTTCATAGGAATTGCTCCCTTAATTTAAGTTGTTTCAGTTCTATTTTTTATTTTTTATATCTAAGGATAGAAAGCATTTGAGATTATGAAAAGTCTAAAAAAATTAAGTGAGGGGTAGGATGTGTATTGAGAATAATGGGGTGTGTATATATAATTTCTTCAATATGAATGGCGGTTATGTAAAAATAACTTTGTTTTTAAAATTTGTTAAGAGGTCTTAACTTTGGGTGGTTCTATTCATACATCTTAATTTGTCATTTGGACCTCCTTCCTATCATTTAACCACCAAACTCTCTTTTTTACCTTTATTGTTGTTGGTTAACTCCATTAAAGCTTGCTTCTCTACAAGTAGTTACAAAAGACAATTGGTTTGACGTTGACATTGTGTTTAAAAACAATGAGATTGTCGAGTGCATTTTCATTGTACTTGAGAGCGTCTTCAGATTCAAGTGTTAATCTATTTCTTGTAGTGAATATGTTGGAGGTTTAACTATAGTATTCTTCAGTATTGCAGAGAAGAAGCATGAAACAAATACTGGTGTATTGGTGTCAGGAGATGGAATTGAATTTTTTATGCGGACCATAGTCCTCAATGGTGGAATGTTGGAGCTGCAACAAGAGTTCCTGGCCAGCGAGAAGGTTTGTTCTAGCTACTGTGCTTAACATATTTCATTGTATTTGCTCGTGCTTTTGGAAAATTTGCTTTCAAGTGATTCTAGCTGTTGTGTTTAACTTCTTTCATTGGCATTCCAACAATAGCAAAATATTTTTGGTATTTTGTGTATATTATTTGTTTGACAATGTAGGCACATATTCATCGAGGAATCGAGGATGACCATTTTTCATGTCATATAATACACTTTTTCTACACTACCATTAGTACCATGTGCTCTGACGTGGTATATAATACATCAACTTACTTGGAGGGTTAACATTTTATAATTGTAGCTGATATATTATAGAGAAGAAAGAAGAAAACTGAAAAGGGAAAATATCATCTTGTCAATATGCTAATTTCACTAATACAATTATATATGTTGATTCATTATGCTTCTGATAAACCAGACAAGTATATTAAGCTGTGTTTCTTCTGGTTGCAGAGAATACCTGGGCAGCCTATCCCATTGAGTAGTGAGTACATTCCCAACGCAAACATACTATGTACATTCCCAACCTAGCACAGACCATGTACAATTTCATTAGTGGTTTAATCCTAGATAAGGAGACAGTTTAGTTAACTCATTAACTAAGCTAGTTATTGATGACTTTAGGTTGCTGGAAGTGAAGACTGTTTGACAACATTCTCTGCTTGCTTTGATGCAAAATGCTACATCCGACCAAGTACGACTGGTTGAGAAGAAGCAGCTTGCTTTGATGCAGCATTTTTGACGCAGCATCCTAGCATGACCATTGAATGGAAAACTATGATCATGCATGCCTTTCCAAATAAACTTGCAATAGTGTAGAAACTAGAAACCACTAAGTTTTTTTTTTTTTGGGATTGTAATTTTCTACTGCTACTTAGCTTGTGTTTGATTATTTTCATTTAGAGTTGCTTCATATTAGGCAAGCATACATGAGTTTCCTTTTTGCAATGTTAAAAGATAAAAGCTTGTAGATCACAAATGAATTACATTGACAATTGAGGCCTTATGTTCCATTGATTGAATTTGACAACAATAATAGCATATATCTGTTACATTTGGGCAAGACTAGCCTGTCTTAGCAAAGCACATGTGAAAATTAGAAATATATAGTTACAGTAATCCTATTTGCCTCGAAAGATTATCAGGCCTTGTAGAGGACCAAATGGAACACAAATTACACATGCTCCTTCATCTGCAAAGGTTCCAGGTCCTAAGGTCTAACCATTGCAAAGAGGTAGCATCATGTACGCCTAGGAAGTGATACTAATGTCTGGAGCACATAATCTTCTATATTCCATAAACTAGGAGTACATTCCTATGACACTGACTCTGGCACTTGCTTTGCAAACAAATCATCAATGATAGAAGTCCATTCCGTTAAACTTTGAATGTGCTCATTAACTGCCTACCTCTGGTGATGATACAACTGTGATAATTTGATATATTTGTGTTAATTTCTTATATGGAATATAATTTTACATCACCAATAATGCAATCCAACCATTACAAGGATCTTTTAATGTTTCTACCACTCTGCAAAACAATAGGATATATATTTTCTGCTCTTGTTCTATACAAATAAGGTTTTAAAAGAATGAACACGAACCAGAATGAGAACAACTCATGTATGTTTTTGGTCATCATTTGTATAAGATGGTTTAAAGAAAGACTACTGCTAAATGTAAGGTGATCTCAAATCCTAGAAATGTAATGCAATGCACAAGTAAATAACAGACCTTCAATTTAACAAGATACTAATACTATTACAAAACAAGCCATCTAATCAATTAAATAAATGACATGAACTTTGATATTTTTTGACTGCGTTAGAAAACAACCCAAAGAACTCAATTTTCAAAAGATTATAAACGCCCATATGGGTTTCACCAATCTTTTGAAATAAAGGACTAGCAGATATGATATGTAAGCAGAAGAGGAGTACCTTGAGATCAGAGAAGAGCAAGATCTGATGTATATGAACCCCATCAGAATTAGATGCTACTCTCGAGGAATGGGGTAGTCATTGTTCCCATGAAGCCCAAGACATGCATTTAGAAAGTGAAGCAATTAAGATTTCCTTATGCTGCAAACAATCAAGACAACAATATCAAACCGAAATTCCAAAGCAAAGTATGGGACTGGGATAACCAGGAAAATATCCTAAATAAGAATCACCACATCCAGTACTGATTATAACCCTCAAAAGACATAACTTCAAATCTGATTGTGTGTTAAAATGTCGAGGTTAGCATCTATTAACATAAATACATCAATATCGGCTGTGTAGAACCTCATATATTGCTCAGTGTTATGATTCCAAACGTCCTGATGACTGAAAAGTCTATTCTAATTCTACCATTGAACAGCTGTATACGAATACTCAAACACAATGTTAGCGAACATGACACTGTTAGGTCCTTAATATATGCCTAACTATAATAAATAATTTATTTCTGCTAGGTGGATGATGAATCTGGAGTCAAGAAAGTTAATTAATCTAGAGAAACTAAAGGCTGAGAACATGGCAATTGTGTGAGAAGTAAAAAGGAATTATCATGTTGTCTCTCTGATACACATAATTAACAACATGGTTAAGGCAATTAGGGTCGCAATAACAGAAGTAGAGTCAGCACGTGCAGTGCATGTGATTGCAGTAAACATAATTTTACTGACCTCCACGTTTTTTTTACTGACCTCCACGTTTTGTTTTGGTATTCCCTTGCAAAACGGTTAACATCAACAGAGAGCGTGTGTTACACGCACTGTTAAACCCCACCATTCTCGTAGACAACGGAAGCTTAAAACACCCTAAAACCCTCGTCTACTCTTCTCTCCTCTCTTCCACAGATATGTAAAAACCTACGAGCGCAAATAATGATCGACTGAATGAGTATACAGAGCATGTTACGAAGAGGCCTCACTTTCAATCACCTCCCCAAATCCGGTAAATCTTTTCTCACAGGACCTGAAAATTTAGTGTTTGTGTGATTAGGATCATATATTCTTTTGTGGGTTTTGCAGTACGACCAAGTGGGCTGCGAGGAAGAAGGCCCTATGCTAACAATGCCGCCTCCGCCGCCGCCGCCGCCGAGGAACCAAACCCAGATGGCAACAAAGTCCGTGGAAGGAGGCTTAGCAACAAGGAGCTCAAAGCCCTTGTGGAATCATTTGTCCACGAGTAAGTATATGTTAGTTTATTTTTTTAATGTAATGCTTACTGGGTTTTTGTGATTTTGTTGTTTTGGGTTTTGTATATCAGATTTTTGTTGTTTAGAAGAGTGTTGGGCGTTAGAATTGGCAGTTTTGTTTCGTGTTTCGATAAGTAGGGAGTAGATAAAGGTACCTGGGTGATCATTGTTTGCAGGTACAGAGCAATGAATGCGGGGAAATTCCCTCCCTTTAAGTATACTCAGAGACAAGTGGGTGGCAGTTACTATAGAATTAGGGGGATCCTCCAGGAGCTACAGTACACAGCTAAGATGTCGCCCTCGTGTGGTGGGATTGAGCATTCGTTGGGACGAGAGGGAATAAGAGGAAGTGAGTCTTTGACTGAAGTCGGAGGTGTCATTGCTCCAACTGTTTCTGAGGCAGAAAATGACACAGATCTTAGTGTTGCCAGTGACGGGTGTTTAGAAGCTGAGGAAGAGTCCCAGACGTCCTCCTCAGTTGAGATCTTGTCCGAAGAACTTAGCACTCCAGTAAGTATTGGATCGGAGTTTATTATTTATTTGTACTGTGGTTATGGTGTGGAATGATTTTGGCAACCAATTTGGACTATAAAGTATGGAATTTCCAAGCTTGAATCGTACCCATAGAGGTTTAGTTATGGTCAATCATACTACACCTACCAATAACATTTCTCTTGAGGAACAGTTGAATCTCCTAGTTGGCATCTTTCATTCTTTCTATTTTGTTTATTATTCTGGTTGCAAACTCTAATATGGTATTGACAGAGATACAACACCACTATCATTTCAAAATTGCAACTTTAGAAAGACTGAAGTAAGTTACCGTCTTAGTTGGTTGGGAATTGTTTAGGAGAAGTATTAACACGAGATAGTAGCCTTAGAAGGTAAAAACCCAATGGGTGCCTAGTTTCCTTGATCACATATCCTCTTAATTTGATTCATACCTTACACATGTAGTAACTTAATTTTATGCAGTGGAGAAGCATAAAAAGTTTTGCTTTGAGAGTATTTCTTCATGTTGCTGCCTGAAATTTATGATAGGAAATATTTGCTTCTTCCCATCTGTTTATTTTCCTGAAATATTATGAGAGTCATGACTAGATGCATATCAACTATGAGACGTAGTCCACCCCATCCATTCATGAGTACATGCTTCACTATTCTCGGTTTATTCATTCTTGTTGAGTCTTTTATAGTTTCAATGCATCATAAATAAGTTTCCGTTGGTTCCCGATGCATGAAGGGCATCTTGAATTGACTTAAATCTTCTAGCATTTGGCTTTTGTAAGGAATCACTTCTAGCATGTTTGAACGCCTCATTCTCCATTTTTGGTTTCCCATATTTATCATTATTTCAAATATTGTACTGTTTTTTTTGTTATTTATTATGCTCCTGGGACTTTGCGTTAGAGTGAAGTACCTTAAATTTTTTTTATAGTTACTTAAGTTGTATTTTCCCTGCAGGGGAGAGGTTCTGATCTGGATGTCACACAAAGTAATATCTGGAAAGTGAATGCTGAGGGATCTTCATATATAGGCCCTGATATGGAGGAACTTAAGAAAACTCAATCTGTCTCTATTGCTCCAGGATGTGAGATGTTACAAGTAGGATTTGATGTTATTTCTCATTCACATGACAAATCTAAGGATGGTAAAAGGGAGGAAGCTCAGGCTGATCGACATGATTATGTCTCTAAAGAAAAGCATCTACATATAGGGGAAACTAATACAGCCTCTCCAAGTTCTGATGATACGGAGGATATTACTAAACCGGATCTTGATGATTCAGAGTGTAAAATGAAGCAACATGATGAGACCCCTCAGGCTGATCGACTTGATTCCATTGCTGCAGAAAAACATCTACCAATAGAGGAAACTAATAGAGTCTCTTCAAGTTCTGATGATACAGAGGATGTTACTAAACCAGATCTTGATGATTCAAAGTCTATAGTGGAGCAACATGAAGAGATTCCTCAGGCAGACAAACTATCCAAGTAAGTTCTTTATTGTATGCTAATGTTCATAATATCATTGTTATCATTCTGAATAACATTAAAATTGGATTACTGTTATTTAATGATCATGTATTGCCGTAGACATTCATGGTCAATTTGTTAAAAGAGCTAAAGTGCGTATTATATGCACAAAGATATGGATTGCTTGCACCACGGACAGAGAATATGACATATTTTGGATATGGATGTAGACAAGATTAACATCTGAAGAGTATGAATTTGGTTGCTTAATTATTTGGAATACTACTCCAAACTTCACCAGTCTCAACTTATTTGACCATATATCTAACACTCTTAATATTCTTAAAACAAAGCTGAGAAGCTTAGCCTTCCCTATCAGCTCACTGTTCTCAACTTGAAGGTTTGTTAGCCAAGGTGAACTGTAATTTGTAAACACGTTAGTAGAATTCGTAGATCTTATTGGTTCCCAGAATGACCATATGTGCTTTCCTAGCCAGGTTCATATGATGATTAGCTCAGATCCTGATGCAAAACATGGATTATAGGAATAGTTGTGGTGCTACTATTAACAATCCCCTGCATTAGTTTTTGATAAAAACAAATGAAATTGACTTTCTATAACATCCAGTCAAACATCATGCCTGAATTAGTTTTCTGAACAGTGCATGCTGGTCATTCACATGCAATTAGTGTTGTAAAGAATAAATCAAATTGATTCTCTCAAACAGAAGCTAAAACACCATGCCTGTGCTCTGTATATCCTGTTGTTTTGATACCACGATCACTCTTCTTTTTTGCTTTTGAGCTTGTCGCTTGGGCAGTGGACAATGTAATGTAGAGATATAAGTTTGGGGACTTTTCTAGTTTACCTAGAATATATGCGAATAACTTGATATCAAGATCTTTCAGTATCTTTCTTTTCTCTAGTTTAAAGGGCAAACAAATAAATAAATAAAAAATAAAAATAAAAACCAAGCGGGTTTAGTGATTGACATCTCATCTTGGAATACTATTTCCTACACTGATTAGTGATTGTTAATGACCATTCATAGTTTACAAACCAATGAACATAGTCTTGTCACGTTCATTTATTTATTTACTTCTCTCTTTTTTTGCTGATGGTGAAGCTATTTGTATTAGATTATGGGAAGTTGAAGCCTGAATAGTACAATCCCCTTGAAAATGTATCTGATATGCTTAGCTTTAAGTTAAAAGGACATGTAATAAACATGACGTCTCACCTAAATTTACTTTTCTCAACTTCATTTATGTATAGTTTGAACTTTGAAGAACCATTTGTTGCTTATACGTAAGCTGAATCCATTGTGCCTCTTCCTTTCTGGCAGGCTGGCTGATGATGCAGAACCTCCAAAAAGATCAACAACTCTATGGGGTGCTATGAAATCGTTTGCGGATGGAGTTATCAGTATTTTCAGACAACAGTAAATTTTGTCACATAAGGTTGGAATCTACACCCCTTTAGTGAATTTTTGTGTTACCACAGAATTGCTGTTGAAAGTAAAGAAATGTTGACCTTTAAAGTAGGATATGGAACTACTTGGATGTTTTTACCATGTAACTTGCAAATGGTACTAGTGTTTTGATGTGCAGCCTTAATCTGTAGTTACAGTAGCTAGTCACATATAAGATAAACACTTGCGCAATCCAAGAACCTTTACATTTTTGGATTATTCTCTTTTTTCATTGGTTCGAAGTTTTGGTATATGAGATACACTTGCATAGTTACATATAAACAATATAAATGTAGAGGTTACAGTAGTTACAGTATCTGTGAATATCATTAGTTTTACAGAAGCTAGTACAATATAAACTAAACACATACGTATTCTTATGATCTGGAGTTTTGACAGTTTATTTGTCAGAGTTTTGACCTTCAAGTTGGACAAAAAATGAATATTTATAGGCCATCCTTTCATATTAAGAGGAGACATGCGATGGTAATATTAGTTTTGACATTCAAATTTTTGGTATTTCCGCACTCTCCTGCTCAGGATTATCTCTTAAATTTCCACCATTAATGTGGTACATATATTCAGACATCTTGTCCAAGAAATACAAGTTAAATAATAATTTTTTTCAACTACACCTCTATTATGATATAATAATCTTATAATGATAATACTAGTTAGGTTCCAACCTTATAACTATAGAGGTTTTACCGTTTTACGTAATCATAAGGAAGATTAGTGGAATTGAGTTAGGTGCCAAATCCGTTTCAGTCTCCACTTCGCTTCAACCCTTCCAGCATGAATTTGAGAGTATTAGTGGAATTAGGTTTTTCCCGACTTTAATAATCAAGTCTGTCATGGCCTTTACAAAATAAGATAATGGTGTACAAAAGTAGCACACCAGGGAAGAAAAGAAGGTTATTTAGCCAGGATTTTTCTTAAAGGTAGGATGCTTTTGCTAGCCAGGTATTGATGTTCTAATACTGAGGTTATGGTTTTAACATTCATAGCCAGAGCTTATGGTTTCCCTGTTATTTTCTACCAAAAGCATCGAACTATTTGTGCTGAGGAGATTTTAACTCTTCTTAGCACTTCTTTCTCTTCTGGTATTTACCTGGGTTCCTAAGGTTGCTAGTCCTCAAAATATGGATCTCTCTCAATCAATCAGTTTGCGCAACTGTTTTTTTTTTTTTTTCTGTAAGTTTTGTATTTCTTATTTTGGAATGAAAGTTATTTCTGATTAAAAAAAGAAGAAGTTAATATCCTTGATTTTGGTTGCTAGGATTCCGCCATTTTTCAAAAACCTGGTTAGTCCTGACTTTGTGCCTGGTAAGGACATATCTGACAACACTGTTGTGGCTCAAGAAGTCTCCCTAAGTACCAATCTTGCATGGAAAATTAACCTCTCTGAAGCTTATGACAGACTAAGCTGGCAATTTATTGAAGCAGTTCTCTATGAAGCCCAAATTCCTAATAGTCTAGTGATCGAAATTGACTAAGTTGTGTCTCTAGGACTAGTTTTTAGGTCATCCTCAGTTGAGAACTAACATATACTTTCAAGGCTCCTAGAGGTATTAGACAAGGTGATACCTTATCACCTTATCTATTTATGTCATCATTGTCATGCTTGGAGAAATTGTCAACTTAATATATATAGTTCTGCTGTTGAAGTTGTGCACTGGAAACCATTTTGAGCTTTCAGATCTGGGCCTTTTGTCTCTAACCTTCTTTTGCAGGTGATCTTATTCTTTTTGCTGTAGCAAGGTACTCTCAAGCTAAAATTCAAAAGGAATGCATGGATTTGGACAAGAAGTCAGTTATGAGAACTCTGTTGTTTTGTTCTCCCAACACTTTAAATTCTACTAATTAGAACATCAGCGTGGCTGATTTGTGGCTCGCCATTAGTATCTTAGGTAACAAAAATTAGATAAGATGCCCTTAATTCATTCAAAGGTTACAATACACACATATACTAATATTGTTGACAAGCTGCAGAAATAGACTTGCTGACTGGAATTGTAAGGTCCTCAACATGCTGGTATGATCGTATTCTGTGACCTCTATCATCCCTGTGTTCTATGCAAACTACTAGGCTACCTATGACTATCTGTGATGCTTTGGATAAACTTAATACGGACTTTATTTTTTTTTATATTCATTTATGTCCCGACTGTGCTTACAAAGATCCATTTTCCCAAATGGGATGGTTCATCGACCAAACGATCGTTGTGGCCTTAGCATTAAAGGTACTCGTAGCTGGGGAATGGATCAGAATGAAGATGGGTTATGGAGGGGAGTCCTGCACCACAAATACATAAAATGAGCCTATCATCAGCTATAATTTCAATTCAAAGACTGCCGCAGTGGTGGTGACAATGCGTTGCAACCTCTGTTAGTCACTTCACTGTGAATCTTCTTATCTATCCTCGGCTAAGGATAATAGTTAGCCTGAGCATTATTGCTAGAAATTTAGTTGAAAATTACCTACCTGCATTCCAATCGCAAGACAATTCATGGTTTTCTAAGAGAATTTCCTAGAGCAAATTTGATTTGTAGTCAACTTTTTTTTTCCCCCCGACTCCAAAAGAAAGGAATTGCAACCTATAACCTCTAATACAACCTAACTGATCAAAATGAAGAGCGTTCATGGATCATAAGAGGAAGAGAGTGATCATGTTGAAATGTCATTTAAATAACCAGTAGCCGTCACACCTTCAACCACAAAATTAGCTTCACAATAGATATGGGAAAGGAAGATTGATGTGTAACATGAGGCAAAGGTTGAGTCATCTTGGACCAGGAACTTAATCCTCCAGGGAGTCGGAATTTTTCCATTAATATCTATAAGGAGATTTGAGTCACCTTCAACTTGAAGTCCTTCTCGAAGTGCTAAAGCCTTGGCTACAATGACTGTTGACCGACCAATGTTTTCACTTTTCAGAAGAGGCAAAAAGTGGATTGCCACAACGGTCTTGGATCACAAATCCTGCTGCTGCTATCAAAGTTCAATTTGAGAGAACTAGTGTCAGGGGGCTTCTATTTGATCAGTTGCTGTCCCTGCGTAAGAGGATGAACAGATATGATATTTGAGTTCCAATACTGAGTTGTCATTCTAACAGCAACATGTATGACATGGTAATGGACTAATGGTAACAACTTGTCTAAAAATAAGGTTAGTTCTTGCATGCCAAATATTCTAAGAAAACATGAGACTACAAATTAAATTGGTCTGACCTTCCTGGGAAGGGAGAGTGTGAAAGAATCAAGCCAAAAAATAAAAGTAGAGTTCTGAGATAAAGGGTTAATGTCATAAGAGAAAAATGTCCAAACCCCGCGAGTAAAAAGTTGTATAGTTCTAACCTGGTTTTTTGTCTGGCTCTGATTTGAGTAATGTCTGAATCTGAATTTTTGTCTAATAAGTTGCCAGCTGAAAATCGATACCCTGGGGCATATTGAGAGACCACAATTTATTTAGAAGTTTAATTTCGGAATGAGCAGGTATTAGATTGCCAGAGGGAGGCTGGGTTAATGGAGAACTTACTCTTCCCAGCAGGACCCCAGACAAGCTCATCTCTTCTCGGAAATAGAGGCCGAGGGAGAGAACAGATTTTATGAACTGCTCATGAATATCCTAAGCATTGTGGAGTAATATTGTCAATGGTGTACCGTCTTTATAGTCACCTAGATACATACAGAACTGGAAGAACAAGAACTTTTTTTGAAGTGGAGCTCCAGGTTCCTTTCGATCCAGTTCACTAAGGTTCGTATCAATCAATGCTGCTACAGAATGGTGCACAGCTCAGAGTTTAAATTCTCTTATCTGTACAATGACTAGCTACTACTAAAGTCATTTTGTGACTTTAAGGAGAGAAACCAGAGCGTCATTATAACATAAACAATGAAAGGATCTGACCATGGTACAATTTTTACCAGGTCTAATATGATAGTTGAAACCGAAGATTAACTTGATTTTTTTTGGTAGCAAACATCTATAATTTGAAATTGTATTTGGAAATATTATTAAGTATAACTTGATCAATAAATAAGAAGTGTACCTATGATTTACCATGTGATATTACATGGAACATTAATACCCTAATGACGTGGTATATCAGAAACACTTAATAAACGTACTCGATGTTCCAGTAGCATGTATAGGTTAGTTGGAAATCGTAGGACTCCAGTGCTTCACCAATGAAACAGTATTTGTACTTAAATGGTTTCTCTAGTTTGGCTAGCTGCTACATACACAAAAATAGCTAATGAGCTAAAGCTGCTAAATTTGGGGTGGAGAATCAAAACGGCAAAACCTTCTATAGCTTCCATCCATTCATAGCCTTTTTGTTTAAACCCTTCACTCCCAACCACAGCTAAATCATAACCAACTAAACAAACCTTCTGAGCTTATCACTATAACTGTACCAATATATAAATATCTCCCCTCCCCTTCATTCTAATTTCAACAATAACAAATCATGGCTTCTCAATACTGCTTTGTTTTGGTTAATGTCATCATTCTCCTCTGCAGCTTGGGTCCGAACCTGAGTTTGGCAAAGGAAACAAAAGTCCATGGCTTGAAAATGAACGTAATTGATGGTTGCTGGAGATGGAATCCAAATTGGAGAAGCAACCGCCAGCAACTCGCAATGTGTTCGGTAGGATTTGCCGGAAAAATGAGCAACAACATAGGAAAAGATGTCATAAACTATGAAGTAACAGATCCCAGTGACAATGCATTAAATCCCCAACCAGGTACTTTGAGATATGGAGCTACTATGATCAAAGGCAAAAAATGGATCACATTCCAGAGGGACATGAAAATTAAACTCGAGAAACCATTGCTCGTTAGTAGCTTCACTGCAATTGATGGAAGAGGTGCTAATGTCCACATAAAAGGTAACGCGTGCTTGAGAGTGTTCAAAGCAACCAATGTTATCATACATGGCCTTCGAATCCACCACTGCAAGTCGCAGCCACCGACCACGGTTATGGGTCCGAATGGAATAGTTTCACTAGGAGCGGTTGATGGAGACGCAATAAGGTTGGTTACTGCATCAAAGGTTTGGATAGACCACAATACACTATACGAGTGTGAGGATGGTCTTCTCGACGTCACTCGTGGATCAACTGATGTCACCGTCTCCAACAACTGGTTCAGAAACCAGGACAAGGTAATGCTTCTCGGTCATGATGATGGCTTCTTTCGGGACAAGAACATGAAGGTGACTGTAGTGTACAATCATTTTGGACCACTCTGCAATCAAAGAATGCCAAGGTACGTAACCACTTCTTTGCTCAGTTATCTATGACTATTTGGAATAGATTCTTTTTCCTAAGCAAAAGGGATCACATTGTTTCAGGATTCGCCATGGATATGCACATGTCGTAAACAACTTGTACAGGGAATGGACACAGTATGCAATTGGGGGAAGCATGAACCCTAGTGTTAAAAGCGAAGCCAACCTCTTCATTGCACCAAAACAAAACAAAGAGGCAAGTTTACAAAAATTAAATAATGCAGGCCACAAGAGGTATGTAAGCAATATATTGACGATGACAGAAACTTACCTAACTCCTGGCAAACAAATTCCACAGATCACTTGGAGGCAGGACAGTGTTAACAACTACTGGAAATTTTACTCTAAAGGCGATATTTTTGAAAATGGGGCTTCCTTCATCCAAACAGGTCAAGGTGGAGCCCAGCCACACTATAACATGGAACAAAATTTCCGAGTTGCTGACGCCAAATCTGTCCGGTCATTGACAAGGTCATCAGGTGCTCTAACATGCACCAAACAATCTAGATGCTAAGTCACAGGCTCAAGGAGATACAGCAGTAAAATGGAGCATCAACGGCAGCAACCATCAAAGACTACAGAGAAGAAGAAAAAGAAAAAAAAAACACACCTACTGTAAAAGTCTAATTATAACAAAATTGTACCGACTTTCATAAGCATAGTCTTCAGTAAAAAGTAGTCTGAGCAGATGTTTTTGTACTAATAATCAAGGATACAATAATACTATGTAAAGACAAGTGAAAAAAAAAAAAAGCAAGCTTCACGAGAGCATGCCATTTCTTTCTTTAATCTTCATCTTCAGAGCTTGCATATGCTAAGCCTAATAAGCTTTGGGCAGTAGTTTCCACCTTGGACTCACCATCTATTTTGGAAGATGGTGATGACAAATGCACCTTGTCCTTGTCCTGGTCAGATTCAGGCTTAAGATTTGTCGAAGAAGCACCAACATTCTTTTGGGAGAGGGGTAACTGAGTACCATTAGATGGACTTGCAACTTTCTGCTTTTTGGGTTTAACTTCTACCACCTTTTTCAGTAAATCTTGCTGTCTGCATCACAAAACACAATACATTATACATGTATTATAACAAAAGGACAACTCAAATGGATCAATCAGAGTCACTATATATAGGATGCTAACTATATTATATGGTTTCAAGAAAGATCTATACCTAATCCCACTCTTTTGTTTGGGCTCAACACGAAGTGTCAAGGGAGCCGATGCAGGTGAAGAATCTGCCAGACTTGCAGCTTGGTGTGCATTGGTTAAGTAAACTAAGAGGGAGAAGAAAGAGACTTGAACAAACAAAAGTATTCATAAAGGGTTCAGGATAGACAGAAATATAAAAATCTTGCATTCTTGCCAAAATAAACCTCAATACCAGCAGGATGCTGCTAACCATAAGAAAAAGTATCACCATTCAACTTCACAAATTTTAAGGCAAAAGCCTGTCATGACATCAGCAGCAAGGGATTTAAAGATGCCACCAAGTTTAAAAATGATCAAGATATGTAAATAATTTACATCCTCCAACAAAAACTTCTCAGGGAAATACTTCAATGTGGAAATAAAATAGGCAGTTACCGCAGAAATAGAGTAAAAACATTAAATAAAAAAATAAAATAATAGTAACGACAAGAGGGAAAGCAATCATAATGGGTTCCTCAATTCCTATAACCATCACAGTACTCAACAAAAATTTAAAAGAACATCATGCTAAATACAATCCACAACACTTTAATTTACTAGGAAAAAGATCAGATATAAGGCTACATTTTCTAGTTTGAGGGCCACCAGCCAAGAAAATAAGGTAAACTTATTTCAAATATAAAATGTTATCACCACCTAGGTGAGTACTGAGTACGACTATAGTTAGATGGAACATGACAATTTAAATTAAAGGAAGAAAATTACATAGAAGAGTCAGATCAATGATGGCATCAAGTTTGACAGCAAAGTACAGCAACAGTGCTCGTTACCAGCAACTTAGTGCACATCAAGACACTAGAAGCAATTTCATAAAAGGATATCTTAAATGCAGCAAATGCTCGTTTCTCAGTGCGACGAAGGAGGCGTTCTGCATCCTCCTCAGCTTCCATCTGCTCCTTGAGATATAATAGGTCATCACTGTCCAAGGCTGTATACTCAAACTTACACAGATGGCAACAAAGTAAAGAGCTAAACAACAATAAAATTAGAAAGTGGTGGATGCGTGCATGACTCAAGTGCGCACACACAGAAACACAGAGAGATAGTTAAAGTAGTAGCTGCATTCCTTGAATGCACACTTGGCCCGAATGCACACATGGGGGGTTTAAGTTTGCACCACAAAAAAAAAAAAAAAAAATGCAGAGAGAAGAGAGAGATGTACCGCCTCGGCCATGAAGGTAACCTCCACGTTCTCCCGCAACCTCTTGCATCTGCATGCATCAACCACCCAGTAGAAGAAGCCAGGATCCCTGTCAGGGCACGTTATCAGAAACCTCCCCTCAAAAGTCTCAAGCAAATACAGAGTCATAAATTTATGTGATGTAGAAACTACAGCATACCATCAACAATCCAACCACTTCCAACGTCAAGATCAATCTTCAATTACTAACTCATTCTAATTAACTTCACCGACAAAAAATATAACCAAATAGAAAAATGTAGACTAGCTAACGTATATGGATTTACAGCAGTGAGCACTAAGCAACTACACCAAAACAGATTTCATGGTATGCCACTGAAACACTTAAATATCATAGAGAGAAAACGCTTTTTGTTATGTTGATAACTAATACAATTCTCAATCTTTTCCGATCCTTTCAAAATAGATATGATTTCAAGAGAAAGACCATAAATCCCAGTAGTAAGGAAGTGTCAATGAAAGTCGAATTTACTAACTTATTCTTAATATTTGAGACTCAGCCCAGACTAGAATCTGAAAAATAAAACTATGATAATTGAAATTTTTACCCAATTAAATACTTGAGACAAAACAATTGATAGTACCCATACAGATGATGAACATTCAATATTTCTGTATTTTCAAACTTGAATCAAAAACACCGAGATTGAGAGTAGAAAGTGGAAAAGAGGCAAAAATGCGCTAACCTTTGCAACCATGCGTTGGAAGGTGACGTCTTCGTCGTCCACCTTATCCTTCCCTTTCCCCCATTTTTTATCTGTCAAAATCGATTCAATTTGATTCCCATAACTAAAACCGAAGAAAGATTCAAAGAAAGAAATTACCTTTAGGGTCTGTGAGATTGGTGTATTCTCGAACTTCTCTGCCTGCCATTGCGGGATAACCCAAAGTGTGATTATGGTTTCAGGTGCGAACCCAATCGCAGAGGTGTGGGATTCTTGGAGTTTGGGGGTGGACTGGGGGCTATTTATTTGTCAGAGGTCTCTTGATGACAAAATTATTTTTTTTTGACGGACAACAATACCGACTTGCTATTTTTTAACATAAAATTCATATTATTATTTCAACAAATACCCAAATGAAAATTAAATTTAACTTTGGTTAAAATTTCTAGCTATATCTAACCGGATGTGTTTTGTGGGTGGTAAAGGCAATGATTTCTAATTTGGGAGATTATGTGTTCGAATTTCATTACGAGTGAAGTGAGATGGAAATTAAAAAAAAAAAAAAATTAGAGAAGAGAGAGAAAATAATAAAAAATTAAGGAAAAATAGCTAAATTACCCTCTGACTTATACCATGATTGTCAATTTATCCACTGACATTTTAATTTTGATTATTTACACCCTAACTTTACTAATTATTGCCGATTTAGCCCCTACCGTTAACTTTTAGACATTTCATCCAATTTCTCCGTTAACTTAGTTAGCATGTAAGGAGCATTTTCGTCTTTTCAATTGTCTATCAAAAAAAAATTAAACAAACCAACAATCAATGTCAGGTTTTAGGAGAGAGGGATATGGGGAGAGACGAAATCTGTCACCAACAATCCTTTGTTAATATGTGAGAGCTTTATTGGTCTCTTACCTTAAGTTAATTTGTGCCCAAATTATGTTGGACAGTAAATATTATCCTCCATTGATGAGAGAGATGAACCCAGAAAGCCCACAAGCCTTCAAGTGCGATGGAAATATGATGCTTATTAGATCAGAAACAAAATTTCTCAAACCATTGTTCGCCTACTACCAAGTGAGAGTAGCGGGTAAGATCTAATTCGATTTCTACTCAACCACAAGAATGGTTGAGACTAATTATGGAGTCAGAGATATGAGCAAACGACACCTGGTCTATAAAATGGATTATTTGTTCCAATCATTTTCCAGATTTTAACTTAAACAACTAAGCAAAGATCACACCCACATACATAATGCTGGCTTTGCCAAATTCATTGGCTCCAACAAGTGAACAAGTCCCACATCGAAGAGAACTTAAACGTCAAGAAGAGAAGAGAGCAGAGAGGATTAAAAAAAAGTAAAAATGGACCGCTGCCATTAGGTCTTCTATACTCATATCCTTGTACTTTTGGTCAGGGCAAATCTCTCTCTCTGACATGGTCTCTCTCGCCAGATCCAGATGCCAGAATGCTCATGTATTGACTGCGCCCTTTCATTATTGGATTCATCGAACGGTGACATGTCTCTCTCCAGATCCCTCTCCCTAATATCTGACATTGATTGTTGATTTGATTTTTTTTTTCGATAGACAATTAGAAAGACGAAAATACTCCTCACGTGCTAACCAAGCTAACGGAGAAATTAGATGAAAAGTCCAAAAATTAACGGTAGGGGGTAAATCGGCAACAATTGAAAAAGTGGGGGTGTAAATAATTAAAATTAAAATGTCAGGGGGTAAATTGACAATCATGGGATAAATCAGGGGGTAATTTGACTAGTGGAGTCAGGGATTTGAGTTGGCTGAATTTGATTGGTGGAGTCAGATATTCGATTTGAAGTTGTGGGTGCATCATGTGAGTTGCTAAATTGCCTACATACCCTATGAAGGGATCAAACCATTGTAGTTCAAAAATTTATTGCTGTGACAAAATTATAACAACTTAACAGAGCATAAGCTCTCCCTCAATCTCTAGAACGCCCTCCCACGCGCTGAAACCCTAGATCTTGTTGCTGGTCTCATTCGATCCTGTCCAGCTGCGCTGCGACGCTGGTGTTGGCCTTTGGCCTCACCGGTTTTTGCTTCGTGCGGCCGAAGGGAATGATTGCTTAGCAGGCGAGTCTAGTGCTCGGAGAATGTGGGCTGAGTCCCGACCTGCACATTCTATATGCCTTGTCTGGTCTAGCAAGACAGTTATCTATTCTCAAATAAAGCCAACCTCCTAATAGCAGGATGAAACGAAGTGTCGCCGGATGTGATTCCGTGTAGCAACATAGTATGAAAGTTGAGCAATCTGCTGTGATGTTTCTCCTTAGTAAAATTATATTTCCGTTATGTCACCGCCTTGTCAAAGCAAATAGAGTAGCCAATGAAGCACTCTTTGCTAACTAGTGCATGTTAGAACACATTACTTTTTGTAATTTATGGTTCAGGCTCTATGTCCCCCATTGTATTCTATGGTTTCATTAATCAAGGCTTGAGGGCAGCCGCACCGGCCCTCTTTTAAAAAAAAAAAATTATTGCTTTAGGATTTCACAGATAGATGACATGTCGACAGATTTTGGTTAAGCATTTGGTTGAATGTGATTTTGAAGGAACCAGGGATTCGGTTTCGGTTGTGGTTGTATCCAAATTTAAATCCAGATTGCCTACATAACCTGTAAAGAGATCAAACTATTGCAGTTCAAATTTGTTTGTTGCTTAAGCATTCTTGGTTTTGTACCAAAAGCAATTTCATTTTGGTAGACTAAGCAATTTCCTTTTCTATGCCTTCTGGAAAAGGGCTTCTTACCTTATGGGTAAGGGCTTTGGTTGTGGTCTCTTGCGTTCACCGAATCGATACTTAGTGTTGTAGACTAAGCAGAGCAATCACCGGGAAGTTGGGAGAAAGCACAGGGTTTTGCTAAAGCTTGACTTTAGCTTCGCTGGGTTGCGAGGGCGTTACCCTTGCTTCGGTGGTTGCGATAGTATTGGTGGCAGTGGTACTGGCGACTGGCTCCTGGGGAGGCTGGGACTGGAAGTACGGCCGCCGGGTTGGTTTGGTGGTGCTGACAGTCGGCTCTTGAGGAGACTGGGACTGGAGGCTTTGATAATCATAGAGATTAATTGATTGAGAGTTGTGTTTTTTCTATATCGTCTTTAGCCTCTATATATAGGCTGCTCGTAGATTCTCCTTCCTAATAGGAATGAAAACTATATTTTAGGCCACAGTTATTGGCCTTGAATCAAATCAAAACACTTAATAGTTTTGATAACTATCGTATAGATTAACTCTGTCATAGCAATTTTTTAGGCAAGGTTAATTACCTTTTGGATGTCTGGACGTAATCTTCCTCTTCAGCGAACTGTTGGATATGCACGTATATCACTACACCAATTTCGGAATCAGACAACACATATCAGACGACAGCAAACATTTTAACTGTCGTCTGAAATAATCAGACGACAACAAAAAATATTCTGTCGTCTAAGTTTTTGAATCCAACAATAGTTTTTTCCTGGCTCTTGTGCAAAAGCATTTCAGACAATGGTTGATTTTTTTGATGTTGTCTGAATGAGTCAATTCAGACAACAGTTATTATGTGATGTTGTCTAAGGTTCATTTATACAATTAATGGTTTATTTTTGCTGTTGTCTGATTACTTTCAGTCACACAACTGTTTTATTTTGTTTTAGGTTTCTGTTGTCTGATATATTTTAAGTCAATGCCTGCTGAAAGATGTTGTTTGATTCTTCTGATTCACACAACAATTTTTATGTTTCTATTGTGCCACTCTCTTTCAGACAATGTACTTGAGATGATGTTGTCTGAGTTTTAGGGTTCAATTTCAATATGCTGGCGCCCTAGAATTGGCTTTTAAGGCTTGGTTAAATTTTCAAAATTCACTTCCCTCCGTTCGACCAAATTTTGGTGAAATGTTATAAAGGAAAGGGAACCCTAACATTTCCTCCTTTTCTCCTTCTTCCTCTCTCGGGCCGCACACGCCTCTCTCTCCTTTCTCCTCTTACCTTCTATTCTCTTTCCCTTCCACTTCTCTCTGCCATCATTAGAGACCACTATTTTTGGCCACCAATTCACAACACCACCCTTGGATCAGCTCCTCTGCTCGAAGACTGTAAATGGAATCGGAGTTCTGCAATTCAGGTTGGGTTCGTGATAGGGAAGCTCATCTCTACCCTTGGTGGATTTCGTTTTGGTCTTTCTAAGGCTCAAGATCTAATTTTTTATTCTGTTTTCTTTTTGAACTTTCAGGGTTTGTGATTACATTATTTCTATGGCATCGAAACCCATCTTGAACTAGCTCAAGGATTTGCAAAAGGATCCTCCTACCTCGTGCAGTGCTGGTATCAGCTCCTTTTACCCATGTCTTTCACCCACTCTACGGCCTCTGCCTCAGTCTTGGAAGTCTAAGTCCCTAATCAGATGGCGTTCATGTCTAGCTTCCGTCGCATTCTTGGCGGATCGGCATCTGCTCTTCCATCCCAATTCGCTGCCATTCGTCACAATACAACCCTCACATCCCCTAAGCTATTCATTAGCGGTACATTTCATTCTTCACTCTCAATTTTTTCTTTTGTTATATAATTCCTCTGACTGTGATTGCCCTGTAAGAAAGTTGATTGAATTTGCTGAAATGCTTTGTTTCTGTGTGTTAATTATTGCTATATGTGTATTTGGGTTATTCATTTTGATGGGTTTCTTTCTTTTTTGCTATGGGTAAATATTGGTGTATGGTTTCCTCCCAAATGATGCGAGCTCTAGTAGGCCGATTTGTAATGCGCATTCTTGTGCCTGTTTTGATGTTTATATTCCTTGAACCTAGCTGTCCTGAATTTTGAGTCTTATTCATTGCCACAGCCATCAGTGTTCATTTTTCGTTTTCTGATTCTTAATCTTGCTTGGTTAGAAGCTTTAGACTAATGGGTTCCTACTTGTTGGGTTGATTTGTATTGTTATATGCAGTCTGTTTACTGGAAGATCTTGAGAAGTATAGAGTTTCTAGTTTTAAGGCTGTTTTTAATCCCTAAATCAGAGTCGCAATCAATGTGGCAGTGTTATTTGGCCGTACCGAGTTGAAGCATTTTAACCCTTAAGAATTTGAGATTGCCAGAAGTTAGAGCATTCACCAAATTCCAATGTGATACAAAGATGTCGTCATATCATCTTTACTATAAATTTTGAGAGAGATTCGTAAAGGCTTCTATTAATATGAAGTTCTTTCAATGAAATAAGACTATACATGGCTAGCCCTTGTGATGAATAAATGAAGAGTTTATTTAATCTAATACATGTTTTGCTGGTATTTTCTTCTTGATTTTGCTGATATGTAGAAAATAAAAACAAAATGAGACATGTTGAGGTTTAGGCTGAGTTCGGTAGTCGAAAGGACAAGTAGAGGAAGGGTTCCACTCTAATATCTTCTCATATATCAAAGATTTTTGCTGATGTAGATATCAGTGACACATAACCATCTACTGTATATGTATCACATACAATTATGGTGTGGAAGTTAGGATTTGATTCATTAATTTGTGACATATAATTTACTTCATGCAGGATGCTCAGAGTCTTACATGCATCATTGTCATCGTCTATCAAACGAAACCAAGCATATCTCAATCACTAAACAAGCACTACTATACAAGGTACAATTACTGTTTTTTTTTTTAAGTACTGTCTTATCTAGAAGTATTAGTGCATACCTTGCTGATGTTGCTGAGATAACTTGAAATGTCAAGAACTAAATTTGCCAGAATGACAAGTACAGATGTGTCTGTACGTTATGCATTTTAAACTTGCTCCATATGTATCAGAAGTTACATGACCAATGTAAGGAGGTTTATGGTATATCGATTCTGTTCTCCATCGATCAGAAACTGAAATACAAATAAGAAGAAGCAATAGTGTACTTTAGATGATCAAATGCCGAAGAATTTCGATACACTTGAGGTTGAATCAACACCTCATGAGTTCAAATTACTCTCCCATAGACCTGAGCTCGAATCACCCTCCCTGTATATTGGTAAAGAATAATTATAAGCAAAACGGTGAAGCAACATTTTTTATTATTGGATTAACTGCAAATATGCCTTGTGAACTTGGCCATAATTGGCGATTCATTACATGTGTGTTACTGCCATTCGTGTACTCTTTTATATCTTTATATTTTCTTACATAGTCTATAAATCAAAAGTTGGGTAATCAATGTGGCTAACAAGAGCATTTCACAGGAAGATGGAGGGAAGAAGATAGAGCTGAAGCCTGGATTTCTAATGGAGTATGATGAGAGCGTATACCTCTGTCCTTTTTTATTTCTTCCAACTGCTTTTAATGGTTGTTTTCTATTATATTGTTGATACTGAATTACTGATAAAATATGAGTAGAAATTTCTCTTCTGCATTCCTTTAGAGCCATGGACGTAAAAATATATATATTTTTTTCTTGGTCTCTTGGTCTCAACTTCTAATATTGATGACTTTGTCTATTCATTGTCTTATAAGTTGGAGCTGTAGTGGTCGGATTTGATCTATATGTCAACTACTTCAAAATTCAGTAAGTTCTTTCATTCCTAAAATGTCAGTACAACTGTGTTGAATATATTGCACTTTGTCTTTTTGGTTACAAGTTACTGCAATTTTCTTTGGTAGCAGAATGAAAAGAATCATGCTCGATCCAGTACCATCTGTTATAGATTCTTTTTGTTTGGGAAGATCATTAGGACTGTGTTTTGCATATATTGAATTCGAGACAGCCAAATAGTTTAATTCAGTTTGCTTTCATTTTCTTCTCCAAATCATTTAACCATTCTAGTCTAAAATGTTGACTCAGAGTACTTGTACTATCTAGTCTTCATTCTCTTATTCTTTAAGTGCATGCTAGACTGGCTGGTGATAGATGAGATAACGGGCTTGGGTTTTTCTTCGCTTTTCAGTATACATCACTTGATCTAGTATTTCCCATCTTACTGCAGATACAAAGATGCTAGGAAGACTTCGTTTAAGTCCTTAACTCCATTAGAGTGTATGATGCAAGCTACCCAAAAACTCGGGAAGATCAGAAATGCTAAAGCTTCAATGAAATTTTGTACAAGGACTTTGACCTTTAGTATTTGATCATGATGCTCTCAATACCCTGACAGTTTATTAATTGCATCCAGTTTTCTTTCCTTGCAGTGATTTTGCTTACAACTATCTTAGTGGTACAATACCAAAGGAATGGGCTTCAAGCTTGCAGTGATTTTGCTTACAACTATCTTGGGAGATGGAGCAAATTGTATTCTTTTTTATTATCATGTAAAGCTCATGAAACTTGAAAGCCTGTTAAGCTAATGAAATAGATATAGGCACTTGGGCAAGGTTAATTCTTGTGTAAATGTCGGGATGAATACTGCTGATGGAATGAAATGGTTTTTGGAATCAAGGATGTGTTGTTTAATTGTACAGAATGTATGTCTTCACTCCTATCCCAGACAATTCAATACCAATCAAAAACTATTGTCTAACAAATGGACATAAAGAAAAAAGAAAGAAAAAACTGTTGTCTGAAACAATGACACACAATGGCTTTAATATTTTTGTTGTTGTCTTGTTCAAAGTCAGTCAATAGTATTCAATTATTTTGCTGATCTACAAGCTTCCTTCAGACAACAGTTTTTTTACAAATCAATGTTCTCTAAATGTTCGTTACACGTCAACATTCTTCCAGGGTTTGTCAACTGAAATTACTTTGCACAAGAGTTAAGGTACCAATTGCTGTTGTTCTTCGTGGTATTCAGACAACAGACAGTATAGTAGTCGCTGTTGTAGTAAACTTTATCAGACGACAGTTTTTGGTATTATTGCTGTTGTTCTTCGTGGTATTCAGACAACAGACAATATAGTAGTCGCTGTTGTAGTAAACTTTATCAGACGACAGTTTTTTGGTATTGTCTGATTATGTATCAGACGGCATTGAGATAGACAACAGCAAACTCTATAATCAGACGACAGTGAAAAACTGTCGTCTGATTGAAAAATTGGTGTAGTATATATATGTTCATATATATCTTCGCGAGGACTCCTACAATCGTCTTTAATTGCATGCATATATATATATATATATCACACAATTAAGGTTGAAAATAAAAATTAATGCAGTAAAAAAGAAAAGAAAAATGGGAGATACTGAAGTCTTAAGCGTGGCTTTTGGTTAGTGGAACCTGCGATAGAAAATATCATTTTTCATTCCGTGGCTGCACCGTACCCAATGAGTTTTAAATACCCTTATTTGTATCATTTGAAGCAAAAGATACAGAAAAAAATCTGTATTCTATGAGCCTTTTGCTAGTAGTGCTTCCTTCCATGTGTTCCACGTCCATCCACCTTCCACCTTAATTGCATGGGATTGCTTACATATCATTAATTGGTAGTGAATAGGTTGGTGGCCCACCTTGGTACTCCTTCCTTAATTGTCACCATGCATGGGCAATTACAGATACGTACATGCATGAATTAATTCCTTTGATTCCTTAATCAATAAGAGCCCCTGCTTTCACGTCCCCTTTAATGAGTTTAATCGCATGGGAAAACCATAATTGTTTGCATGGCTAGGCCACGTAACCTACTCCATCTATGCTGCTATCTTCCCTCTTGCACAATACGTGGTAATCAAGCAAATCATCATATTTAATTATCAAATATTTGACAATTAATAGTAAATCAAGGAATATCCAGATTTGCTTCGAGATTGCTTGATCTCCAAGTAGACTCTATTTAGCCTTTAAACAATATATCCCGAACTTATCGAAAATATATAGCTTGGGCCACCGATATTAGCCCGGTTTTCTTCGAGTCCCCCTTGTCGGGAAAAAATGTTAATTTTGGGTTCAAATACACGAAACCAATGTTACCCAAAATTTGGACACCCATGATGCCGAGTAAACTTCGAATCGCACTTGTTAATTTTCGTCTGAATCCCGGAGACACCCATCAATTCATTTCTTTTCTTTTTCTATTTTTGACACCCAAATTTATTTTGGGCAACCATCAGAAGCTTCTTGGAGGCTCATAACTGATTTGTTTTTGGAGGCATATTTGACAGTTTAACTTGTTTAGTCAAAGAAAATGTCACCCTTTCAAACTCGAAAAGCTTATGAAGGCTGAAACTGTGGCATCTCTTCTTCAAAGACTTGTCTCGACTCACTTAAATATTTCAGCAGTAGTGAGTAGCAGCAAGCTTTGGTCTTCCTCATCTTTACTTGTAGGAGTCACGACTTATTTGCTGACAATGTCAGCCCACCAAGTAAAGAGCAGTTTGGAGTTGTGATCTAGGAGTTCGCCACTTCCATTATTTTGCTCGTAAAGCAGTAACAGGATGCCGACCAGACATCTTCTGCAGTAATTTCTTGCTGAACTTTAGCAGAGGTAGTCTTTGTGAGCTTGGTCTTATTGACTTTTGCTTCTTCCTCTCTTGATTCCACGAACAAAGTTGAGTTGACCTATTTATGAACCAGCATCCAGCTTTATATTTTAATTGCATGAGGCGTCAGACTTTACGAGTCCATAATCTTTTGATAACAAGCCACCGCCACAAGGAGCAACGAAAAGCTTAATTTTGTTATTTATCAATTGCTTCTTGTTTCACCCTTTGCAGCAACACATTGATATATATTGAACAAAATTCATGCCTTTATATATTAGTTTTGCCCTTTGCTTTTGCTTGCAGGTGCAATTGGATGACAAGGTGATTCAAAGCCCATCTTTTGTCTTCGTCCACATTTGCTCACCATTTGCTTTCATCTAACAAAGCTCCAGCACACCAACAAACCAAGCCTTAAAATTGTGTGGTTTGTAGATAGTTAATTAAGGCTTCCCTATTCTTTGGTTTGCAACACAACCGCCAAGCTTCATTCTTACTTTGAACTTTGCAATGTCGGCTGCTCTTCAGAAGTTACATAATTTGAAATTTCTTGTTTTGTTGGCTTGATGGCTTCGGTAAACACTAGTGAATTTTTTTTTATGAAGCATTTATAACGATAGAGCCTTCATGTGATGTTAGCTTCTCCTTTTCATCTACAGATTGCAAAGAAACTTCAAGAATGAGCGAGTGCCAGCTTTGGTTTTGATTGGCTACAGACATATAAGTTAGAGTCTGCTGCAAAGTTATAATTATTTTCATGAATTCTCTTTGATTGTGCAGGTACAAACAACCATAGTGACATAGTCCTAAAGCAGGGTCAAGGATCAGACCTTTGTACGTTTCAAGGGTGTGGCCTTTTGGTTTAGTTCATTTTCTTTTAATTTCTTGCACCTATTGTTTTGTTCGAACTGGTGCTTTGGAAAAGAATTATGAAATTTGGGGCAGGCTGTTTGGCTATGAAGGTTGGCAGAGTGCAAGGATGGTTATGGCCTTTTGTTGTGGAATTGTGTACAAGGTTCGCATTTGATTTCGCTAACCTTTGTTTGTGAAACCGGTGTAGTAACCAGAGTAACCATAGTAACCAAAGTATCCAGGGTAACGATAGTAATCAGAGTAACCATGTAACCAAACTATCCAGAATAACCAAAGTAACCATAGAAGCATAGTAACTAGAGAAACATAATAACAATCCACGAAGGAAAAAAAGCCAGCAGGGCCTTAAGTGGCAGAACATAACAGAGCTGTGCAAAAAGAAAAGGAAGTCGCCATTCGAACCTTGTAAAGAACAAACTGCTCCTCTGTGCTTCTCCTTGCTGTCACCTCCCTCTGGTGTCCTCCCCCTTTTCTTTGGCTGCAGTGGACCCCTTCATATGCAACATGCTTGGGTTATTGAGATGGATTGGATCTCACCAATTTTAATTTGAGTAGAAATCATCTTCTCTGTAAAGACCACACTGGCTTGTATTTATCTCCCATTTAATTTCTCTATTATATAGAGTCTAGGAGTGTTTTAGGAAACAAACTCGATCGTATCATACTTTCCTTCAATTATCTATTTCTTTTTTACTTTGAACACATAATCGTACACTCCTACGTACTCGTTTGCTTTTAGTCTTCAAATCACCAAAGCAAACTATTACTGGCTTTATGAAGAAACCTGACAGTAGTTAAATTGCACAAATTTTAGTTGCAATCCAATTATTTTCTCCTAGGAGTCACGTGCTTCTTATATATCTTCTCTTTTTGTATTCACCAATTAACATAAGTTCTTGGGGTAAATCAAATTTTGATAAATTTTTTTGTGTCTCAACAGATTGAAGCTGTAAAACTGCATTAAAACACTTACGTAAAGTGTTAGAAAACATCAACTGATATGTCTTGCAAATCAAGAAAACTATCCCAGAAAATAAATCAAATGTAGATATGAACTTGAACCGAATTAAGTAAACTGACTTGGTTGGCTGGTGTTGGAATCCATTTGATCTTCTCCTAGATCCACACTGTATCTTCTCAGGTTTGCTTGATGGGACAAATCAGAATGAGAAATGGTGATGTGTTCTAGCAGGGATCAAAATCGGTAAAGGCCTCAGTTTTATAAACTGATATTTAGCAGTTACATGACAGTTCCTTCCATCAAGGAACTGTCAAAATAACTTCCTATCTTAATCCAATTTGTCTGAATCATCATTACTTTTGAATTTTAATTCTAAACAGATAATGTCATATACATATATATATGCTTAACTCGATCAATTAATATATACTAGTCTTTCTCCACACATGATGTGCAAGTATTTTTTTTTTTTTCCGGAATATAAAAAAAAAAACAGTTATTGCAGAAAAAAGATAGTGGGAGAGAAAAGTGGGTTATAGATTCTTTTTTTGTTTATTTTTAAATAAAAATACATTTTGTAAATGTCATCATTGTCCTTGTGATTTAATTAATTTTCAAAGTTTTTTAATCTTTTAGGGTCATTTCTGTCAAAATTTTTGATTTTGGCTAACAAATCATCTTCTCTTAATAATAGTATAGATATGTTAACTGCAATACATTGAAATTAAGTCCAAAAGGTTTGTCTGCTATTACTCGATATACACAGTATATATAAGTCTAGTTCATATATGTTGTTGAGTAGCATAATTCATATTACATAAAGGACTTGAAAAAAAATTATGAGAAATGAAGGGCTTAATGGATTATGAACTGTAAAACAGAGGTTTGATTTTAGACGCATTTCCTCTTGTTTTTATTCCATCTTTATTAAAAGCATATATGAAATATCTATATAATTTATATATAATATGATCTTGGTTAGCGGCACGTACCTCAATCACACCATCCTTCAGCGGGTCAGAACTACAGATCGTGTTTGAGACACTAACATACTACTCTTGGTCTTATCATAATGCTTAAAGCCTTAAACATCACTGAATCCTTAAAATCACTATTTAAATCGAGTAAGGTACTTATCTCTCAAGCATAATAGACTAAGAAACATGCGTTGATATGAGCATTATTTGCTATGTTTTTAGTGTTAAACTCTCTACATTTTGCTCAGTTATTCTCTTAACATTATCATTTCTAACTTAGTTTTATGTTTCTAGATAGTTTTGATCATAAAATGAAGGCAAGGAGGAAATAGGCGCATAAATGATCATAAATGGAGAAATGAAGTTTTCCCATTCTTTTTAGGAAAAGGAATCTCAGTTGAAGTAGGTATCCTGAGGCAACTAAGAGTCAAGCTTATGAAGATGATGAGAAATGGTGAAAATGACAGAATCCCAGTTGGATGAGGAAATCTATTCTTGCCAAAAGAAGGAAACCTAATGTGACGAGGAGTCTCTGTTAAACAAGGAGTGTTTTGGAAGGTTCCAGAATATTTTCGAAACATAAGTCCTTATTGGACTAGGAAACCTATTGGAATGAGAAGTCCTAATGATACTAAGATACTTAGGAAGGCTAGGAGATAACATAGCTTCAAGATAACTCAAGAATATACAAAAATCTTCTAGAAGACTAAAGCTGGCGTCACATATATGGACTATGAAGGCATTGGGCCTTGAGACGTCAAATACATAAGTCTGGCCCAACTTTGCAAGTATATGTCGTCCATGTGAAGATCTTTCTAGAAGGAGATGTCCAAACTAGGAGAGTTTGTGAAGAAATATACTTTGTGTGCAATCTGGAAAAATAAAATAAAAGAGAATATTTATCAAAGAAGGTTTCCTGATTACATGCGAGTTGAATGAAGACCAATTTAAGGGAAGATACATTATAATTTTGGCATAAAGAATATTCATTGAAGATTTGTATTTGATTTCTACTTTCTTAGAGGATTTATATTGGTCAGATGATGCAGAAAATGTCTAGGAAAACCTTGCTATGTCGTGCACTGTATAAAGAAGCATTGTGAAACGTTAAAGACACCACAAATGACAGAACTCGCCCTGAAATTTCCCCCTGAAAATACAAGGTGGTCCTGCGGGGCACACTTGTAAAGAAAGTTTTACAGCAGAACCTCCCCTAAAAGTAGGCAACCCTAAACCAGTGAGAATAAATTTACACTTCTAACAATCCACCTTACTCTCCTGGAGCCACCCTGCTCCCATAAACCAAACTACTCCACAACTCAAGTACCAAAATTCCAACAAAAGATCCTCAAATTAAGTTACAATAAATAGTTGGGTCATAAACCCTAAATAAAGAATACCACAAATTAATACAACAACTCTAAGGTGATCACAACAATATAAGGTTATAAAATTGAAATGATAACCGGAAGGTTAAACAGTTAACAGGCCCGGCCCTGGGAAATTCAAGGCCTGGGGCGAAGAATAATATTGGGCCCTTTATATAAAAAAAAAATCAAAAATATTTCATTTGATGAAAAAAATTAGGCCCATGATAGATGACACATCCCTCTCTCTCTCCTCTGACACACACTCTCTCTGTCTCATGACTTTGTCTCTCATATAATTAAAAAGCTAAGGCTGAGTAGTGTTGGGTCTGTTTTGGACAACTTTTGGATTTTTGATGTACTATTAGCCTCTCAAACAACATTTTTTTTATCCATCTACTGCAAAATTTGGGCCCTGGGCCATCGCCCTGCCTGTCCTGGGCTAGGGCCGGGCCTGACAGTTAACCTACAACAATAGCATGGCAGCAGATGCGAATACTATGCCTCAACTCCTAATATGCCGAACAACAACACTGCGAACTGGGTGTTTGGACCCAAAATGAGCATTTTGGCCTGACAAGGCGTGTCTTGGAGAAATTGAGCCAAAGTCAGTGGCTCAAGCTATATATTGTCGACAAGTTCGAAATATATTATTTAGAGGCTAAATAAAGTCTACTATGGAAGATTATGCAAGCTGCAAGAAAAGGAAATGATTGAAGCATGGAAATGAAAAGTCAACTTTAGCGCATTTTCCTACTTCAGCTAGGAGAAACCGAGCTAAACAAGGAAGGAGGGGCGGCAGACTAACCAAATGAAGTCCAAATGAGCTAAAACTGTCCATATTAAATCTAGACATCTCAAGGATCATTTCTTATGAAGAGTGCCAGAGCTAGTTTTAAGTGGAAAGCCTTCAAACAAGCAGTCCAATCTTTTGCAGAAGCAAAACTGGACCTGTAAGAGGTCTAGCAGCGTTTCCGGCCCAACCACTATATCAAAAGCTCTGAAATTTTACCAGGATGATCTACACTCATAGTGGAACATTTTTTATGAAGAAGTCACGGTCAAAATCTGAATTCTTGATGGAGATATAATTGAAGGAATAAAGGAGCCGAAAGTGCTTCCTTATCTCCAAAATTCATCATTCCTTATCTCCAATTATGCTTCCTTATCTCCTTATCTCCGAAATTCATCATTCCTTATCTCCAAAATTCATCTTTTCTTATCTCCAATTAATGCTCCACTATCATTTGTTTAAGGCCAACTACTTTGGCATGGTAGCCTATAAATAGAGGTTACAATGAAACACTTCAAAACACACAATTCACTCATCAATGCATCTCTAAGATGATCTAAGTCTCTCTAGAGCAAACATCTCTAAGAGTAACTCCTCTCCTTCTCTTTCTCTTACCGGTGATCACACTCCTAGTCCTAGTCTTCTCAGAAGCCGACTTTCAGTGCCACCAAACCCTCTGTCAACGTACTTCGGTCCTAGTCTTCTCGGGAGCCGATTGTAGTACCACAACCACAACGGTTATGGAACCAGCCAAGAAAGGGTAACGCCCTCGCAAACCAGCCAAGCTAAAGTCACGCTTTAGCAAGTTCTCCCTACTTCCCAGTGGTTCTCGCTCTGCTCGATCTACAACATCGAGTATCGATTGTGATTTTCAAGAAGATTAGCAAAAGTCCTCACCACGAGGCATAAAGAATCCCACGACGAGGTTGGTGCTCTCCTCGTCTACAATTGCTTGAAAGAAGTCAGGTCAAGGGACACCCCCGATGACCGCACCCGAACGGTGCTGGCACGCCCGCTCAGAAAAGAGACTGTTGATCAGCTGCAACAAAATTGGAGCCAAACACTGGGCATTTGAAACCAAAAGGCCCAGGAAAAAGCATTTGAAAATATTAGAATGAGTGGACAAAAAATAACTAAATTGAAATAAATAAAATGAATAATTTAATACTTCCCCACTTCTAAAACGCTTTAAAAACCACGCATGCGATTCACCATAGTAAAAGCAAAATCTTTAAATCAACATTTATGAAAACATGTTTATCGTACAAAGAAGCCATCAATTCAAGGCTCGCACATATATTCACCCAAGTATACGACAATAGCTCAAGGGGTTCATAAACATACCTGTATACATCATTACTTAAATCTCTGAAAAAAACAATCATTATCTAAGCCTCCAGTATATCCCCTCTCTCGTGGAGCCGCTACTACTTCTACAACCACTAGTACAACCCCTCTCTCCTGGTATCTCCATTTGAAAACCACTAGTTTATCTCCTCTCTCCTAGTGTCTCCGATTCGACTATATAGCCACCAGTACATCCCATTTGTACGTACTGGTCCTACACTCCTATGAGACCAGTAGTCCATCCCCTCTCTCCTAGTGGCTCGAACAACATAGATCGCAATTCAACAAACCATCAAATATAACAAGTCAGACAATAACTAACATTATCATAGTCAAACTTATTTTTGAGTCCAATGTACCATTTATCGGAGATAAATCGTCGAAAGCTCAAAGTCAGACAAATGGTAAAGTGAAATCTTTCCCGAAAGTCAACATCAAATTAAATCACAATGAAGTCTCCAAAATCATCATCAAAAGCAAGTCACGAGGTAAATCAAAATCAAATTCCGGATCAAATCATGTGCTCAAATTATAATCCAAAATCAAAATTATAATAGAAGATCCAATATAATTTTTTCCAAAATGTCTAAGAAACCATTTCACAAATATTTAATTCCAAATACTTAGAATCACATGCATTTTAATTTGAAATAAATGTCCACTCACCGTATATATACAGCTAAATTCATCAAGTGTGGGTATCCTAGTCGAATGATGCGTCTGTACGTCATCCTGAACAAATGACAACTCATAAACCACAATCTAAAATGCTCGACAATAAAAACAACTCGGAAACGAAACCTGGACACCCCTCGTAAATTAAATTCATCAAAAATCCGAAATCACATCGGATTCAACCCATACTCCCGAAGTTTCACCAACTAAATTATTTTAACATCCCTATGAAGATTGAAGTAGATTCAAGGATCGGATCTCCTCGAATCACAACCCGAAAATCTAAAACTTGAGAAATTCCAATCGATAATAAACCTTCTCCGATTTTCTCAAACACACATCAACATGCTCCAGAAGCTACAAGGAACACAACTAGCCAATTTAGCAAGCTAGAATCGGCCCCCACGCATCGCCCGCCAACCTCCGAACCGGGTATCAACACCTATGCCAAAATCTTCTTCTCATCAAGCCTAACGACTTTCATAACTACAACAAAGTCCAGTTTGAAGCCAAAAGTCTAGAATTTACCTCAAAAGCAAAGAGGGGAAAATTGAAACCCTTGATTTTCAATCCTTCGATTTGTGCTCCACACTTCAAATTGGACCAAGAGACTTTGAGAGATGGTTGTATGAACCAAGAGCTCAAAGACCCAACAAGAATCGCCGCTGGAGGTTGCCGGGAACCCAAGTTCCGACCATAACCTAAAAAACGGTGATGTAGTGATCTTCTTCTCTTTGCTGCACCTACCACGGTCCAAACCAAGCCGCCAAACCATCCAAGAATTAATTGAAGAGGACAGCGAGAGCTTTCCAACGGTACAAGCAACGCTCAAATCAGTCGCCGGAAGGAGCATAAATTGCTGAAGAAAGTGACGGGGTCGGGGAGAGATAGAGAAAGAGAGAAGAGAGAGAGACTCGGGGGTAAGTTTCTGAAAATAGAAACTTACCACAATAACTCCTCCTTTTATAGAAAAATTATTATGAACAGTAATTTTAGTATTTCGATCATAACTTTTGCATACGAACTCCGATTTAAGTGTACCATGTGTCCATGGACTCGGTTTCATGTCCTCTACAACTTTTGTGAAGAAAATTTTCTCAAAAATTGACCCGAACAAAAAGTTAACTTTTTGGGCCACTAAAAGTATTGTAACAAAGTAAAAAGCTAAAGTAATTGCTGTTTACCGTCCAAATGACTAGTAAACCGGTAAATTGAGATACGGGGTGTAACAACAAAATCCTGAATCAATTTTGCAGTTCGTCACCTTCTCTCTTCCAAGTTTCGCCCATCATCCATTCTTCCAAGTTCAAGGAGCCGTGAGGTATCTCCATCTCCATTCAAGCATCCTTGCCGTAGTCCTCATCAACATCATCCACCACCTTTGGAGTTTTTTTTTTTTTTTTTTGAGTTCCTAAAGACTTTAAAAGTGTAACCATGACCATCTCTATTATGTTTTAGGTTTCTATACTTTGTAAAACAATTATGATTTTTGTTTTATTTCAATGGATGTTTTGAATTCTTGTTACAACGAAGTTTGATGTTGATTGTTAATTTTCGAATACTATGAAGCATGTTTTGGTTTTAGGTTTTTAAAAAGTGAATTGCTATTTCACCATGTCTTAGTTTGTTTGTTGATTTTGTCTTCAATCCCACTTTTTTTATGTTTTATAATCTTTGGATGCAAAAACTTAGAATTATGAGTATATAATTGAATTCAAATTGAGATATGCTAGCGTTCTATGTCTTAATCATTAAAGTAGACAGCCTATAGTTCCTTAGGTAAATCAACAATGAATTTTGCATGATAAGATTAGCGTTCTAACTTGTTGTATTGATCAAACTTCCATATGTGCTTAATGCGTTGGTTGCGTTCTTGTTAGTTATTTGCTACCACTAGTAATTGCATGCTTAATAGGGTTAACTATAGTGCGTTCATCTAGTTAATTTAATGAAGGGAAGTAATAAGAACTTTGTATGCGTTCATCTCTGTTCTTGATTGATTTCTTACTATGACATGTTTGATTTGTGATTTATGTTTTGAAAGCTATTCCAACGTGATAGTAGTAGTTAATTACATATCCAATTCACCCCATTCACGTTGGTTTTGATGCGTCATTAGTATAATTAATTTAGGATAAATATATCAAATTTTGAAATCCCCTTTATTCCTTGTAATTTTTGTACATAATGTTCATATATACTTTGATTCTTCTATTTATCTAACATCTTTGTCAGAAGTTTGCAGCCCTAATCCCCGACCAAGAACGATCTCTACTTATTCTTACTACATTGATAGGGTTTCAAATTGTGCACTCATTCCGAGCGTAGTCATGCGCAACAATAGAAGAAGTATTTTTTTAACCCAAGTTGGCAAGTAGCTTCATGTTGAGTGCCTGCTTAAGTAGTTCTTCTGATGCATAATCCACACAGGTAGTCACAGAAGTTAGATTCACAGAAGGTAGATGGATCCAGAACGTTATTTCCCGAATGGAACCTAATTCGTCAATTGTTTTGCCTCTTTTATGTGCCTGTCTAGCCTTACCCTCTGGTGCAAAACAAACCTGATGCAATAATAACCAATTTTCACCTGCTTCAGCTATGCAATGCACTAGTTTAATTCTATTACCTGCGGTCCTGTAAAAGTATTGTTGACCAAATTATTTGAAATGACTATTTCAAATAAGTGAAAGTTACAAATATGTACCCGTTTAACAGTCGCCACAGATCTTCGGGAGTGAATGCGCTTCACCTTTTCTTGAGGATGAAAAATAACTTGTCTTTACCAAAGAACCCCTCTTGTGGCATCTCTAAAATCATCTCCATAGCATGCCTTTTGAACAATAGCTCATATCTTCTCTCTTTCACATTGTACACTATAAAAGAGAAAGGAAAAAAGATTTAAATGCTCCTCAGTCTAATGTGTAGGGTAAAATTTGAAAAGAAAAGAGAAAAAAAATTACCTAAACTATGAAAAATTATACAAACTAGAATCATGTTAACAAAACCCTTAGGAATGGAGTTAACTGTTTTGCATGTCAATCCTAAAAATCTTTGCCACATTGACTCAAACTTATGCAAATCCATTTTTTGGGTCAAATTATAAAATACCATTAAACTACTAACATCAATATTAAGGGTATAAACTTTCAAAAATGCAGCAATACCCCTTCCTTTATATTAACTTACGACGGAAAAAAAAACGGCAAAATAGTAACTAATGCAATAGAAAAACTGTTAAGGTTCTACATCTTCAGTTCGGGAGTACAAGAACAAGAATTGTTTGAGAGGCAACATAAACAAATCAAAACTAAAGACCATCTTCTACAAAATAGATCTCCAGAGTCGTTCAGTAAATGAAAATTAGTCAATGAGTTTGTTTTTATATCTTTAATTTTTTAATTCACTGAGGGTCTGCATCCTTTGACATCCATATATCCCAAAAAAGAGAAAGATAATTAGATCGATATTGCAAATATTTCAATGAAAGTTTGTTTTCTTTATATTTATTCTTTCTATTAAAATGAATAAAGATTGGCATTCACATGAGCACATGACAAGAGGCTGAGAAAGAAGACTTCATTTCATTCACTCTTCAGCCACTACACCGTAGTGCTCCATTCACTCTTCAAGGGTTGCAATAGCGATCTCTCCATGATTTTAACAAAGAAAATTTTACTTGTTTTTTGCTGTTTTTATTATTTTAGCTGAAAACGATCGATCGTTTGAAGTCACAGAGCGAAAAAATCATTGAAACGATTGATCTCTTATTTTCAATGATCGATCTTTCAGGAACACAAAGCAAGAACGATCGATCTCATGGTTTTAACGATCAATCTCTATTGTAGGTTCTTTATTTTGTAGATGAAACGATTGATCGACTAGTTTTAGAGATCGATCGTTTCCACTGTTTTTTTTTTTTTTTTTCGTTTTATTATTACTTACTAATCTTTTGGGAAACTATGGGTACATATATAATTTAATTAAGCTATTGATGGATGGAACCAAGGATAGAATGATCCAAGGGAGTTTGAGCAACAAAGCTATTATGTTGAATCTTATTAATAATAGGAGCCTTAGACCTAAAGTCACATGTCTTTCAACCATATTAGTGCCTTGTGTGGATCTCCACAACACTCACCTCTTGAGTGTGTCAAGATTTGAGTACCCGAAATACATGCAAGATTATAAGTACGAAATGAGCATGCATCAAGAAACTATGGCATCCCAAACATATCCTCAAGAAAAAGAAGAAGAAAAAAGTCTCTGAAATCTCTACTTCGAGAAACTATTGTGGAGATGAAAACTTCCAATAAAAGAATGGAGGAAGAGATTGATAAACTTAAACTTCATCATTCATTAGAGCAGCCATCTACCACCTTGCAAGAGCCACAACTTTTCCTTGCCACGGGCAACATGCATCGATATCAAACACAACTAATTAATAATGAAAAGGCTGTATAGATTGGTATGAACCACAATAATTTACATGAAAGATCTAGATCAATATCTTTTTTTTTTTTTTCTGGTCGGATATATAGATCAATATGAACAGCAAGAAATAAATTGGAGGCAACCTCAAATGAAGAAGTGCATGTTAAGCATTGTGACAAGAATTTCATATTCATGTTCAAGATGATGATGTGAATATGCAAGAAGAACCACTTGGTTATGGAAGCCATCAAATGAGCAAAGAAGAAATAAAGGCTAACATTGATGGTTTTGTGCAATTTTGGAATGAAAGGGAACTTGTTGTTAAAGATAATCTTAAAGAATATGATGAACACTTTGAGGAGAAAGATGCAACATTTGAAGTCATGCACCATGATCTCTCCACCAATGAGGCCAAAACTCCCCAAGATGAAGAAAATCTTTTCATGCCTTATCATGAAGAAGAAGTTGAAGAATCAAGGATTTTTCTTCTCCCACCATCCAAGAAGTAGCATCCAAAATAAATCAAGATAGAACATTGAACACTCATGTTCACAACGAAAGTATTGAGATCAAGGAACTTTTACCTCTCAATCCACCATGTCGTGCTTCTATGATGAAGTGAAGGATTGGAAAGGAAGTGGTACACTTTTTCACAACTCTCCACCTCACTCTCACATATCTCTACTACCTACTCCTTCTCCTACGTACCATCAAGTCCACATCAACTTTGAAGGAGGAGTCGATAAGAATACTTGGAAGATCCATTGCAAAGAAGAGGAAGAGTAGAAGAAAGCCACCATTTGGTCAAACATTGGAGAATTCATGGATTTCTTTTGTTCTTGTCTCCATGACACTTCAAGAAGTCATTTCGCTCCAAATAGTATGGTGGTTTTGCACAAGAAGTATCCTCCATAACAAGTGGTGATAACTTCTAAGGACCGACTAAAAGTCCTTAAAAAAAAAAACAAAAAAAAAAAGCCCTACTTAGAGGTACCAAGCATGAATAAAGTCCACACCAATTTTGAAGGATAAGTCAATAAGGATACTTGGAAGATCCACTGTAAAGAAGAGGAAGACCAGAAGAAAGCCACCCTTTTTGGTCAAACATTGGAGAATTCATAGATTTCTTTTGTTCTTGCCTCAATGACACTTCAAGAAGTACTTTAGCTCCAAATAGTACGGTGGCCTTGCACAATAAGTATCCTCCCTAACAAGTAGTGATAACTTCTAATGATCGTCTAAAATTCCTAAAAAAAAAAAAATATATGAAACCTTACTTAGAGGTAGCCAAGCATGAATAAAGAGTCTTAGAATAAGAGAAGAAGATGAACACGGAGATGTCATTTTTGATGCACCACCAAATTTTGAGAGCTTAGATTGCAAGGCTTTGATGCATTGTCTGTTGGTGATTCTTGTTGACTTGTGGAGAGAATTATGGTCTTCACAGGGAGCTTTTCTAACTCTTGCATTTACTTTGTGTTTCGTGTTTTTTATGTTTGTGTTACCTTATTTTGCTTTTGTTATTTTGTTAAATTTATGAATTGGTCCAGCTAGGTTTGATGAATTGGTCAGCTAGGTTTGCCCAGCTAGGTTTGATGAATTGGTCCATCCTTTTTGGGTTGAGAGAAAAGCCAGTGAAAGTAAGTCTTGACCCTATTTTTGTTTTCTGATTTCAAAGATTGTCATTGAAATTGCATAAATTTAAATTCAAAGATTTCAAATATCATCCAATTTATAGAATCTAATAATAAACTTGACATGAAACAATGAAGACGTCTCAAACTCCTGGAGCCAGTGATCGACAACCAATTAAGAGATAGGTACGAGAAGAGAGAAAGGGGAATGAGAAGAGACATGAAGGGATATATAGTGAGGAGGAGGGAAAGGAAAATAGAGAGAGGAATACAATAGAGAGTTGGAGAGAAAGAGAGATTTGTATTGCTTAGATCATATGATACATGTTTTTCTTGTTTTGTTTTCCTGTTTTGATCAAAACGTGTCTCTTCCTCTTCTTAATCTTTGATTAGATGGTGATTTCAAATATATAAGATGGAGTAGGTATTTCAAAGTTTGAACTTTAACTTTCTAAATTTTGTGGACAAGGAGAGGAATAATGGAGAGAGAACTGCAAGGTGTAAGAGGGGAGTTGCACGCTACGATGTAGATGCAGAGTTTTTATTTTATTTATTATTATTATATTTGCAAAGGGGTAAAATTGGTTTTAAAATTGTGCAAAAAATGAAGGAGGTCAAAATAACAATTTAAGAGGTCTGAATAGAACCACTCTTTTTCTATTAGAATATTGTCTTGTTATTTTGTTGACAAGGAAGAAATTTGGCTATGGGCGATGTTGACAGATAAATGAAAATGAAACAACTCAAGTTTCCTATTATTGAATAAGAAAATAAGTAGTCAACTCTAAATGACACACTAGAAAAAACTAGAATTGAAATAACTACAATAAAAGATATTCCAAGAGAGAAATCTTGAGTTGCTATCAAGTATACAACTTTAACACATTATACATATACTAAAGCCGCTAGAGCACTGTTCACAGATACAGTTTTGCCCCTGGTTTTTTATTGAACTTACAATCTTGCCATATTATTTATTTATTTTATTTTTTATTTTTTACAATTCTTCCATATCCTTTCATTTTTTTAAAGGGAGAACATGTGAGCCCCGGAAAATTTATCGAGCTTAAATTGAGATCGTTCAACAAGTTATTTATTTACGATCTCGGTAATTGTCAAAGTGCTCGAGAATATTTTCAGAAATTTTCATACAGTGAAATCCTCAATTTAAGAATTGGAAAATAAAGTACACGACACGAAGAGTCAGTGGGAATTTTCGGTGAATTTTTTGGATATCCGAGCTATTTATCGTGATTTTTCAAAGTTATGGGAATTTAGAACATTATTTAGAGAAAAGAAAATTTCTGCGGTGCGATCTCAGCCGTTTATCCAACCACTGCTTCATGTTGACCGTCTATTAATCCTAAAATTCAGGCTATAAATAGCCTTGGATGGATCAGACGATCCAGATCATTCCAGCAGCCTCGAGCTCTCTCGGCCCGAGAGAGAGAAGCTCGGCTACCCGCGACTGGGTCCGACCACTGCTCCTCCGTCCGACCACCTCCGGCTGGCGGACGGCCACCGATCTCTTCCTCTCATCGTCGCCGTCACGTTTCTGGTCTCCATTTGTTCAATCGTCGGCTGTGGAGGGAGAATCGACGGTGAGAAGCTCGAAGCTTTTCCGGCGGGTTCAGCGAATTCCAGCCACTCCGGTCATCGTTTTGGCTGCATGTGGTATGAAAATCGATCCTCTCTTCATTTTCTACATGTCTGTATGATTAGTTTTCAAATTCGATTAGGTTTTAATGATTTTCGTTTCTAGGTTGGTTTCGGCTCCGCCGTCTTCTTCAATGCCGGCAACTTCTCCGGCCTTTCTGGGCTTTTGTTTCTTGTTGGGCTGCACTCATAGGCCAACAATTAAGAAGCTGGTTGAGCTGCTGGCGTGAAAATCATCAGTTCTTCATCAATCTAGTTTCGGCAGACTGGTAGAGAGTTTTGGGAAACCGAGTTGATAGCAGATGAACTTGAAGGTATAATCCGAACCTTGAATTAAAGCTTTGGTCTTGGAATGATCCTCAGAAGTTGTTAAAGTGAGTTGGGTTTAGCTCGGTTGAAATTGGAGTTCCTCTGGTTATCGATTTTGTCAGGTGGTCCTAATCTGGGTGTTTGGAGTTTATGTTTAAGTTAGGAAGTAAGTTTGAATGAGTTGTTGAATATGCTATTGATATTATAATTGTGGATTGAGTTTTGTTGTGATTCAGGAAATGGTTGTGAGGGGTGAAAATGGTCAAGTGTAAATATTTTGGGCACAGCTTGTATGAGATTTGAATTATCTCGGGTGTCCATAGTAAATTCCATCGATATTTAAGAAAATTGGAAATAATTGTTGAAGGCATGAAATTGGATGATATTCCAATTTTAAGTAAAATGTTCGGTAATTGGGATAAGTTCGATACTTGTCGTCAAACATTGGTCAAACTTGGTCAACTCCTGGTCAAATCAGGAAAAGTTGGTTGGACGATTTATTAATCGTTGAGATTTCAAGTTTTTTAATAGATTATTAACGATCAAAATGTCGAAACTTAGGACTTCAGTTAACCGAGGAACGGAAGGTTCGTGACTCTCGAAGTGCGTGAGGAAAAGCAACAGAATCCAGGTAGGGGATTCGGGACTCTCCTCGATGCATGTGTGATTTTATTTTGTTAAGTTGTTTTAATTTGATGCATGCATGTTGAGTTGTGTGGCTTGGTTAAGTTAAAATGCGAAGCATACTAACCAAACCGTATAAGAAATGGGATGGCTTGAGAGTGAAGGGTGACACAGATTTCCTTGGGTTCGATTTCCTTAACCTCCGGAGGGTTACCTATGCCGGTCGTCTGAGTATCCGTAATCATGGACTCGGTACGTGTGTGCAGCTAGGTAGCGGACGCTCTCGCTACGCTTAGCTGGTTTACAAATTAATTGAGGTGAGGTCGTGTAGTGGGTCCACGGGACCGACCATTGGCTACGATTTAGTGCGCATGTTCATTTAAGTAACATGCATCGATTTTTGAGTCAGAAAGTATTTATTAAACTTTGTCGTTCTTTGAAATATTTGGTTTAAGCATGTTTTCATACTGGCTAGCTAAAAAGTTTATTTACTTGTTGGTTTTCAAATCTAGTCAGGGTAAGGTCCCTATGAGCAGTGAAGACGAAAGCTCACCCGTACCACAGTGTGGATGCAAGTACTGTGCACTAGTGACGGGATAGTGGCGGACGGAGCAGGGTGTGAAAACGCAAGTTTGATGAACCTTGTACGGAATTCAGGTTCCGGATTATTCTGAATTCTCTTTCTCGAACTTTGATTTTCCGGCAATTGTTGGAAGTTGGCCTTGTGTCGAACTTTGCTAAACCCTATTTCTTGAAGTTTATTAATCCCTTGAGTGATTAATCATATCAAGTTTTGGACATACAAAATAATTTAGTGATTTAAAGAATTTCACCTGAAATTATTTTTCAGCTCCGCTGTGCGTTTACGAAAAGTTTATTAAACAAAATGTCTAGCGGTTCTCTAGGATGTAAATCGAGCGTTTGATTTATGTTTTAGAGACTCGTGGCACTGTGACGTGCCTAGGCTAGTGAGGTGCAGCTTGGGGCGTTACAGAACAATTCTGTTTTGTATTTGTAAAAATTTACAAATCATGGAAAAAGTTTATTTTTTGTAGTATCTCATTGTTAATCTATTATCAACAATAAAATAAATCATATTCTAAGTAACCCTAATATTTTTTAGATTACGAGTATTCATTTATTACATATGAAACTTGAAAAAAAAAAAAAAAAAAAAAACCGCAGCATTGCGCGGATCAATTTGCTAGTAAAAACTAGGGGGTGAAGTTGTAAGTTATCATATCATATTGGTCTGAACATCCAGCAGCACTGAACTAAAAGTTAAGTTGTATAAAAAAAGTTTGTTCAAGTTGGCTATTGTAGAGGGTGTGTCGTTTCCCCTCGCTCTGGGTTTCCTCTCTACAGCGTTGAGAGTCGGTGGCCTTTCCTCCTGCCCGCCATGGGCAATTTTCCCTGGGATCTATCCCAGATCTGAGGCTTCTTGCCTCTTTCGGCTAGTTTTTCTTCTGTGTGTTGTTTTGTTTCCTCTTGCTGTCTTTGTTATGGTCCCTCTGTCTTCTTTCCTCCTTGTCCGCTACCCTCCCTATCTTTCTTTCCATCACTCTCCACCCTTCCTTCACTCTTCCCAGTTCCTTTCTCTCTTGTTGTTCCTCCACTTATTCTCCATCTTCTTCATCTCTTCTCTGTCTCTTGTCCACCATCCATCCATTTACCTTTTTCTAAGTACCACCGATTCCACCGATGTATCTTCGTCTTCAATCACTATCACTACTTTCGCTCTTCGGCGCGTTACCCTTAGCGGCTTTGTTCCGCAGTTTTCCCCCGAGCAGTTTACCCTTGTGGTTCCTGCTTATACTACCTTTCCGTGGTTCTTTGTGTTCTTTTCGGTGCTTGTTTACTTCGGACTACCCAGTGATAGTCGGAGGGACGAGTTAGGTGCCTCTCGGTGTTGGATCCTGGTCTTATCGGCGTGTTCCTTTGGAAGGATTGGCTGGCTCTGCTACCTGCTTCTGCGGGGTTGTGTTCCTCTTGTGGCGGTGTCTACCGACATGGAGGCTTCTGGACTGGAGCTTGTTCTTGGAGTGGGCCTTGTTAATTTCTTGTTGTTTCTTTTGTGTTTTTCAGCCCTTTCTTGGACTTCTGTTGTAATATTCCTTTTTCTTTAATGCAAGTTTGGTTCACTTTGTCAAAAAAAAAAAGTTGGCTATTGTAGGAGCAGGTGAACAGTGAACTAGGATATTGATAAGGAAGAATAATAGAGGAAGACTTGAGAAGGGTACAGATAGGAGAGAATTAATAAGAGAACAAGAGATTTAGGGGGTTTATAATCTTCATCAATCAAGTCTGCCTAACAACTATTACGTGCCTCAATTGATAGAGACTAAAAATAGTTCCACCACAATATGCACGAGTCCTAATAAAAATAGGCTAAACTAAATCCCAAGATATATTCATATGAAAATTACTTCTTTTTTTATTTATTATATCCTGCATCACATAGGCCAATGATAATGTAATTAATTAGAGGACAGCTAAGTCCAGTATGATCAATACAGCCTCTTCTCTTTCGACTTTTATCTACAACTTCTTGATTATAACAGTGCCATCTTCAAATCCCGAGGCATAGGATTTTCCATCGGGCGAGAAACGCACACATAAAACGGTTCCGAAGTCACCCATATTAGATTGTTCTGCGTGATACAATTGACACACTTATGGTTCAAAATCAGAAACTAAAAAACATAAACCAGATGAAATTGCTACCGAAAAAATGAACTCGTAAAAAAATAATGGTAAATTTGGAGCTCATACCAATCTCTTCACCAGTATGGAAATCAAACAAACGAACAAGCCCATCATTTCCCCCTGCAATAAACTTGTTCCCATACAAAGAAGCCGATTGTACCATGCATGGCATTTTGTAGCGATTCACGCACCTAAAGCTGTAAAAGTAATTCATAAACCGACTGTACAGAAAACTATCAAAATACACGAAGGAAAACTCTTAATACAAAAATCTCCTAAACGCTAGCTCTCATGACCAAGAATAATATCCAGCCATACTGAATATTACTGTTAGACACTGCAACTTGAAAAACTCTTATAACGGAACTCTACAATGAGTCCAGAAAACCAAAAAGTATATTTATATATATGTATATATGCCACACAACTTTTTGATATTAGTTATTTCTTTAACCTTTTTTCATTTTTGACTTAGAATCTCAAAACTTACTTGGTTTCATCCCAAAATGTCACCGTAGAGCCAGCAGCAGTGGTGATATAACCTTGACTCAGTTCTGAACTTCTCACGATTGACTCAGTCTCAAGTGTACGGAGTATCTTACCACTCCTTCGATCCCATAATCTGTATAGTCACCAGTAAATTAACAAGCTCAGTAAGAATGCGATAACAACTGTTTAGGTACCAACAGAATCAATAGTTTTTAGAAAATTCAAAAAAGAAAATTCAGTAGATTCAATTTACTACCCGGCAATGTACACTCTTCACCAATTTAATCCCCAGCTTTCAATTCGATTATGTGTCTCATTTGAAGTTTCCAATGATCATAGAATTATTTGAATATTTTTCTAATCTTTAAGGGCAAAAAAAAAAAATCTTTGAAAATTTATTAAAAATTAAATAAAAAAATAGAAACGTCAAAACACAAGAATAAAAGGTAAACAACGGTAATGAAGAATTGAGGCCAAGGGATGCAAATCTCAGTCAAACTCATGAATCAAGGAATCAACAGTCTTTGAATTGGATTCTACCATAACATTGGAAGCTTTATTTCATATGCGATTTTCAAACCCAAATAGATTCTACAATAACATTGGAAGCTTCATTTCATATGCCATTTTCAAACCCAAATATAACCCCCACGTCTCAGCAACCAAAATTTTCCCGACACCAAGATTGCAGGTTAAGCCTTCTAGCCAGTTGCCATTACAATCCCTAATGATACAACTGGTCCCAATCTTGCTATTAGTAGAATTCCTCGCACCATCTACATTAAGTTTTGAACCAATTTATCTCAGGCGTAGGGCGTAGCCCAGCAAATGTTTCTCAAAAAGTGGATGGGAGTTATAACCAACCTTTTCCTGAGCATACCAAAAGTTGATATTTCCAATTGATAATTCAATATTAGCAAATCAGAAAGTTTTAAGCCTCTTGATGTAAGGTAACCTTATGCAAGCCCCTAGTCCAAGCCACTGTTCGGTAAGGTGCGAGTCACGGCTTCTTCTACAGGTTTGGGTTCGAAGGTTTGACTCACAAACTAAGCCCTTCTATCTTGAGGCCATATTAGCAGGGAGATCGAGAATGTCCTTCTTCTTCTTTTTTTTTTCTTTTTTTTTTCTCTTTGTTAATATTGCATAAATGTGGTGTTGCAATGCAATTTGGGTGATGAAGAAGAAGGGGGTGAGGCAGGAGAGATGGCTGGAACCAAAACGACTAAAACATATATCTCCCTTCACATAGAAGAATGGTGAATTCTCTCACTATAACTAATCTATTTTTCTATAGCTCGTAGTTATGAAAAAAATAAAAATAAATAAATAAAACATCAGCAGCAGCAGCAGCAGCAGGCCCACAGTATATAAGAGTCGGCTGAAATTAATGGCTTGGAAATTGAAACATGGAGGATTAGTTGATTTTAAGATTTGAGGATGAGACAGGTCAAGAGAGATGGAAGGATAAAAAAGAAAAATAAATCAATAAATGATTTTCTATTGTTCTTATCCACTTTTAGCATTAATATCAGCACGTCAGCACTCAGCACATAACATATATTTTAACAGGTCATTTGAAGATCAAAATTTGACAAGATTACGGACAAACATGATCTAATTTAAATAGAGGATAAGACTGCTAGATGTAAAACGTAGGTTAATAAACAGGATTTAACAAAAGAAAAGGTAAGAAAGGCTAGCTTGAAAATCAGATTGTTTCATAAACATGCATACCTGACACCCTGTAGAACACTACACGTACTCAATATGACCTGATCGTTGTGGAGCCATGCAGCAGTAAGAACTGATCCTCTCTGAGGTTTATTTGACTCCCGGAAGATTTCTGGTTTTCCATGTGGATGATCCAAATCAAATATACGGATAGTGTAGCCGAGTCCTCCTGTTAGCAAACTGTGCCCATTCTATCATCATTTAACAAACCAAATTAGATTGTACCATACATAAATGCGAAAGGATAAACCATAACTTAATGTGTTAGCATCCGTTAACCAATTTCCCTCCACCAAATGATTCCAGCAATACATTCTAGACACTGTGAGATCTGAAGTTTCAAACCAAATCTAACTAGTTTGGAGGCTAATAAAAACCACAAAAGCTGCCACCTACCACTGTATAAAACATTTTCACTTGTAATAAAGTAAGATAGCTACTCCAAGTATACAACATCCATCCTAGTGCAAGTATGCTGGAACACAATTATGTGGTTTGACACATTTTTGAAGCATGAACCTTACAAAAGAGATAAATTCTATAAATTGGAACTAATATCTCTCTTTGTTTGTTCAGTTTATACAGGACTTAGCAAGAAAAGAAACTACCTTTGAGAAAGCACAGGATGGAACTAGATTCCGGCTTTGAATTATGTGCAACAACTTTCCTGTTTGCAGATCCCAAACTTTGCTACATGTATGCACATAACATATCAACTTTTGATCAGTTTTTGGCCAATATGTATTGATGGATCAAAGCTATGTAAAGGAGAATTGTTGGTGAGGTGAGAAAATATGATTGTTGTATTGACATAAAAACACATTTGTGTGTGTATGCCTATTGGATATGTGGCAAGTAGAGGAAATAGTGTGTGAAAGAGAAGAAAACAAGGAATGTAGAATTGGTAACAAATGAATGATATAAAGTGTGAAGATGCAGAGAATAGTCGCATGTAAGAATAAATTTAGGCATACGCATTGCAATGAGAGGCAGTTGCAGCCGTTGAAGCAGTTGCAGTAATATTCAAAGAGCAATTCCATACTGAAGAAGTTTGTTCAGCAAATGTTCTAATCCAATCTCCACTCTCTCCATCTCTCAGAATGGCCCGCCTATCTATAGACACGAGTAAAACTTGGATTAATTATTTCCGAAATAGATAACTATCTAAGAAATTGAAAGTAAATTGAGGAAGCACACAAATATTGCTTAAAACCCCCTAATTCGGGTGTTTATCGATGCTTACCCATACTGGCACTGAGTAGAAGAAAACCACCACAAGGATCTGGGCTGTAAGACAGATCCATAATAGAACGGTCATGACCGGAGCAAAGAATGGGGTAAGTCATTGTTTAGACTTTAGAGCCGATGGACGAGACCGAATGGTTCGAATTTAACTTGATAAAATTAGTGGCCAGTGAAATTGTCTCTAAGTTGACTTCATCGAGAAACTAATTCTCCGACTCAATTAAGCGAAGAAACCGTCTTGCATTTAAAGGATAAGCAATATAGAACAATATTTTCCCGATGTAGATCAGAGGGAGGAAGAGTGCGTCGTCAATTTTTACTACTTAGTAGCTCTTTAGTGTTTTTTTTTTTTTTCGTTTTAGTTGGATCGCAAGAAACCCTAGTAAGAAACCTAGTTTGTTAACTTAGTAGCTTTCTCAGTAAGAAACCCTAGTATGTCTCAGTAAAATTCTTCTTTTTTTTTTTTTTTTTTTTTTTTTATTTCGCACAAGAAATAAGAAAAACGAGGCACGCATAAAAAACCCTAGTATGTCAGTGGCTCTTTAGTGCTTTTTATTTCGCACAAGAAATAAGATAACCGAGGAGGCGTAAGAGATTCTATTATGTCAATGTCTATGACGATAGAGAAACCAGCCGGCAAGGAGGTGGGCTGCGACCCGGCGCAACTGGCGAAACGTGGATGGCTGAACGTCGACAAGGACGACGACGATGACGTCAGAGAGCCGACCTGCATAAGTATGTTGCCAAGGAAAAACAAGGACGACGACGAGGAGATCTGGGTTCCGGCAAAGTACTGTGAGTGTTCCATCCTGACTTGCTGCTGAGGTCAAATTGAACATGTCTTCTTTCTAGGTTAACCATTGTTCTTGGAATCTCAATCTATACATACTTGTTGTTGAGGGGAACATCTGCTCCGTTTATATTTTTTATTATTTGTTTTTACCCACAAATGGCTAACTAACAGGTAACAAGCCAGAAGAACCTCCTAGTGATGAAGAGTTAAAACGCCTAGGTCACCTTTTGGCAGAAGAACCAGACAAGCTCACAAGGGAAGAATCAACCCTCCTATGTCGCTTTCTCCCTACCCCGCAGTTTGATGAACTCTTCTTTAAACGGAGAAGGGAGAAGAATGGTATGCTTTTCAGTTTTGTTTCATATATTGGTCTTGTAGCATAATCCAGTTAGTTCTTCCAATTAGTTCTAAGAAACATGCATGTCTGTTAGGACAGATCTGGAATTTTTCTTTTTTAATTATGTTGCTTCATTTGTTTATTCGAGTACCAAATAGCCACTGTTGCAACTCTTTCTCTTTAGTTTGGGGGTATAGATCTCCTATCCTTTAGTTTAAGCTATTATTGAATTCTCTTTTCCTTTTTGTAGGCTATTATTATTTATCTTTTCCTAGCTTTTTGTAGAATATCGGTTCATAACTACTTCACCATTACATTCACATAAAAACTTTGCCATTACTAAGGTTAAACCGTTAAACTAGTACTGCAACTTCTGTTTTCAGTATTTCAATGAAAGAATAATTACTTAATTAGTATAAGAGCATTTACATAAATGTGGGAGATATGACATACTCATAATAAAAGAAGACAACTGACTAATAAAAAAGGATGATTAGATAAGTAGGTTGTTAAATGAAAAAGGACCCCGTAAATAGAAGAGACTAATCTGGGGATGAGTTTAATCAGTCCAGCAATTGATCTGTGATTTGATAAACTACTTTAGTTAGTATTTGAAGTAAAATATGTGAAATCGCATATAATTGTTGGATTTGAGAAAAAGTAAGATCCTCTAGAGTGATGTAGCAATTAAGCAATGACTTGGCAAATTATGAATGGTGTGTCTCTGATATGGAATGTTACATTTTATTAAGTTTTAGGCTTCAATGAGGCCTGTACTGGCAAATAATTCTCAGCTATAATTTACATATTAGGTAAGCTAGACATGTCAACTGATAGTCTCATACTAATGTGATTGACATGATGTTTTATATAAAGTCATAGATGCATTCAAGTTTGTATAACAAGAATATTTAGCTTTGATTAGTTTAGATTTTCATTTTTTAAATTGGTATTTAACAATGGAACTGCTAACAAACAGCCAGCAAATCCAAAGAACCAAAGGCTTCTATTCCGTTTGTCTATGAAGGAGGTGGAGATAGTCTGCACAATTGCAGGATTTGTGGCAAGAAGGACCACTTTGATGTAGATTGCTCTTACATGAACTTTGTCCCTCAGGGTGTAAATGTTGGCCCCGAGTATATGGTGGTCTGTCGGATATGCGGTCATAGGGTTAGCCAGCCTGTTGGAGATTGTCAGGCATGTGGTACGGAGGGAGGACGTGCTGTTATGAAGGTGTGTATTTTTTGTTTATGCCTTGGTGACCACTTGCCTGAGGACTGCCCACGCACAAAGAGACATAAGACTCGATCCAAATCAGAAGATGCATTGATCATAAGCTAATTCAACGTTGATCTTGGCAAAGAAACAGTGCTGTAGAGGATTGGATGATGTTAGCTTTGTGAACAAGGACAATGGCCAAGGCAATTTGGCCTTGTATTTCAAGCTTATAACAATATATATCTGTTCTTAATAAATGGTGTCAGCGAGTGTAGGATTCGGTTAGGTGAACTTTGTGAACAGGGAAGATGCCAAGTCGCGCTGACCTGTGTTATAAGCTCATAATGATACATATTGGGGGGTGAAATTTGCACCCACATATTTACAAACCACACCCATTTTCATTTTTTTAATAATATTTCATCCCAAATTTTTTTGTACTTCCTGAAATGCCCTCAAAAGTCAGATTTTCTTTTATTTTCTTTTTGGGTCTTTTCTTCTCTCTCTCTCTCCCTCCCTCTTCTCACGACAACAATTCCCCTCTTCTCTCTTTCTTCTCCAGATAACGACCTCTTCTCCATTGAAATTGGTCAACCTCAACCCTTCTTCTTTCCAACAGGTCACAATCCCAACTTTTCTCTTTATTATCTCACTATATCAACTCTAATTTCATGTTTAACTTTGTTTTTCTCTTCTGCAATTCAATCTTTCTTACTGTTCCTTCTCTTCTGGCTCATATCAAATTGGACAAGTTTCTTTCTTTATGATTTGTGGGTAATATGTTTGCTGATAAATTGAGAAATTTGGAGTCCTCATATCAAAGTACTGATCATACTACACCAAACTTTCAACTTTAACTCGTATCATATTACAGATGCTAGCTAGAATGATCTCATTTGAGCAAACTCTATTACTGCAATCATTACTTAAACTACCTAAAACCTGGTGAGCAGCGAGCCTTTTAGAAGGATCTTTACAGAGCATTCCTTGAAGCTTACCCTCCTTCACCAGGCCTTCTGCAAGCGCCAAAACTCTCTTAGCCGTGCAGCCACTTGGTATTTTGTCAAACTAAGGCATCAGAAGTTCCTTGTCTTTTCTAACAAAAGCCACATTCATGTTAGATCCTTCCGCAATAAATCCATCACCATCCAGCCAAATCGCTGTAAAAACTCAACTAAGCCCCTCTTATTAGGCAGTATGAAAAAAAATGGTCATTTTCAAGTTACATGAAGTATACTAACAGCATATATTCTCAAAGATTGAAACATTGAGTTAAATACTAATGAAAAACTGCGAACATCTGTCTAGAAATGTAACTAAAGCTAACATCAAAACTAAAAATATTAAGTACCTTCCAAATCTAAAGACAAATCGTCCCTTACAATATTTTCTTGTCAGTTCCACCTTAGAAAAGAAAAAGTCACTATTTGTGAATGATTTCGTAAATGGAAAAGAAGTGGTCTATTTGCAAACAATCCAAAAAGAAAAAATCAACAATTGGGAATTTCGGACTGTAATCAAAACTCAAATCCCTCTCCCACTTTTGTATTGATCTCACAAAACAAATACACACAAAGAAGATTGCTTCTCACCATAATGTGGCAGACTTGATTCCTCCTAAAACCTGTTTTTAGATAGGAAAATAACAAAAGGCAAGGATGTCAAATTTCTTCGAAATAAGCATAAAAAACATTATATAAACAATAGCAAATCACTAATAAGGTATTTCTACAGAAATTATGTATTTCTAAGAATTCCACATGCCTACAGAGTCAATACAATTTCAATAAAAGTTGCCAAACAGATTTATTGTTCGTAGACATCAACTTGTTTTTGCCTCATTTTATACTGGCTCATGTCATAATCTAAAAATGTAAGACATTCACGAAAGAAAGCTCTACTTAATTGAAAAAAAAAAAAAAAATAACCAATGGATTAGTATATCAGTGTAAACACTTCCGTAGCTGGAAATTTTATCAACAAAGAAATCAAGTGCAGGAATTATCAAATAAGTTAATTGGATTACTTACAGCAACTTTAGAAGTGGCATTACCATAGCCAGTCCCTGCATTAACAGTTACAAATAGTACAAATCAGTCCCTCTACCATGAATTACCCATGAGTAAATGACCAAGAACACGTCAAACAAATATCTTTTATTGCCCAGCTATACTTCCTTTACCAACACAATATAGAGATTAGAAAAAATATAAAGAGCCCTTCATTATCATGACCTTGCCATATAAAAAAGAAGAGCATAATATTTTCTTACCTTGCTATGGTAAGATCGTGCTAAAATGTAGTAGGAATGTGACCTTGTTGGTCCCTGGTTGGTGATAGCAAGTGCAGTCTCAGTTAGTTGCTCAACTACAGACAGGGAGAGCCACTTCTTTTTTTTCTTTTGTTCTTCCTCTCTCCCCTTTTCTTTCTTCCTCTGAATCTCTTCTTGTTTCCCTTCTTCCCCTGTTCTCTTCTCCCTTTTTTTTTTTTTCTTTTTTTTTTCCGTCTCGTCTCTTTTTCTCTTTGTCCGTAGAACCCAAATGATTTTGCCCTCTGAAAACCCAAAAGTCACTATTATGCATACTATAATAGGAAATCAGTGATGCACAATCGCTCACTCGATCAAATATCCTAAACTTCTCATGCTATACCCAATTGAATAAAATTAGCAGAAATCAAAGAGCAAAAATAACCCAACTGAAATCAAAACTGAAACTTAATGTAAAATCCAATCCAAATTACGAACTCATAAACTAACTGAGAAGAATCAAGGAAATCTACTTACATGAGACTTGTTCTTTGACCTCAACAGCGATGGCAAGCCTGCACTCAGGAACTGTTTCTTACTATTCCCCTTAATTGACTTTTGAATGGAGAAGATGACCAATTTTCAATGGAGAAGAGGTCGTTATCTGGAGAAGAAAGAGAGAAGAGGGAGATTGTTGTCGTGAGAAGAGGGAGGGAGAGAGAGAGAGAAGAAAAGACCCAAAAAGAAAATAAAAAAAAATCTGACTTTTGAGGGCATTTTAGGAAGTGCAAAAAAATTTAAGATGAAATATTATTAAAAAAATGAAAATGGGTGTGGTTTGTAAATATGTGGGTGCAAATTTCACCCCCCTATATATTTTGTTGTTCCGGATTCTTTTTTGTCAAGTTGTTCTGGAGAAATGGTCAGTGAGTAGAGGATTTGGTTAGGGTAACTTTGTGAGCAGAGAAGATGCCCAAAAAACTGAATGTTTATTTATATAATGTTTTGCAAGATTTTGGACCCATAGCGATTTATTTCAGATGATTTGTCTGGAAATTTTGTTTCTTTTTGGATCGAGCTGAGATAAAATTGATAAAATAAAATGAAGAGAATTTCCCCAATTATTTTCTCAAGTGGGTGAAAAATTTGAGAGACGGGTCTTTCTTGGGGCAGAAGAAGTCGTCTATAATTTGCACAGAATTTGCAATTTGTAACTACGTAATTCTTGTATTGCTACATGCTGAGCCATGACCAAGTCATTTTCGAAAGATTTATCAGTTCAGTGCTGTGCATTTCACAGTTATAGTTCAAATCCTCCACTTGGCTGAAATTTGATGCTTGGAGGCCTACAAAGACGTTTTGTTCCACGCTTGGATAGTGGCAGAAGAGAATGGATTCTCGCAGGGTTTGATTGAGAATGCAATACACACTCCAGCTCTGGACCAGTTGCTGCTTCTACTACAAGGGTTTTGTGGGGGTTTATGAGGTTGCAAATTATAACTATCCTAAAGTAGAATGGGGTTTTGTACTGTTCATTCAATAGTGTCATGGCTCTTTTGCCCTTTCATTCTCTGCCTTTTTACTTGAGTACCCCAGACTGGTGTTCGTCTCCTGTGGGACTCCGCGTGGCTCTGTTTCTTTGCTCCACGAACAGAGAGCATAGAGAGTTCAAGAACGATCGAGAAAGTGTGTGAGAAAGAGAGGTGATATTCAGAGGCTTTGCGTCTTTGATCCGCAGAAGTACGGAGAGGGTGAGAGAGGTGAAGAACAATAGGGAGAGAACTCAGAGAAGACCCATTTCAATTCGATCCGTTTCAACTTCCGTTAAGCTACGCTCTCTTTGGTTATGTTTTCAGGTATTTTGACCCATTTCAATTCGATCACTTTCGGTGTTTTTTTTTCCATGTCTTCAGGTATTTTGATCGATTTTTCGGGTTCGAGCCTTCATGCAGCTGTAATGTTGTGTTGTAGTGTTTTTTTTTCTTCACTCTCGGTTGAATCAGACTTCAAACTTAATTTTTTGTTATAATGTTGAAACCAGCTGTAATGAATTTTGGTATGAGGAAGGGTGTAATGGATTTAGTACTTGCATGTTTTGCCTTTCGTGAATTCTTATATACTCATTGTGTTTTTGTTTTTATAGAAATAATGAAAATTGTAATGCAGATGGTGATGGGAGTCTGAACGAAAGTGATCAGAAAAGGCTACGTCCTTTTCCCAGGGTTATTTCTTTTTTAAGTTGATGATACTTCCTTAATGTGATTGCAGCTTATCAATACAAGCATAAGCGAGAAACTTTGCAGAACCCTTTAAATGGCTTTCGTGTTGTTTTGCAAGTTTATGGTAGTTTTAGTTGGTTCTTTCAATTGGTTATGCTTAATTGACCCAACTATTTGTTATTCTTCATTTTGTAGTCAGTTTCATTTCGTGGATGTATTGCAATGGAAGTATTTAACTTGCATATATGCTTCTGCACATGTTATGTTACACTTCTTAATTAGATCCTTTTTCATTTTCCAGTCATGCATCAAAATTGCAATGGACTTTGTCTCACCTGAAAATGTCGGCGAGCGCTTTCACTTGACAGAAGTATTCCGCACACTGCCAGAAAATCATAGGGCTAAAGAGGACAAATTGGAGGTATGCCATCTTTCACGTTATAAGAGTGTCAATGTGGTAATCAGCATGATGTTTTTCTTTTGGATACTGTTGTTTTGTTGTAATGGCTATTTAACCATCCTATCTGCATTCTGAGTCTAATACTTTTCTGTTCCATTTAATTTCCTCTCTAAATGAAATCACAGGAACTGGGGAGTATGGTTTCTCTGAAATGCATTGCCTGTATCGTACATTTCCAATTAAGTATGTACTCCATTCGTTATGGTCAATCTGTCTCAAATTAGCCCGGAGATAGCCCGCTTTTGAATAGATTTTGGCCCTTAAAATGTTAGGGAGTCCAAACATACTAGAAATTAATGAGATAGCCGCTTTTGATACTGGAAATATAATCAATGTATGTTCCCTGCATTCTCTCCGGCTTTTTACCTAGATATTAATGTATGGTCTTTTTTTTTTTTTTTTTCCCAAATAACTTCTTAGCTAAATCATGAATACTATATGTTGTATATGTAGTAATAATAGAATTACCCAGAAAAGAAACAAAGAGTAACAATGATAACAAAGGGGAGACAAAATCATAGAACAAGTTCATGGATTTTAGATTCAATGTCACGTTACGTCAAAATCAAGTGTATTTCATGAAGATTGAAGAAGTGTTAACTCTGTTTTGATAGAAAGATCAAAATGTTTAGCAGTTGTTGAATTTGTGGTATTAAACCTCAAAATTTGAGGAATTCTTCTCAAAGCTGAAATTGCTTGGATGCTCTAAGAAGGTCTGGAGTTTTTTTTTTTTTTTACTTGAATCAACTTTCATTTCTAATATAGACTTGCTTGAGTGAATTATTGACAACTTATACAGTATCCTTACTAGACCACTTTGTTTATTCTCTCCTCTGTTCTCTTTCTACTTCCTTAATCTTTTTCTGTTGGGCTGCATTCTGATCAGATCATGGTGCTCCGCAGGGAAGGAAAACAAAATACAAGATACTAACTCAGTAACTCTCATGGAAGAGAAGCAGTTGAATTTTAACCACGCTTAGAGGTAATCTGTCCTTTCAAATTAAAGCCTTTTAATGCTTCAAACCTTTTGAGTACTCTTAAATTAAAAGTAAATTAAGACAGAATTACACTGGTAGCTTTTAAAGTATTATTTATTATGAGTCATATCAGTATGATCAAAAGAATCCCTACTGCAGGGTCTGTTAACAGAATATCAGTATGATCAAAAGAATCCCTACTGCAGGGTCTGTTAACAGAATATCAGAAGAGATCAGAGACAAGAACTTCTCCCTCTTGCCACCTGTCCTGTCTTTCAAAATCAAGTAATAACTATATTCCTCTGTTTTTCATGTTTATATCATTGTTATGGTTAATAATGGAATGTGCAATACCTTATATGAATAATATAAGAAGGTGCAGTGCCTTTTTTTGTAGATGACTGCATTAATCTTTAGTCATATCATGACTATGCATTCTGTGTTTTCAATCTTCTATAAATTGGTTTCAAAAAATTTAAAGTAGCACCTGATATTAGGATAGTGCTTTTTTCAGATGTCTTCATTCTGTTTTGTTTACCATGTCTTTGTCCTGTCTCCATTAGGTCTGTAACAATTAGAGATTGCATGTAAGTAAGCTTACATCTTACTGATCAGTATAATATATACTTATCTTCTCATAAATTTTTATTATCTGCTATAACGTTTATTTGCATTTCGAGTCTTAATTTAGACAAAAGATAGTTTAATCAAAATACTTTGTGATGGGCATGATCAAACAACAGATATTAGGAGAGAATCACTTAAGCCTGACTGATGATAGTAAATTTAAAAAATAGGAGCAGGCGAGTGGAATCACTTTGATGATTCTCCCCTTTTCCTTTTTTACATTATATACATGACATGCACTGTTGATTCCTTACAACCTTTTGAAGAGTCAGTTCTAGCTGTACGACTAGCTACTGTGGTTTGATACCTGCTGGATGCACTTGGAACTTTTAGTTCAATTGCAGCTCTGGGCATTGAATTTTCCTCTAATGATTAGCCTTTGGTTTAGGTTTTGATAGAGAGCTCTTTATAACTTGAAATTTCTTTTAGTTCTAATATCGCTGTCTCAAGAATTATATATTCTCTCTGTTTATTTGCAAACTTACCATTACTTGCTACATATTCAACTATCCGTTCTTATTCGCTTCTACCGCATTCTTACTTTGTTTTGACTACTTAGATGAACCTCTGTGAGGAGTTGAAAGCATTAAAGGATGTGGAGTCAAAACCAACCAATGCTGCGAACAAGGAACCAGCCAAAAATGCGAAGTCTTAACTGTAATCATAGACAAGTTTTTTGCCAAGTCTAATCATATGTAATATGTACATATGCACCTGCTTGGGTAGCATTTTTGCAATCTGGCTAAAGTACCAGATTTGAAATGATGTGTAATGTATATATAATTTTGAAATCTGGCTAAAGTACCCAATTTTAGAACATGTAGAATAATGTGTACGTAGTTGGATATGCAATTTTGAAATCTGCCTAAAGTTCCAAATTTTGGATCATGTAAAACAATGTCTTCTGTACATCTATAACGTATTTATATAATGTGTATAATGTTCGTAAATTCAATACTGTCGAATTGAATTATGTCAATAATATACCCGCAGCATCGCGCGGGCAATGTTGCTAGTGTTGGTCAAAATGTGGTGCATTTACTTTTCGACTTGTGGCCTCTTCAAGATACTGATTTGACCGATAGAGGTATTCACATTTCTTGATAAGCAGTTCTTCTATTGGGGAAGTTACCCTTGGATGATTTTCAAGATGTGAGTCGTAGTAGTGGAAGGTTCTTGTCAAATTGTTCATCTGTTTGGGGAAATAATCTCTTTTGCCTATCATCACAAAGTCTAGTACAAAATTTCTTGATGTTATGTCATACTATATAAACATAATTAGTAAATCTTCCTCTGCCGCCTTTTGTATTCTTGATTCTTCATTTTTGTACTTGTTTCTGGGTTTTGTGTATTCTTTTTCCAATCTGCTATTTTTTCCTTTTTGACTTGATGACCTATTGATCGATCATGTGGAAAAAGAAAAAAGAAAAAAAAAGGTTTTTGTCCATTTACCCCATTTTTAGAGATTTTTTTCCCACTTACCCCATTAAGTTTTTTTAATTCCCTCTTACCCAAAACACTCTAAGGAGGTCTTCCCTAATACCCCATTAAGATTTTTTTTTTGTTTTTAAATTTTTTTTAATACCATTTTACCCTCACCTCTTTGAAACTTAGAGAGAGAGAGAGAGAATGGAAGAGAGAGAAACCATAGGAGACTTCGCCGGAGCCCCGTCACCGGCCGCTGGAATCCGGTCACATGTCGCCGTCCACCGGACTTTTATGAAAATCTCACCGGAAAGGTTTATTGCCCCCAATAGACATCTATTGCCCCCCAATAGATGGGCAATAGACCTCTATTGCTCCCCAATAGACGTCTATTGCCCCCCAATGCAATAGACGTCTATTGCCCCACAATAGAACTTTTGGTCGTCGGAATGGGAACTAATATTTCTAAAATTAGACAAATAGAGCTTTGATTAAAGAAAAAAAACGAAGAGATTATATCAATTCAAAACGTCTATTGCCCCCCAATAGACTTTTATAAAACGTCTAGGTGCAGATTGTGAATTTGTGATTCTGTACACTTACAGTATCCCTGCTTTCACATTAAACCCATAAGTTTAAACCTCTCTCTTTATTCTTAAACCCAGAAAGGACTCGCTGTTTGTAGTTCTTTCAAAAAAAAAAAAAAAAAACTTTTTGGAAAGAACTACAAACAGCGAGTCCTTTCTGGGTTTAAGAATAAAGAGAGAGGTTTGAACTTATGGGTTTAATGTGAAAGCAGGGATACTGTAAGTCTACAACATCACAAATTCACAAGCTGCACCTAATTAACCCCAAAAAACCCTCAAATTGTCAAACTTGATACAAGGCATGAACCAGCACCAAATAAAACCAAAAACACAAATATGTTTCAAGTTTGGGAATGAATAATGGAACCACGCACTGTCAATTCAAAACATTCAAGTACAATCCACCACTACAATATAGAAGTCAGAGATGCAGCTGAAGGCAGCATATATAGAATTCTAGTAACCTTGCTTGTCAAGTCTATCAGTACCAGTAGAGTATAAGTGAACTAACCATAAAAGACTTGGTGTTGAAGTTTGAGACACAAACTGAGTTGCAATCGGGGATGGTAACAACTCGAAGGGCCTTGTCTTTCGACCAAAAAAAAAAAAAAAAAAAAAAAAGGGCCTTGTTTAAAGAGTTACTGTTTTGTGGACCCGTGAATGATTCTAGAAGTTAAATATAGGGGGAAATTCATTATAAACCAATTTCTAAAAATGTTAATGGAAAAAACTCACCTATTATTTTTTTTCAAACACCCAATTATTGTCAACTAAGATAAAATATTATCTTTCTTTTTTCTAAAAATTACACATATTGCCACTATTTAAATATGATAAATATTAGTCAATTAACAAAATTAACTTCCTCTTTAAATACCTTAATTAATACTGATAGATTTTTTATTGGTCCCATTATTCTAGCAATTTTCCTTCTACTCCATAATTATGGATATTTTCTTACATATTTATGTTTTTTGAATTCAAAGATTTTATAGATTTAAATGAATGTGAAATTTAAACTTTCTATTTTAAAGGCAGATTTTGTGTTTTCTATTTCTGTTTTCCATCTATTTACTTGCAACTTTAGCTAATAGGTTTATTTATTTATTTATTTATTTTTTATTTTTAACTTAGCTAATAGATTTTGAGATTTTGTGTTTTCTATTTCTGTCTTCCATCCATTTACTTGCAACCTGATTTAAAGGTAGAGGTTCAAGTTTTTAACCTAACTAAAAGGTTTCTTTTATTACAAACTAAAGATTAGACGCGTGTGTTTATTTAACCTCACTTCTAGGAATTTTCATTGCAACCTACTTATTCGAATCATTTTTCACATCAATCTCTTTCTTAGGTCTATCATTGTGAGTTGACCATATTTCTTAGGTTGAAAATATCTAACTTATCCCTATATGCATATTCCTATCTATTAGGTAACAATTGAGAATGAACAATAATCATCAAATTAATATGACAATATGCAAAAGGAAAAGTTCAAAGAAAAGAAAAGTATCTTGTTCTAGCTTTACCATAAGAAAATTTAGGGCACAATGATGACAAATGAAAAGATTTGAAAACTAAATCTCATGAATAACATACCTTATGAGTAGATACCATACTTTTGAAAGCCAAAGATTAGAAAGATAATATGGTCACGAACGCATAGGTGATTTCACAACAATAAATTTGAACTTCTTTCTTATGATCTATAGAACTACACTAGTATATGTATTGCTTGAAATCATGGTGTTATATATATATATATATATATATATATATATATATATATATATATATCATCAATGAAAATTTGAAATCAAAACATATGCATGATTTAAGCCATAATGTCATATGCTATAATTATACATCAACACTCTACAAGGAAGGTTGCCCAACCTCTCAAAAAAAAAAAAAGTTGTCTAAGGGTAAATCAGGCATATAAAAAAACACAAAAAAATATTGATTATACATGAACACTCTACAAGGAAAGTTGCCTACATGGATTGGGTGTAGATTGATAGAAAAATATGTGGATTTTTCCCAATATCTCTTTAGAAAATTGAGTTTATATCTAATTTTTTCTAAATATAGCATAACGCAACTCCTGAGTTACCTGATGACATAGTCACAGAGTATCTAGCCGTAAAACATTAATGGAATCAACATAGTAGTTGTACTTTAAAGTATGACTGTAAGGTTCTTTGAGTCCCATCAAAACTAGCAAAGTATTCAAACGCAAGCAACTTCACACACACACACACAGACAAGAAAAAAAATTTCAAAGATAGAGCATGTAACTCATCAGTAATCAACTAAATCATAGATTACTTGAACACGAATGTGAATCTTATAGTACCCACCACATCAATTGATATGAGAAGAAATTGCTGAAATAGAAACCATCGAGTTAGGATCAGTAATTAATGCTCAATCCAAAACCAGAACACTCAATGCTCATGATTATCGAGTTTCTTAATCTGGAGGACAGGGTTCTGGGCTTCAGTTTCTTCAGAGTTAAGGGATCCACTATGATCATCATGTCATTAGAGATACTCTCAATTCTTCCAGGGCACATCAAAATGTCTTTACATTATCACTCGTTTTTTCTTTTATATCTTCTGTGTTTCTGATGTAGGACAAGATTTTAGCCAATTTCAACCAAAAATCTCGAAAAGAAATAAGCGTCTTCACATTAAGAATAATAATTTGAATATTGAAAATTGGTATTCAAATAGGCTTCTTAATGATGGAATTAATCATAAATTACTCTTTTGGATATATCGGGATTCTCAAGCAAAATCTTGATTGGGATTCCAAGCGTAATATTCTTTAGTATCTAGGATTTTATTTCTGATTTTTATTTAATCAGGTTTAATTAGGTTTCCTAGTTTTAGTCTACAATAAATTATTCTTTATGTTTTCTAGTTGTATTAGGTTTATGCTATGTGTCCTATATAAGGCACCTCTTAGATTGTAATTTTGATTCAAGTTATCAATAAAAAAACCAAATATTAGAGAAGTTTCTTTATGTTCTTACGGCTGTGTCCGTAATTGCTAGTGGATTCCAGCTTATCTCATATGGCTTTACGAAACAACAATTTATTAATAAAGAGATAGTATAGAGTAGACAAGAAACTCAGTAAACTTAGAAAGCTACAGCATGAAGACATCAAAGAAACCAAAACCAAACAATTGCTGCTCTCAAATTTGGAACAGAAATAGCAACAAAGGAATTAACTCTGAAGAAACTGAAGCCCACAATTAAACCCTGTCCTCCAGATTAAGAAACTCGATAATCATGGGCATTGAGGAACTCTAGTAGTATCCGCGTTACATAGCTGGAAACAAGAACCCCATCATTAGGTAGCTCGGAGACAAGGACAAAATTGAGCCTTTTGGTCTCGAGGTCAATCACTTCCTCACGAAAATGTTTCAAGTGTTCCAAAAGCATGTCTGGTTTGCCTGTAGAATATAAACTGGATCCCAATTCCCAAGTGCATCTGTTGGTGGAATCTCAGAACAGCTGAACGGTACATGCTTTTCCATTTCGTGTCCCACGGTCCCACCTACGGTACCGCGGCCGATTCTGACAAAATTGTTTATGGGAGACACACAAACTTCATTGCAGAGACAAGTGATGAAACCAATTGTGAAAACGATGACATAATGGAAGCTCCAAATTAACTGTTTTTTCTGTTGCCAATTGAGCTACTAATCTACTGCTTCATTTCAAGGTACTGACTTGCATGATTGATGGAAGATCCTTAGCCGGCACCACACCAGTAGTTACTTCTAAAGGTAAATCGTATTGAACCTGCAAGACTTGTCTGAGCGAAGCTAAAATGAGAGTCACCAGCTACCTTTGACATATATAGAAAGGGGGGAAAAGAGAGAGGGGGAAGAGAGTATACTGAAGCAGGAGAACCATTAATTGAATGCTACCTTTGGTTTGTTCCTGATTGAACTCGAATTTCTAGTTTCCTATATCTCCTTGGACATGGATTCTCTAATCTCTTGTTTTTGTAGATTGTATTACTGTAAAGGCTCTTACTCCGTAGAGAGTTGTAATTCTTTGTAATTAAATTCAGGCAAAAGTACTTAGATCAATTATTCTCAAATGTTATAGAAGATCAATTATTCTCGACGAAAGAAAAACTCAAAAAAGTACTTAAATCTGGACAAAATATATCACGTAACAATTGATAAGTACAACCTAAATGATGGAGAGCATGTTAAATGCGAGTACACGGGTTAGACCCATGCCCTAAATTTGTTTGATCAATCCGAGTCTCAACATGAAATCCAGTCGGCTTATTGCATATAAGGAGACCTCCTGAATTGCATGGTTGAAGTACTACTGTAGTTTCTGGATGATCTTGGATCATCAAGATCATTAATCTCATGAAAAGGGACCAAGTTCAAGTTCGAATTCACCTTGTCATGATGATCAAGTGCACCAGCTTTGCTGTTTTTGTTTTTTGGGGTCACAAAACCGCTACAGCTTTTCATCGATAGTGAATCAATCCTCTTTGTTGAAGCTTCTAGCTTTGCATCCAAGGAAGCAACCAGTCTAAACAATTCGTCCTCAGAACAGTAATCTAATCGATCATCCCATGTCGGGTACAACATCTCCCTCTCCTCATCGGAATTATTAATAACATTCTCACGACCACTATCTGACTTTCGAGGCTTGGTTTCTGCCAAACCCCTTGTCTCCAATGAAGGAATGCTAGCATCTCTGATTGCCGGGTTTGCCTTGTACCCAGTGATAATGCGTTTGACTTGCGCAGGATCTTGGGGCCAAGTCTCTGCTACAGTACTTTGGCGTTGGTAGAGGATCAAGCATACATCAACACCACAAAGTTTTGAAAGCTCCTCGGCTTTCTTGATTAAATTCTTCTTTCGATCCCGAACCTTTTTACGATCACTCTTACTGGACGATAGTTCTTGTATGTTTCTTTGAGGGTCCATACTTCAAAAAAGTTGTATCTGTTCGACGATACGTTAATATATTACAGAAAATCAAGGAAATTAGAGTAAGATAGGACACAGATTACTGCTGAGTAAAGACTTGTACTGCGATAAAAATTGTCTCTACTCACAAACCCTAATAAACTACAATCGAACATTTTCAAAAAATTATAATAATAAACAAATAAACTACAATTGAAAACCACAACAGCCACAACTAATTAATCTAGAACATAAGTATATTCAATCAACAGTACGCATAACATAATCGATATAGTCGCAGTAAAAGAAAATCAAAAACATAAAATATGTACCTTAGTCGACCTTGACAGCTTCTCGATCCCTACCTCTTTCTAATCTCCAGAAAGTACACAAGCTAATGTGGTTTCGATTGGCTTTATAGAATAGAGATCGATCACTATTTTGGAAAGTAATTATTAAGTTGATTCGTTTTTTATTTTCATCTAAAAAATAATAATAAAATAACAGTAGTTTCCTTATATATGAATATCTTCCCCATATCATGACCTAGTTTCCTAATTTCTTCCACCCGATGTTGAAATACAATCATCAACAAAAATTAAGTTTGAGAAATTTCAGTGTCATCAAGTTTTGTAATTAACAAAAAGTTTGAACTCAGTCATGCTCCAACTCTTTTTCAGTGAATTTAGTTAGTTCTATTGGATCTATAGGTAGATATAGGTTTAGGTGAGAGTCTTCAAATAGGTCTTTAAATAATTTATATTTCACGGGAATTGAATCCTGACCTACCTTAATCGTAACCTAATTGCCGACCCCCTCAGACTGAGAACAAAAAATGTTTGCAAGGTTGCTTCTATTCCAGGGGAAACTAAAGTGTGGCAATATATAACACTCACAAAGAGAACCTTCTTGATTGACTGCCCCGGAGTTGTCTATAAAACCAACGACTCTGAAACGGATATTGTACTCAAGGGCGTGGTACGTGTCACAAACCTGCAGGATGCTTCAGAACACAATGGAGAAGTTTTGAAACGAGTTAAAAAAGAGCACTTGCAAAGAGCATATAAGATAAAGGACTGGGAGGATGATAATGACTTTCTAGTTCAGCTATGCAAATCATCCGGAAAGCTTTTGAAGGGTGGCGAACCTGACTTGATTACAGCGGCAAAGATGAACCTCCATGATTGGCAGATGGGTAAGACACCATTTTTTAGGCCTCCTCCACAAAGAGAATTGCCATCAGAAGAGCCAGCTGCCAATGAAGTAGAAAACAATACACTAATAGATAATAATCAAGCATCAGCATTTAGAGCCATTGCAAATGTTATTTCATCCCAGCAGCAAATTAGTGTCCCGGTTCCAAGGGATCTTCATAATGAAAATGAGTTAAAGGAATCCAAGACGGGAAACCTTCCTGAACATGATGTTGAGGCCGAGACATCTGAGAAGTCTGAGGATCGGACTTGGAGGATGAGGTGTCTGAGTAGTCTTCTGGCGCAGAAGATGAGACCTCTGAGTGGATTTCCTCGGCGGAGGACCAAAATTACTTATGAGCTTCCAGAAACTGTCGATGCTCCAAAAGAACTCCATCGTCGATAGTTACTTTTTGTAGTCCATAATGTTATGATTGCATTTGTTTCTTCAACCAATGAATCCTAAAAGTTATGTTAAGAGTATGTTTAAGTATGATTTTTTTATCCATCTGTAGTATGTGATCTTTTACATATCTGTAGCTATTCATTTCTTTGTGTCAAAAAATTATATGTAAACTATGTAAACTATGGAATATCGATCAATTAAAACAAAGGTGTTGTAGTATATATGACTCATCATGTTGTATATATGAGTCATAGTATAAATGTCTATATCATGTATACAATAGGTACTTGAGTGTATAATGTAGGTATAGAGACTTGTGTGTCAAGCTTTATGCCAAAGGGCAACAAGCATGGCAATTATCATCATCACAGCCACCATGTGGAGCTGCAGCTGTAAATCAAGTTGATATCAAGCTTGAGTTTATCTTTGAGCTTTCACACTACAAATGTACTCCTATAAATACACTCCTTTGGGAGATGAATAATACACATGAATCCTCATTCACTCAGAAACATTACTCTCTCTATCTCTCTGTTAATTTACGTTTTTCCTTAAACACGTTATCAGCACGAAGTTGCTCTAGATTTAGAATCGAAATTGACAAGAGTAGAGGAAGTTCATCAAGCAATCGAAGTCATTTTTCCAAACCTACAAAAAGCCTCCAAACCCTAGCTCATATCAAAGCCATTGATCCAAGAAGCCCGGAACCGGCCTCAGAATCGACGGAACCGGCCGGAAACCACCTGAACCGGCCGCCGGAAGTTTTTGAACCGCTGCTGAAGGCCTGCCGAACAGCTGCGCAGCAGCTGCCGAGACACTGCCGACAGCCTGCTTGCACGCCCCGAAACATCTTGTTCAGGACCTCTGATCAAAATACTTTCTTCATCAAAGTTGTTCATCTCTGTCTCTTCTATCTGACCTCCAAATTTCAGCCCTGTTGAAGTAGTTTTGAGACATGTACACTATTCAAAGTGGGAGCTGTTCAGCATACTCGTTCCTGTGCAGATCAATCTACTTGCACGCCAAGAAACGTCCTTTTCAGGACCTCTGATCAAAATACTTTCTTCATTAAAGTTGTTCATCTCTGTCTCTTCTATCTGACATACAAATTTCAGCCCTGTTGAAGTAGTTTTGAGACATGTACACTATTCAAAGTGGGAGCTGTTCAGCATGCTCTTTCCTGTGCAGATCAACCTACTTGCACGCCGAGAAACGTCCTTTTCGGGACATCTAATCAAAATCCTTTCTTCATCAAAGTTGTTAATCTCTGTCTCTTATATCTGATCTCCAAATTTCAGCCAAGTTGGAGCCGTCTTGAGATATGTACACCATTTGAAGTGGGATCTATTCAGAAGCGAATTTGCTCTGAATTTCAACAAGTAAGTTTTAAAGATTAAAGTTCCCATTTTTGAGTTTTTATTCCTTTCTCTTATTTTCAGGGACTTGTAATCAAAAAGCGGAATTATAGAAATTCACGCTAAACGAACTAAGAGCGTTCGTAATCTATGAACTAAGAGTGTTCATAATAAACGGACTAAGAGCGTCCACAAAACATCAATTTATGGACTAAAAGCGGAATCGTGGAGATTCACGCTAAACGAACTAAGAGCGTTCGTAATCAATGAACTAATAGTGTTCATAATAATCGGACTAAGAGCGTCCACAAAACATCAATTTATGGACTTAAAGCGGAATCGTGGGGATTCACGCTAAACGAACTAAGAGTGCTCGTAAATCAATGAACTAAGAGTGTTCATAATATTCGGACTAAGAGCGTCCGCAAACATCATTGCTTGGTCTAAATCCAAATATTCTTGGAAATTGATTTCTTGGTAGCATAGCTCGGAAATCTTATTATTTTAGTTTTCGTGGAAGTTTAAACTCCGAAACTAATATATCTTCTCTTCTTATTTTTCAGGATGTCGAATGAACCTAGACTCGACTTTCCAATGCTTGACTCAACAGGCTCGGAATACCATGGCTGGGTAACCGACGTTGAGAACCATCTCACTGCGAGTGGGATATTGCCCATAATCCAGGCACCTGACCAGGGCCTAGTGTTCCAACGAACACCCACAAAGCATGCTCAAGCAATCATCTTGATGCGACGCCACATGAATAAATCTCTCAGATTAGAGTACATGTCGATCAAGGATGCAAGAGACCTATGGGTAGCGCTAGAAGAGCGCTTTGGCAATATCCACAACGATGTGGATCAATTGAGCATTGGTTCAAGCAATCCCATGCAAGTACCCAACTAGCTGCAAGCTACAAGGAGTATAGGCAATTGAGAGAGCAAGAAACCAATCTTGCTGAAGATGAAGATATAAATCTTGCTGAAGATGAAGATATCAATCTTGCTGAAGATGAAGATATCAATCTTGCTGAAGATGAAGATGGTGAAGATATCACTCTCACCACTGAGGACTTCAAAGCTGCAGATAAAGAGCACGAGGATGCCGCAGACTTTGATTAGAATAGTCCTTTCTATTTTCCAAGAATGGCAAATGTGCCTTAGTCAAATGACAATTGTATTAAAACTTTTTCTCATGTGGCGCATCCAATGTAGTATGATGTCTAGGAAAGTAATTGAGATCGGGGTACTTAAGCGAGCCTCGCTCCACCAACATCTCTCTACTTTCCTGGTCATATTTCATTGGAGTTACCAAACGGATTAAGTAACTACAATTTGTCTAAAGTTTGATTTTATTATGGAATAGACTTTGGAAAACTTTGATGTAATCATTGGCTATTTTCCTTATTAATAAAGTGTCGCATTATTATTCAATGTCATGGACATGTGTTAAATTCCGAACTTTATATAAAGAGCACGAGGATGCCGCAGACTTTGATTAGAGTAGTCCTTTCTATTTTCCAAGAATGGCAAATGTGCCTTAGTCAAATGACAATTGTATTAAAACTTTTTCTCATGTGGCGCATCCAATGTAGTATGATGTCTAGGAAAGTAATTGAGATCGGGGTACTTAAGCGAGCCTCGCTCCACCAACATCTCTCTACTTTCCTGGTCATATTTCATTGGAGTTACCAAACGGATTAAGTAACTACAATTTGTCTAAAGTTTGATTTTATTATGGAATAGACTTTGGAAAACTTTGATGTAATCATTGGCTATTTTCCTTATTAATAAAGTGTCGCATTATTATTCAATGTCATGGACATGTGTTAAATTCCGAACTTTATATAAAGAGCCAATAGTTTTCATGTGAAAACACATTGTGAGAATGGACAAGAGTTCCTTTGCATCACCTCTAATGACTACGGACATAAAACGAGTATTAGAGAAACTTATGTGTCGCTCTAGTGGGTTGCATGCAACCACTATTCAAGTCATTGAATCAAACCATGTCATAAGAGATGACTTATGGGATTCCGACACATATAGGCTTTGGCAAGAACGTTTGAGATATCCAGGTTGTGATATGATGCTCCGTATATTAAAGACTTCACACGGACATCCATTCTTCACAACGAAAAGAAGTACGAACCAAAGATTGGTCCAAAGAGTTACTTCTAAAAGATATCATTCGTTTTGCAAAGCTTGCTATTTTAGCAAAAATAGGATTGAGACCATCCTATGCAAAGGACACTAAAGAAAATATGCCATTCTTGCAAAGAATTCAAGGTGATATTTGTGGACCTATTCAACCAACTTGCGGACATTTAAATATCTCATGATGTTGGTTGACACGCAAACACACTAATCACGTGTTGTGCCATTGTCCATCTATAAAAGCTGCTTATGCTATACTCATAGCACATATAATATGACAACGGGCTCACTCCCCGGATCATCCTATTTAGTCATTTGGATTTTGACTATGCTAGTGAGTATACATCGAAGATTTTCGATGGTTATTGCAAAGGGAGTGATGTTGGACATCACATTCCCATATACACACCTAAATGGTCTCGTGGAAATAACTACGATGGTAGTTCAGACATTGGCGATGCGCACCAATCTCTTTATATCCGCTTGGGGTGATGCAATATCGCATACAACTATGCTAATTCCTCTATGACCTACCCCCACTCAATGTATCCCTGCGTTACAGCTAGTGACTGGGTACAAATATTTTGTACTTACGCACATTCGAGTGAGTCATTTATGTGCCAATGTGAGCCATTTATGTGTCAATTGCGCCGCCACAGCGCCTATGGTAGGTCCTTAAAAACAAGTCAGCAACTTAGTTGGAATTGAGACTCCAACAATCGTCCGCCACTTAATGCCCTTGAAAGGCGATCTCTTTCCCGTTTGATTTACGGATGTCACTTTGATGAGACAGTCTTCCCGTCGTTAGGGGGAGATAAGAACACGAATGTTCAGCAGGAACGACAGGAATTGTCGTGGTCTGTCCCCACTATGTCTCATCTCGATCCCTATTAAAGTGACGAGATCACACACATTTGCTGCAAAAATGCTTGCAAGGAAGGACGTCCCTACAAAAGGACGTAGCGCCACCCTACACAGAGGTAGGCAAGGCGCCAACGCCATAGAAAGTGGCACTCTGGTGTTACAGACCATGGCCCCAGCTAGGATGCGTGGGAAGCCCGTGGATTCGAAGGATATTTTGGCATCCTTAGATCATCGACACTCAACATCCGTCTCATGAGTATCTTCTGGATTATGGTTATCGTTGGGGGACGCCTCAACGTCAGAACCTATTCCTGAGAATATAGAGCTCTATGAAAATTACATTAGTGTACATGAGACATGGAATAGAAACTCCATCATAATTGATGATGTAGTTGCGCATTCTGTTGCGCATGAGTTTGTTGAGACCGATGATATCGAACCACGCTCCGTTGAAGCATGAATACCAACGTAGAGAAATTTAGCCTAAATGGAAAGATGCGATCCAGATTAAACGAAGAGGAAGGTCTTTGAGGCAGTGATGCCAACACCTCCTTACATAAAACCTATTGATTAATGGGTCTTCGTTAGAAAGCGTGTTGAGAAAACGAGATGGCAATCTCGCCTTATGGCGCAAGGCTTCTCACAAAACGCCCTGGAATTGACTACGATGAGACATATTCTCACGTAATGGATGACATTACATCCACTACCCTGTCAGTTTGGTAGGCAGTGATGCCAACACCTCCTTACATAAAACCTATTGATTAATGGGTCTTCGTTAGAAAGCGTGTTGAGAAAACGAGATGGGAATCTCGACTTATGGCGCAAGGCTTCTCACAAAACGCCCTGGAATTGACTACGATGAGACATATTCTCACGTAATGGATGACATTACATCCACTACCCTGTCAGTTTGGTAGTTTCCAAATAACTGAACATGCAGCTTATAAATATGGTCACTACGTATCTCTATGGGGATCTAAATACGAAATATACAAGAAAGTTCATAGTGAAACTTTATTTACCCAAATCAAGTGGCTCTAGACCACGGAGCGCGTTTGCAATAGAATTGAAACGCTCACTAAAGTGACTACTTGATTGGGAAGGGATATGCCCGTGCGTTTCCATAACAAGTTTCGGATTCTATCACGGTTTTCATGTTAGACATGATCTTCATTAGAAGCCCTTAAAGAGTTAAGGGAAACCGTTGAACACTTGAAATCCGAGTTTGAGATGAAGGATTTTTGGGGAAACACGATTAAGCCTCAGTTTTTGAACTTGAGCACCGTGTTGATAGATGCTTAGGCATTTTGACAAAGTCAAGCCTTCAAGCACCCCATGATCATTCGTAGTCTTGATCCTGAACAGGATCCTCTTCGTCTGAATGGATGATCGGACGAAGATGTGCTAGAGAGGCTGAAGTGCCTTACTCAAGTACAATAAAGCGCATTATTGTACTTAGCTCAATGCACAAGACTGGACATCTCACTTTGCCATAAACTTGTTAGCTAAAGGTATAGCTCTGCGCCAACGCAACGCCATTAGATTGGTGTAAAAAGATATCTTTCGATAACTTGAGATGTACGATCGATATGGGCTTATTCTATCCCTACAAAGAAATGATGGAATCAGACCCATCACACACCAGAAACGCCGCCAAACGCTGGCCTGCGTTTTCTATCCCTACCCCAAAATGACATAAGTGTTTTTGGAAGGTTTTGCTGATATTTGGTATCTGTTGACCCATACAAATGCCTTCCCAGACTGGTAAAGTGTTCACCATGGGTAAGACCGCGATATCTTGAAGGTCTACAGAATAGACCTTAGTCGCTATATCTTCGAACAATGCAGAGATTATTGCTCTTCACGAAGTGGTTCGTGAATGTATATGGTCTGGATCCATAGTTACGCATGTTCGAACAGTTGTGGTTTGAAGTCTACCACAGATGAGCCTACAAGCATTTAAGATAATGATGCTTATTTTGAAACAAATGAAGCAAGGCTGCATCAAAAGCGACAACATCAAGCATAAAATCAGCAATAACAGACTCTCCTCAAAGATCAATCAGAGGGGGAGATGTCTACATACATGGTCTCAAAACGTGAAGAGTGTGTTGTGCTCTTTTCCCCTTTCGACCGAGGTTATTTTTGTCCCACAGGGTTTTTATTACTCGGCAAGGTTTTTAATGAGGCAACGAGATAAGCACCACGTTTGGGAGACACAAAGGAGATGTTGAAATCAGGGGGAGTATCCAGAAGCATACCCACTTGACCATCGTGTACTCTTTTTGTCCTTCGTCCAGGGTTATTTTGTCCTACTGGGTTTTGTTACCTGGCAAGGTTTTTACGAGGCACATCTTTAACATGGTCACCCCACTTAAACTACATCCTGAAGATGTTTTGATTCAACATATATGCTTTTGCTCATCTTTTTCCTTCGACCATGGGTTTTTCCCACTGGGTTTACCGGGCAAGGTTTTGTTGCAGCAACTCTATTGCATCCCTCTCGTAGACATATTACCTACTTATGATGCTGATAAGAAGACTCCACTTATCTCCGAAACTGTGATATTACTACTCCACACTCATGCGCGTTGTGCTCTTTTTCTCCTTCGACCAAGGTTGTTTTTTCCCACAGGGTTTTATTACTTGGCAAGGTTTTTAACGAGGCAACTTCGAAGCGCACAGCCTAGACAATACTATTGACATGAAATATCCAAGGGGGAGTGTTGTAGTATATATGACTCATCATGTTGTATATATGAGTCATAGTATAAATGTCTATATCATGTATACAATAGGTACTTGAGTGTATAATGTAGGTATAGAGACTTGTGTGTCAAGCTTTATGCCAAAGGGCAACAAGCATGGCAATTATCATCATCACAGCCACCATGTGGAGCTGCAGCTGTAAATCAAGTTGATATCAAGCTTGAGTTTATCTTTGAGCTTTCACACTACAAATGTACTCCTATAAATACACTCCTTTGGGAGATGAATAATACACATGAATCCTCATTCATTCAGAAACATTACTCTCTCTATCTCTCTGTTAATTTACGTTTTTCCTTAAACAAAAGGATATTTATCCCTAATTCTAGGGTTTTATTAGCAACTTTACACCATAGCAGCAAACTGAAGCACTAGAGTTCCATATACGCAGCACCTTGAAGCCGGTGATAGAGTATTCTTCAACACGAAATGAGTATTTCGAGCATATGCTATGTTCCGATGTTCGGTTCTCTCTCAACAAGCGACTGTGAACTCTAACTTGAGGTTTGATGGACTGGAAACAATGATTTCCTCTGTACTATGGTGGCTATCAATGGAGTTTGTTCTATGTTTATAGGTAGCCCTACGCCAATTTTAGACCGCATCAAGGTCCTCTTAAGTCTTATGGTATTTTTGGTGGTCGGGATGGGATCTCTTGGTTTATATATAGCAGGTGCTTCTTCTTGTCTTTTTAATTTTTACGAAAGCGTGGAATTTTAGAGTTTGTGGTGTTGTTGGGGTTGGCTCTGCCATACAATCTTAGCATGTAGGCGGTGGTTTAGGTGTAGTGTGGTGGCTCGATCATGTTGGTCTGAGCGTCTATCGGTGTCAGTGAAGATTTAGGTCAAATTTTCTTTATTTTCTAGTTCTAGCAGGGAAACGATTTTTGTGTAATATTAAAAGAAATTAAGTGAGGTCACTAAAGTAATGCCTATTCATATTACGCCTCTATTATCCATCTATCAAACTTGTTATTTCCAAAAATAAATAAATAAAAAAAAATAAAAAAAAATAGACGTCTCCATGTGTGATGTGTGGTTCTAGAAATCACTAAAAGAAGGTTATAAATTGTGCGAAGTGCTCTTACAGAACGGCCAAAGGTAGAACCAAATGAGGCTGAGGCCTAGTGTCCAAATGTATCAAAGGACTGGCACAGAGCTTGAATTAAACCTCAGCCATTCGTTGAGTGATAGGCTATCATCCATAACCTCATCGTGTAGCAAAGACAAAAAAGAGTAATAGTCCCCACTCCACGTACATCTCTTGCAGATCTCTTAGATCGATCGTTTAATTTGAGTCACTCCCACCCAAGAGTTGCTCTACACACCTTGCCAATTAATTCTGTGAAACGAAGCTTCGACTGGTTTGCCTCCAACTCCGAGCAAGCATGGCTTCGGCTAATATTCTTTCTATGGCCAAACCATCTCCTCAGGTGCATGCAGCCTCTTAATTATCTTATCATGTACTGATAGTATGAATGCTAGCTCTTTCTCAATATATAACGAAAAAAAAAAAATTTACTTTTCAGGAAAATGGGAAGGGGTTTGCAGAATTCTCAGGTACTCTGCGGAACTCATCAGCTAATTGCCTTCAGTTTGGAAGGAAGAACTCGGACGACTTTGCCTTCCATAGTTCCTCTGCTGTGAGTAATAGTAACTCGAGTCATCCTTTTTCTTCAAATCAGCTGCCAATACTCAATACTGTAATTTCTTAATAAAATATGGCGGGGATGATTAAGAAGTTTAAATTGTCCACCTTTCATTTGTGTGAAACTTATGATCTCTATAGAGAGCTTAGGTACTGTTTTCTCATAGTCTGTTTTCATCTACATTAGCAGCATATGGTAAGTAAACCAGTAGCACCTAAAAGAATTATTGCCTGCTCTGCTCTGCAAGAATCATCTACTTCATCTACTTCCACTGGTAAGTTGCTCCGTTTTCATAATGCATCGCAGGGATTCATTGTCTTCTGATTTATCTGACAAGTTACACAGCAGCATTGGTAAAACGTGAACTCTTCTTGCCCCTTTTACGTACTAGTTGCCGCTGAAACAAAAGAGGTGAAAGCAGCTCCAGCAAAGCCTAAAGCTCCGGCAAAAGCTCCAGTCAAGCCGCTACCTCAAATGATGGAAGAGGATATTATCCCATCGCTGAAAGCAATACTCGAAACTCCTCAAAATGAGCTCTCTGATCTTGAACTATTCTTTGAAGACAACAAGGTTAGTCGGCTTATCTTCATTTTAGCATTATGCATAACCTAATGCCGCTACCTAAACTTACTACAACACCATATGACGTTCCGGTTGGATAGCTTGAAGGTTCATTTCTGAAGAAGGGCAATTCGTACTCATTTTGGGCGTTCTTTCCCAATGGAGTCCTCACAGGTATTTCTTGTGATCTTCAGATATAATGTTTAGAGCACGACCAGACGGCATAAAACACTGCTGTTGATACTTCCATGCTTGGCACAATCTACAGGTCCAAAAGGGTTTTCTTTATCTTCCTGCGGCTTGGGAGCAAGCACTGTTGAACCTTTTCTTGTTGACGAGAAGAAGATCACGGCAAGACACATTATCTTTTGGGTTGAAAAGCGTTTGGCAGCTCAAGGAATCATTCCTGTGTGGAAAGACTAAAGTGAACTTATACCAGTTTTCCAAACTCAGTCCCAATGTTGTAAATTTACCGACGCATATTTTTTGTCTATTGATAGTATCAAAAATTGTTAATTTGGGAACACTTTTCCCAATTCTGCTGCAGAAGCAATGACACCTATTCTAACACAATTTTCAAATTTACTTCTTCAACCTGCATAAATTACTACATTATTCAAAAAGTAACTAATAGTCTACATCCATTCGCCAAAAAGATTAATGTGCAGAGACCATCTTCCGTGACAAAAAGAAGAAAAGAAAGTTGTAAATTGGAACTTTTATTGAAGAAATAATCATTAGTGTACATCAAAGTAAACCAAGTGGGGAAAACAATATGTAAATTAGCCGGTGCTACCAGATAAATCTCCAGAAATTGCACTTCCATACGAAACTGATCCTGTTTGAGAAGCAGTGCGGCTAGCTGAAGCAGAACGGCTAGCCTTCTGGATCTGCCGTATCCTGAAAGCATCTGTTGGGAGTGGCTGGCTCTGGACTGTAGTTTCATCATCGTCTTTCCCTGTCAATAACAAGATACGTTTTTATAAGCTTCTCAATATTTCCTCGCATAAGAGCCAGGAAATCTATGCATAAACAGGACAACTTGATTTTCACTTGATCAAAAGTGATACTCAAAATAATGATTTCATTAACAGAGGTGTGTGGTAGCTTTGTCCAGGTAATGAGCCTACTAGTAAATTTATATCAAGGCCCAAAAGAATCCACAGCCAAGCTATTAGAATTTGGGCACCATTATTAAATCTAGGCAACCAAGATGGTAAGGTCCAAACGACACTAACTGAAAGATTAGCTGGAACTTCGTTAATCAATGGCCAACTAACTGTTTTGTACGTTCAAAAGCACATGTATGAGATGACAAAAAAAAAATTTTAAAAATAATAATAATGCCAAACACTCATCTCTAGCAACTTACATTATATTTTGAACTAGTATATATTATCACAAAGAGGAAACACATACTATCTATATTTTTTCGTTTCCCCCTGGCTGGCTTGAAAGATGACCCACTTGGGATGGGATGAGACTTGCTTGAAACAGAAAGGTCACTCGTAGAAGAAGGAGCTGGTACTGACAGAAATTGCATAGGGGCAGTCCCTGACTTTGCAGGCTGTGGTGTTGGTATATCACTTTGCAAACAAATTGATAGCACAACATCCACATCTGGGGTTGGACCTGAAAATTTCAAAGAGCAAATTTTCCAATCAACAACTGCATAAATGATTAAACTGGTTGATATAGCAATAAAACTTCATGACTATTGACCAACACCGACCTGATTTGATATGAGAAGGCTCAGATGTACAATCCGTGAAATTGAAATATTGAGAAAAGAGGTATTCAATGTAAAAGCAAATCAGACCTAGAAAATAGGATGTGTTGCCTAAGCACGTTCCATTTTTTGCCTAAGAAAAAAAAAACACACACACACAACTAGCCAAGAAACATCTGGGCTGCTACACCAAAAAGATGAATACAACTAGGAAGACCTAACTAGGCCATTCAATCACAACTGCATTCCCATCCAACGAAATTGAGGAAACAAAACACTCCTTAAGAAACAGGGGAAGCAAAAGATTCCAAAAAAGATGCTGAACTGCCTCTCCCTTTACATCATCAAAAGCCCTCCTATTCCTCTCCATATGCAAAATTCAAAAGAATGCCATCATAGTGCATTGACCCAGCACCACCTCTAGCTTTTTACACCCAAAACAACTATATCTCTCACAAAATAACTCCCCCTGCAACATTAAATAAAGCTGCCTCTCTAAACGAACTAAGCTACCACAGAATCATGCATACTAAAAGCATTTTTCTAGGTTATGAAGATATACTACACTTGCAATTGTATGCAGCAACTCAAGTTTCATTTAACTGAATGAAAGATTTTGACGTTTACCTTCAATGATCGGTAAATTTGCTAAGAAGGCCACCAAAGCAGGTGGTGTTACTTTTAATATTTCATCAAAGGCACTTGTTTGGCCACCTACTGCTGCAACAACAGGATTTGACAAGGTGCTAGAAGCAGCGAGAACTCCAGCTACTGTCGTGGTCTGAAAATTTCCAACCCCTAAAGAAAGAAAAAAAAAAACAGCAAAGAGGCAAATTCAGCTATTGAGCATTAAAACCAAACTATATATATCATGTCAATCAGCCTACAGTTAAAATAAAATTCTATAGCTTTGGACATTCCAGAAGCTTTCATTGCTATGAACTTGTTAAAGCAAAGTATTAGCAATTACTATAAACTGATTCACAGTACATTCACAATAAACAATCATTTCATCATTCCCTTTCCCACGAGGATAACAAAAATATATCAATAGATTCAAATTGCAAGAGTGAATGCAATGACTTGAATTGTCTTTCACAAATTAAATTGAGATTGCCCACAGTACTGGAGCTCAAGTATGGCCATCATGCCGAAAAATTTGACAGCAAAACATTTAAATTAGAAAATTAATTGATAAAGATTTAGATTCATTAGCAGTAGAAAATGTCAATAAGTGCACTGGAAATACATACTGAAATTGAAGAGGTCATCATGTTTGCATTTAATGTTACTATTTATGCTGGTCATCGACCCACAGTGAACCTGCTCTTCAGAACAACTAATGACTTCAACAGAGATTCGTTGTATATTAAATCACTTATACAAAGGTCCCCTATGTATTATAATTTCCGCAAGTTTTTCAAAAATACTTCAAATGTCAAAGGCATCAAACAGAAACAACAAAAAATTATAACTCTTTGAAATTACCGGGATGTAAAGAAACTAAAACCATCTTCTGTTCTGCAAATTAATTTCCCTTTCTAAAGGAAAACAAGAAACATGTTGGAAAAAAAAAACCATAAGGGGCAGAAACCATCTAAAAAAGCTGTATTCAAGAGTTTTCCAACCTCAGTAGACAAACTGTAAGACTAGTATACTACATAAGACAACTCATACAACCCTCTCAACATCTGACATTTTAACTCAAACAGTGCTGAAATACCTCCGAACCCATATTTATTATCTATTCAGACCTGATAATCATACTACCCATGAAATGAGTACTAGGTGAAATGAACTGAAATTGAGAGCTTCAAACGCAACCCTGAGACTAAGAAAATAAAATAAAATTGACCCAGAACACACATGGCTGCAAAATTCCAACTATTATGGATAGATTTGGCCTTATTTGCAATAGCTGATCCAAAAACTTCTTTTTAACATCAAATTTGAGTGACAGAAGTGCACAAAAAGACTGACACGATATTCATCTATACATACCAAAAAATGAAGAATTTACAAATTAGACATTCCAATTATGTGATAACCCACCCAATTTATTTTTGTCATTATAAAAAGGAAAGAAACTTCAAAAAAAAAATAAAAGGAAAGAACTTCATTCAATAATTTAATGAGAGACAAAATTATAAGGCCATACAGCACGATAAAGCAGTTATAGCTAGGTCAGAATGATAGGTTCAAACAAAATAATGAGTCCCACTCCCTTTTGATTTATCTCTATGATTAATGTTTTTTTGTCAAAAGAAACAACTCTTTATTATAATAATGACACTCTTTGTGGGCAAGTTACCCACTAAATACATGCAGCCCAGGCCAATTCTTTCTCCCAACCACCATAGCAAAGATTTAAGCAGGCTCACTAAAAACAACTGAAAAAGAAGAAGTAACTAAGCAGATAAAATGGATTCTCTACCAGGTTTTTGCCTTGGATCATAGATAACCATTTGATTAGTATCTGGATAAACTACTTTTGCAGACACAGATGAATTGCTTATCAGGCCAGTAGAACCCTTGTCTGCACAAAAAGACCACAAATTGCTAAGCAATAAGTTAATAAGCTAACAATACCAAACAAATTTTTTTTGGTGTGACAGCAGTACCAAGACATCAGTTAATGAATAACATAATATTGCTACCTGCAAAGTCAGGTCCACTTAGCATAGTTGACTTCTCCACTTTCTTATTAATATTTTTAGCAAGCCACTGAAAAAGAAGAAGCAGAGTGAAGTATACATAAAAGCAACAAACTAAACTCAAAGGTTTAAATTTTTTCGAAGCTTGATTATAACTACAGGTTTTAGATAGGGTTGATAATTTATTTTAACAGGCCCTGTTCATGTCGTGTTTTATGTCAATTATTGGTTAAACCTAACCTAACTTGTTTAATCAATCATGTCTCAAAACTAAACCCCAAGAATTTAGAAATGTGTTCCGTTTGGTTGACCCAGTTATTTTACTAACTATAAATTTCAAACTTGTTTTACCTTGTTTTCTCAACCAAACATCCCTAGTTTTAGAAACATAGAATGCATATAGCTATACAAATTCATTGGGTGTAAAAGAAACAAGCTGAATTATACAAGACCTCCTGTGTGAAGACACAACAGAATTATATGCTATACTTAGTGTTAAAGATAAGCAAGTAAAATGGAGGGTCCAAATTGCATAACGTCATTACTTTCTTTTCCCTCAACCTTGAACACAAAATACTTGAATACATGTGTACCAATATCAAATAGGGTGATGATATCTACTCCTTTTCTCTTTAAATTACTGAAGTAGTACACAAACCGAAGAATGCTTAGAAGTTTATCACAACATTACACATGTAATAATGCTTTGTCTGACTTAGACCACGAATTTTCGAATATATAGTAAGTAGCATATGGATACTAAATTATGAAAATGTGGTAATAGAAGCATTGACACATTATATAATGCATGCAACTATAATTTCACAAAAGATACCTCTTGTCGGGCTAAATGGTCCAGATCCTTCGTAGAGCAGGGCCAAAGATCCATGAAACTATATCGAGATACAACCTCTTGTAAAGAACTTTCCAAAGATGAAGGTCCCTCTTCATCAGTTGTAGAAAGTGCTTCTTTTTTTCTTTGCTCAACCTATATAAATTTTAAATCCAGCAAATCGATCAAAGTTCATATGTATAATCCAACAACACCTTTTGTAAAAGATCAATTTACAGAGACAAGTAAATATGTAATAACATAAATTTTAGGATTATGACATAGTAAGTAGCCCATTATTTTTATTTAGGAATTAGGTATAGACTAAGGTCCATTCGGGATTCCTAGAGCAACTGTAGAGACATGTCAATATTTCATAAAACAAAGTTTGGGGAGTTACAAGATCCCATATAAATGATATAATGTTATTTAGAGATTAGGTATCAACTAGGGTGCGATCGAGGTTCCTACATCAACTCCCAAAATTCAAGAAATGAGAATGTGCTAATTTTAACTGTTTATTTTCATATTTCAAGTGCTCAGCACATATTCATTGTTATCTTATATTCAATTGAGAAAGTACAATAGAAAAAAAAAAAAAAAAAACTATTACTTCATAAAGCATGTAAAAATTTATAGCAAAACTTTGTTTAACAATCCAAGGGATGTAATAAAATCTAAGGGTGCGTGTGACACAATTGTTAGGTATTAGGGTGTCTAAAATGTAAAAGTATTGCTAAGAAGAAAAGCCCACTGCTTTCACCAGTTTAGACCAGCCCCACATAAATAAAATTTGCTCGATGGCTACGAGCCGATAAGTGACCCGTTACAAATTATTTCTTTACAGATTGCAAAATATATCTGAAAGAAACTTAAGATGGAAATAGATATCATCACAGAAACCAAAAAAAAAAAAAATAATAATAATAATAATCTTCAGTTATTTATTACCTTCAACATGCTAGCCAGATCTCCAAAAGTTTGCTCAAATTTGGCAAATTGTTTCCAAACCTGAGAAGGAAGATCCATCAGAAGGCAAAACCATAAAGGAAGTTGAACACGTTGATGATATAAGTGGAGAATGTAGCAGAACATACAGAACATATATAAGACAACCAAGTTTTGAGGTATATAAGTCTTTAACTTCAGAGTAATGAGGACCAAATGAGTCAGTTGTACAACTCTCCAGAACAAAAGAAGCACTAATCCGGTCATATCTTTAAATTTCTTTTCCATTTCTAGACAACTAAAATAAGTTCATGAAAGAACGCCGAAGGGAGGATTTCCTGTCCCCAGTAAACATAATGTGCATAGGGAAAAGAAGGGAGAATTTCATTAATAGTCACTCAACTAACTCATTCAACACTTTGGTCACTCAATTTTCAAATATATCACTTTGGTCACTCAACTATTACTATATCAATCACTTTAGTCACCAAAGGGGTATTTTGTCTCACTTTAATCATTTCTCCCAATCATTTCAATTCATACTTCTCAATTTTTATGATTGGTTGGATGAAAACATCCTTCATATTGTGGCAAATAAAGTTTCTTTCTAATGAAAAAACTTAACGGAGTGACTAAAGTGAAAAACAAAGTTAAAGTTGAGTGACTAAAATAATATATTTAAAAAGTGAGTGACCAAAGTGTCAAACATGTAAAGGTTACGTGACCATTTGTAATATTCTCTCGGAAAAGAATGTAAACAGAACACGAAAACATTGAGATGGAAAACAAGAATAAGACTATGTTTGAACAACCTTTTAAAAAAATAATAATATAAAAAAATAACTAAAAAGAAGAAGAATACAAACAGTGGACAAGGGGTCAACAAAACATAGACGCAGCAAAACTCAACAGGAAAGCAACATAATCCAAAGACACCTCGCAAACTCCCAAAATAGAAACAAAAAGAATCTGCTGCACTCTAATCCCTTAAAACACTAGTAAAACTATAATCTTTAAAAGCCTGAGAAGCCTAAGCCCAAAGAGCAGCCAAAATCTTACTCTCTCCTAATGAACCTCAACCCCTACCCCTACATAGACTTCAAAAATTCTTCTATTTCTCTCCATCCACAACACCCAGAAAACTGCAAGGACACCAAAACCCACAGCACTTTGGCTTTCTTCTCTTTCCCAAATCCAGAACGGTTATGAACAAACAGAGAAGAATTATGTGCTGGAGATTCCTGAGTCACCCCAGCCTCCCTATATAATTTCTGCCAAAGATAGGAGGCCATCTCACGATGCAGAAAAGATATTATTTGCATTCTCTCCCTTCTATTTGCATAACATACACCAGTGAGGTGAAAGGAGTAAACAACCTTCTAAACAATTTATCATCAAGTCATGAACACCATCACCACAGCTACTAACATTCGACATGTCTACAATTTCTCCTAGGCCAAATACAAGAGAAACTTGAAATACAACGTACTATACTTCTAAACATAAATTGGACTCTGTTCTGTAAACGATGTTTAGTAATATAGGGAATACAAATCAGCCACCACATAGTAGACGGAGAATACACACAATTGCACAAGAAACATGTACACTCATTTAATACAATAGGTAAAATGAAATGGCAATGAGTGGAGAGCTCCAGGATTCTATATAAAGTGGAAATTCCCCAAGTGGGATGGTAATCTGGTATATGCTCAACATGTCCTGTTGTGTGTGCCAGACTGAGCTAAACATGTAGTAATGGGCAAAGTGGAGCATGTGTGGCAAAATTGGGTCTGACACAAACTAGAATTTCCCGCTGATACCATGTTAAAGTTAAAGCATGCATCAAATCAAAAATGGAGAAGCTCAAAATATTATGATGCAAGGCTTTCTTGATGTAAGATTTTATATCTATTAAGTATGTGTCTACCTCAACAGATTTTTCTGGTGGTAGTGAGCTTAATGCCCTTTCAAACAGGGCCCGAATATTTCTATCATCATTCAAGCGAGTTAAAAAATCTGCATATCTGCAACATTAAGGACATGAAAACCGATAAGAACACAACAATAGATATTTCAACAAGACAAATTGGTATTAAGCCAATAAGAATACATAAAGAAGAGCATAAATATCATTTCTCTCGAATTCTTTTATGTTTTACTAAATATAAGTCATAAAGTGAAATAAATTCTTGTTGCTACCATTCATAACAGAAGTTATATAATATACCATAGCACAGACAAAAGGTTCTCCATATAACCAGTTCATATACTCTGCAGCTTTAATTGGAATAAACTATCAGAAGGCTGTTTCACAACGCAAACAGTGGGGCCATATCCCACAAGCATGGATAAGGTTCCGTGTTAGACCTATGGAGTTCCTATCATGTGGACAATCTTGAACCTTGGAAGGCATGCAATCATAGGAGAACATATCAGATTTCTCCAAAATATGCTGTTTCTTATAAAAAAAATTATAAAATAAAAGGCGTCTGCCATAATTAATATTTGGTAATGACCAATGGGGGAAGAAAATTATTATGGTAACAGGATGGAAGACATAATGGTTGGATCCGTAACAAACAAGAGCCCTTCAATTCTTTATAGGAAAGCCTGGGAGAATTGCTACTCGTAGATATGTCCTAGAGGATCATCTTACAGCATTTCACTTGCAATAACATCACCAAACCAATATAGTATTCATGACCTCTAAACAAGAACATTGACTCACTCAAGAATGTATACAGGCTCGTGCATAAACTGTTTCAGCCCAGCTTCAAAAACATTGTGTGCCATCTGCATTAATGAAAGAAAAAAGTAATGAGATGGCTTTATGGCTTTAATATTTTTCCTTAACAGAACATAAGAATATGAAAAGTGAGTAAGTGGCTGATCAAGGTTAATTTCTGAGGGAAAAGGGCCGAACAAAAGAACACTTTTCTTTTCTTTTTTTTTGGAAAAGAAACAGGTTTTTATTGAATAAACAAAAAGCGATATACAAGGAGGCGGACAAAACTTAGAGGCCTATTCTACAGCTTCTTGACAGTTAATAATAATGGAAGAAAGATTATAATCCTTAAATTCTTTAGAAATAGAAGCCCATAAGGATGCCCAGAACTTGACTCTCTCCTACAGGTCTCCGCTCTCCACCCCACCATAAGGTTTCAAATAATCTTTTATTTCTTTCCATCCAAACCACCCAAACTACAGCTAGCACCCCACAACCCCAAAGGAACACATTTATCATTTTAAACTTTGTAATCCATTTACCCACCTCTTACCTGCATGCGTATGCAGTTTTGTTTAATATCAGGGATAGAACTCGGTTCCAGACATTTTGACATGTGAGTTTCAAACATACATAGAGGAATTTCTATTGAAACGTGAACTGTGAGCTGTGGGTGCGAAAATAATTGGGAAAATAAATTTCTAGTGTGCTGGGCAGGGCAATAGCCCTCCAGCCATCGAGATAGTTCTATCAAGTCTCACACTTTACATCAGACGTCAATCAGTGACACCCATAGTGGCCTTCTTTCAAATCAGTGAGGAATTTTTATAGATCATATAATCCAAGCACCGATAAGTACTATAGAGCAATTTCAGCATTGAGTTTTAAGATAATCATGAAAAAACCTTGGGATCCTTGTCAAGACATAAGGCCACCATTGCATAAGCAACATAAACATGATATGTGCAGTTTGGGGATTTGCGTGCATCTAAAAAGTACTTGCGAGCTGCTTCAACTCCTTCAGTTCTCCTTAAAAAGCGAATAAACTGCAGTAAAATATACAAACATGAGATTCTTTCAGAATGGGACAAACTTTGATTATAAGATGCAGAATACATCTAACAAGTATCTATTATCAATCAAATGAATGTTTGGTAGAATAGATATTCGCTGTAATATTTTCTTTTCATGTTAGTGAGGTAGAGCTAAGGAGCTGGACTATCTTTTTTTTGAGAAGAAACAGCTTTTTATTAAAAAAGCAAAAATCGAGATACCGGGAGGCGGACAAGGAGTCCGCTTTAATGATCTAAAGAGGGCAGCTAGGGCTATAGGCCTAGCATCTCGTCTAATAATAGTAATCAAGGCTTAGGGGCTTATACTACAGCTGCTTGCCAGTTAAGTATAATGGAAGAAAGATTATAATCCTTGAATTCCTTAGAAATAGAAACCCATAAGGATGCCCAGAACTTGACTCTCTCCCACAGGTCTTCCTTCTCCACCCCTCCAAAGTTTTCAAATAATCTTTTATTTCTTTCCTCCAGACCACCCAAACTACAGCTAGCACCCCACAACCCCAAAGGGTTCTGGCCTTTTTACCTTTACCAAACGCTATCGGGTTTTCTCTTAGCAAGTCATTTCTCTCTAATGGAGTTGTCCAGTCCACTCTTGCCTCCCTAAATAATTTTTTCCATAAGAAATTAGCCACTTCACAATGCACGAAGACATGATCAGCACTTCCCCCTTGAGCTTTGCATAAAATGCACCAGTGAGGAGAAAAACAACTTCCCGGTCTTCTCCTTTGAAGAACATCACATGTATTCGTCTTCCCCAGTACCACAAGCCATCCCAAAATCTTCACCTTAGTAGGGACCGTGACCTTCCAAATAAACTTTGCAGGAGCAAAAATTGGATCTGATCGACCACTAATTAAGAAGCTATGGAAAGATTTGCAAGAGAATTTCCCATTAGGCTCAAGCTTCCACCTCCTTTCATCTGGTTTGGACTCCACTAATCGGACATTTTCTAGCTTAACCATCAGCGAGGCAAACTCCTCAATCTCTTGATCATTTAAGTTTCTTCTGAACCCAAAGTCCCAGCTCATCGGAAAATTGAGAGGGATAGCTAACCTTTCCACTGAATAGTTGGTGTGTCTTGCTAGTCTAAACAACCTTGGAAAGTAGAATTTTAAGGGTTGATCCTCTAGCCAAGAGTCTTCCCAGAACCTCACTCTTTTGCCATTGCCCACAATTAGTTTATGACAGAGAGAATATTGGCTTATTCCTGCTGAAATATCCTTCCAAGGACTTCTACTTGATCCACCCAAACTTGGCTGTGTCCCACCCATTCACATCATATCCATATTTGCTCCTTATTACAGCATGCCATAAGGACTCTCTCTCCAAAGGAAATCTCCAAAGCCATTTCCCTAGGAAAGACTTATTTTTTGCTAGTAGATTCCCGATTCCCAGCCCTCCTCTTTCTTTGCTTTTCGACACTATCTCCCAATGAACTAGATGGTTCTTCTTACCCTCTCCGACTCCATCCCAGAAAAAAAATTTCAGAAGAGATTCTAATCTCTTTGCCACTCCCACCGGAACTTGGAATAGAGATAGCATAGAAAGAATAAAGTACTAAAGATTCGAAAAACCAAAAGAAAATAAGTACCTGTATATGAGCAAGGGCTGTTGTGTTAACACCGTCTCCCAAAAGGTTCTCATATATTTTTTTCGTAGGCTGCAAAAGGCAGAACAGTTAAAAGAAAAGGCAACAGCAGAATATCCCGCTTCAAAGCAACTCAACTGAACATTAAAAGCCAAATAGTTCATAATGTAAAAGAAAAGGTTGTAATCATATTACCTGAATCGCTCCACGGGATTCTTCCAGCTCTGCATACGCATATCTAAGCATCTCCGAGTCTGTTGGAGAGAGAGAGAGAGAGAGAGATCAGAGAGACTTCAAGCCATGTCATAGAAAAATGGTGAAGATCACCTCCAGACTCGTGGTGTAAGACAATCAAGCAACATAGCAAGATAAAAAAGAAGTGAGGACTAACAGAAGTACTTAAGAATCTTAAAGGCAAAGAGACAAGAAAAGATAACAATTACCAGGAAGAGCCTTCAATGCTCTCTGAAATACTTTAATTGCAGCATCTATTGATCCACTTTTTGCATGCCACATCGCATAGTCATACCATATATCAGGATAATGGTATAGATACATTAGACACTGGCAAACAACAGATAGGAGTTCAGGAAACTTGCAATATTCTGTAACTCAATAAAATAAACTGTACACAGTTCTATACACACTCCCGATACATGTTCTATACCAACATCAGATCTAGAAGAGGACTCAATTAAAGCCCAGATACCATTTGAATCCATAAATACGCACATAAGGATAAAGCCTAACTTAATGGAAAGGCATAAAGGCAACACACATGACACACCTAAAGCTAACTTCAATATTGATAACAACATTGCACAAATTGTTACATCTTAATGCTACTGCATTGCTCAGAATGGGTAAAAGTTAAATCTTCGTGTCTGCAAAACTATAGTTATTAAAAACACAAAGTTTGGATTAGTTCAGGCATGCAGGAAAAGACATATCCAAAGATATACTGAAGAAATTCTTCAATAATGGTAGAATTCAAAATATTCAAACAATCTATTTATCCAACAAACGCAGAGGCAATGTAGATGTATCTACTACTTTTATGAATTGAAATGAGAAAAAGAAAAAAGAAAAAAAAAAGTATATATATTCAGTATACATATTCATCCACCTGCTCATATGTGAAAATAATTCGCTTGTTGGATGATCCATTGTCTATCCTTTGTGGATTCCCTCTGAAATGCAATTATGAGAAATTATTATGCAACATTGTCAAATGAATGTCAAAGCAAACACAACTTAACAGGAAAAAATGAAGACAAAATTAACAACAGAACGACGACGACAACAACGCCAACAGAAATATTTGCATTGATTAAACAAGGAAACAAATTTTGATTCAGAAACATAAATTTGAAGGTGCAACATCCAACAGATCCAATAGACACATTAATCAAAGATAGCTGCCAAGAACATTGCTCGCATAGTTATTCTGAACTCTGAACTTTTTATTTCATGGAAGCAGGAACACGAGTCCTCAAATCATTTTCACTCTTAAGATACTGATGGGTACATTCTCAAACTTACATATAAAGGTTAAATTTGCATGAAATGTATAAGCCATCAGTTAAAGAAAATAACTAGCAGATTGCAGATTAAGGGGGAAAAGGAAAGAGGGAAAAAAAGAAAACACCCAGACTGAAGTGATCCTCCAATTTCATAATAGTCAATCATGTCTGATACAATCAAAAATGCGCCACTAAGAGGTAAAATAAGTATAGCATTAATTCTTACTTTTCAAAACCCAGCAACTTTTTCCACGCCATCCACTGCAATTCTTCCTGTGAGAGCAAAACACAAAATTTCAGTTTTCCATTGAACATTATAAGTAAGAAACTTCTCATCAACAAACAAAGACATGTCTCTCATATATGGACTTCCTTAGTGCAAGACAGACAACTGTCACACAGGGATCCTACCCGTTCACATGCAACCCATGTATTTTAAGACTACAGATATAACATGTGGAAAATCAAGACAAATTCTCATAGGAAATTTCTAACATGAGTTGACAGTCATCTCAAATCAGATATTAGGAATATATGCAGCTACAGAAGAACACTTAGTTGCAACTTAAAATTTTGGTTGCCAAAGAAAGGACCAGAACAAATTCTAAAAGCACACTGACAGCATGCTAGCGTAAGAGGAAACCAGCTGAAAAATAAAACATCTGTGAGCCAGTGGTTAACAGCTTAGAGAACAACAAGAAGCAGAAAATTGCCTTGTAAGAGCCAGTTGGTGGCACAGCAAGCATATTCAAGTCAATTTCGTCAACGTACTTCTTCCGCTCCCTATAAACGGCCCTGGCACTGTTAAATTTTGGTTGATATTCAGATAACAGTCCTTTTGCCTGCTTAATGGAATATCATTAGATTGCCAATACTGTAAAATAGTTTCTTGCAACACCCACAGAAACACAAAGATAGCCCATATATGTTTTACACTAGTTCAGATTTCATTTGCGATCCCAAACTAAAATGTTACCAGATGGCGGCTGACAGAATTTTCAAAATTTTCATAATCCTTCCAAAGTTGTTCAATGTGATGCGTAGGAGTAACAATGGCTCTCTGGTATGCTTTCCGCACAGCAGTCATCCGTTGCGACTCTTCCTGTGTGCTTACAGCCTACAAGTACCACATTCAACAATAAGAATTGAAACGAAACTTCACGAACAGAAGATCCAGATAATTATAGTTGTCTGAAGCATGAAAAGATATGAGCATCATTATTCATTATTATTGCCCCATGCTTTTAACCATGATTTAATAAGTCTGTCTATTACAAATTTATTCCTGTATCAAGTTAGTTTATATTTTCCTGTGGCCATGTCCATGCCAGCAATGCTGGGGCCTCTAGGCCATGGTGCCGCCATGGAGACTCTGACTTCTATTGAAAGATTTTGCTGCCAGGGCAGCAAAAAATATTTTGAGAAAAGATAAATATATATGGATAGGGATAGCATTAGGCCACTTTTAAATACAGTAGTCTCCCAAACTCTTTGGCTTTTTTTTTTTTTTCCTGAAAAGAAACAAATTTTGATGAAGGGAAAAAGAATACAAAGGAGTCCACAAAACAGAGATGCCACAGAAGCTAAGAAAAGCGCAACAAGACCTCCTAAACTACTGCTGCTCTCCAACCCCTTAAAATACAAGAGAAATTATTACTACTAACCTCCTAAGTCTTAGAAACTTACTGCTTTTTCCCAGATTTCACCTTAAGAAGTTGGTCAAAAGACTCAAAACTATTTGAGAGAACTCCCTGATCTATGTATTACCCTTCTTCTGTTCATTTCACTGTTCACCCCTTAAAGAGCCATAAGTAGAAGCAAACCACATGCAGGAAGAAAATGACAGACCTGTAACGACTTTAAAAAAGCGATGTACTCCATCCACACAGGCCCAGACGCTATATCAGCTCCTGGTAGCAAATGCGAAAGGATTAAGCACCATCAAATTCTGATCTGACAGGATTACATACATGCTTTTATTCACTAGAAGATCAATGTGTTATACAATGCATGTACGAGCAGTAAATAGTTCAATTCATAAACAGTAAAAGAGTAAAAACTTCAGAATATAAAATAGTTCCAAGCACTCATTTCAAATTTAATTAACATGCCACGATCTTCAAATTATTTTGACATATGACAATTACTTATTAACCAGAATAAAAATATAAAAAAATAAAAACTAGGCACGTGTAAAAGCACCACTCATCTCATAATCTTTCAGTTAATTACAGACGGATATATGTGTGTGTGTGTGTGTGTGTGTGTGAGCGCGGGCGTATATATATATATATATATATATATATATATATATATATATATATATATATATATATATACGCCCGCGCTCACACATATATATCTACGTGCATATGTATAATGTATATGTATATACATACACAGACCAGTTCTGGGGCGGACAGCCAATCAACATACGTCAATTGACCAGCAGGCCTTACCTTCCTATCTAAATATGTAGGTTGAATCAGAAGTGGATATCCATGATGCAAGGATCAACCCTACAAATAATCAACTAAATCGGACACCATGCACTCAACTTTGACCACATAAATAGACAAACTCAGTATTTCCTACAAACACTGACAAGATCAGATACTCAAATGTTCTTACAATTTCCAAATTTGCTATGTTTCCTGGTTGATTCTTAAGCTAAGATCTAACACTGGGATAAGATATGTATGAAGATATCCACCTACAACGTACAACTTTGCACATGTCCATCTTTATACGTATAATGAATAATGTATACTAGGGGATTCTCAGCCAACGTGGTTGAAAGCTGAAGCCTTCCCATTCATATAGCGCTTCATTCTCTTTTATTTGTATGTATATTTTATATTCCCTTATAGGTGTATAGTAGCTCTTATTTTGTACTAGTGTAGAGTAGCTTTAAGGCTTAGGTTTAAAAAAGGTGTGCCCCAAAACCGTGAAGCTAAAGTCAGAAACCTGGGCCTTGAAGGGGAAATTTTGATATTAATCTGCCATTCAAACAGCAATGCATGCCATCAAATGGGAAGCACCCAGTTTAACAACTATCTTACAACTGTGTTTTGAGTTACCTTTATCCTTTAGACAGGTCTTATTCAGGTTTCTTTTACTTCCCAACACATTGCAGATACAAAAGAACCGAAAAGAAAACAAAGTCAATAGTTAGGTAAGCAAATTCAGAACAACTTCATAACTTATTGCTCTACCTACATATTATGCTCTAACAACTGTAATAATTTAAAACTAAAAAAGTGGCACAGCGAAGAAACATGAGTGAAAAGACATACCAACATAACTGAGCATAAAATCAAAAGCTTTTCTAGTCTCTTCTTGACCCTCCACCCCCTTCTTGTCATTGACCTTTCTGATGAAACGAATGTAGCATCGCCTGCAAATCCAATAAGATCAACACAAGCGTTTTTCAAACTCAGAAATAAGAGAAAGACATATTTGTACAAAGAAAAAGAAAATAGAAAGTTCAGTAATCATATGAAGCAATGAAGTTTAGTGGAATATGGAGGTCCTTCAATTACGGACATGTGAATGTTCAAACAGTCTGCTCTTGATATTCCGTCATGACTTCTGTTCTTTTCAATCACTGATTAATGAAAAGTATAGTTCCACATAAGATAATGAAAAGAAAAAGGTATCTTTTGCTTATGATAAGATAAAGCATATAATGGTTCAGAGGGGTAATGCATTGTTGTTCTTTTAGTTGAAGCTTGTTATCTCTTGTAGCACTAAAGAAGGGAACCCTTTAGTAAAAATATAGATGGTCAACATTTACAAAAACTTTTATATCCGTGAAAATTATCACCAAAGCACGAAATTACAGATAATCGCTTTAAACTGTGGAAATGAATCAAACTTCTTGAAATGATAAACCAAACATAATGCATCAATTAAACATCTAAACTTCACAAAAAAGAATAACCACCATAAATGTACCACAGACCTACACATGTAAAATTCTAAGCATCAGAAGTACTAGAGAGAGCTCTTATGGGTTCAAATGCACTGGACATGATTCTTTATTGGTCTAAGCAATGAAATTTGAGCAAGTCAGCAAGGTGATTATGCACTGATTTTCTGTCTTATAAATTCTATACTCAGAAAGTAAACTATTTACTCATTAAAAGGTATATTATACCCATTTGACTATCTAACTCTACAATAGAGTAAACAGAATGCAGGAAAAGGAAAAGCTTAAAACTGATGCATATTTCACTGATGGTGAGAAAAGAGTTACAACCAAAGCTAAATAGCAGAAAAGAAAGCAAAGGAAATGCAGACTAGCCAAATACAGCTGGCATTTTATACACGTGTAATGCAGGACCACAGAGAGAATTATGCGGCTGTAAATGGGCTTGATTCATATAAGGGTGAGTCTTATCACTCTACCATTCATTTAGATGAGAGAGCACCATGCTGATGGTTACAACCAGGGAAATTTACAGTTAAATCAATTCGTAGTTTGAGTATTTAAATATTTTGCAGGAAGGTCTGAACTTAACAATATGCTGAGTCACAATACCTACGAATATTACCCTGAATTTTAAGTGATTCCCTTATTTGTTCATAAAGACAAGTCAAGATAAAGATGGTCAATTTTAGGATAAACAGTCACTAATTCTAGAAGTAATTTGTGCCACCATTGTAATGACTAGACAACTATGAAAAAAACTTTATTCAAGTCCCTACAACTTGAAGAGAACCAAAACCATATGACATCACAAAATGCACTTGCAACGACAAAACAAAACCAAGAAAAGATTTCCAATACATCATTAAGTTATTAGATTATACCAACTCCAATATCATAGAAATGTAAGATTTTGCTGACAGCATTTTGGCTGTAGAACAGAATATACCAGAGTGGAACTTGAAGACAAATCAACAAACACCGGCTAAATATCTGTTTTGTAGCATCATCATTATTGACAGCAATCTGTGCCTCCACATATTGCTTCCAATATTTTGCCTGGCGAGAAGAGAATAACCATAATCAACTCAATATAAACAGTATTCATCCAAACATGGAAAACTGGCACAGTTATGTGCATCAGTGTCCAGTACTCCTTTAAATGCTAAAGATAAGTACATAAGTTATGTGCATCTGATGTATTACACTATTATTTAACAAAAATTAAGTACATAAGTTAAAAGCGGTTGCAGCTTATTTAGATTTCTATACATTTTTGCAGAGCTTTTCAAGTGATTTCTTTTACAGTGTTTTTCAATGAAGTATCGTTTTTCCTTTTTCCCCTTTTCCTTTTTACTAATATTTTAAAGTAGAAACTGCAGCTTTCCAAGAGTGGGCCGAAGTCTTTTAAAGAACAACAGCAAAATCTCTTCTAAGGCTAAGGGAACATAGACTCCCAATTGAACAGCACTTTTTAACTGCAGCTCTCCAATCTCAATATGGTTTAATAGCAAAATGCCTAAACTCTACAGTAACTGATATCCCCAGGTGCAGAACAAAAACTAACTCTTACAGAAAGCTCAACCACGCCCACCATGAAGTCCAATCTCAAATAACAACAGCAAATACTCTTGTAAGGCTAAGGGATACTTTTTTTCTTCTATACCCAGAAATCCTCCAAATCCACTTTTTGCAGACCTGGGCTCAAAACTGGGCCTCCTGCCAAACTCTACAATCTTTAGAGGGCAGCAAACTTTAGAAAATAGCTAGGTAAGTACCGAGAGGGGGTTCAAAGCCTAGATTCATTGGAGCAAACCATGGGCCTGACCATTTCTACTAAACTCATATTGGTAAGGCCGTAAGGCTAAGGGATACATTACTATTAAGGGAGCACAGACTTCCAATTTAACCCCACTTCAACTCACTGCAGCTTTCCAATTCCAATAAGGATAATAGAGAATAATGCAACACCACAATTGCAGACCCGATAGAAAATCCTTCTACCTGCAAACCCAAAGGGTTTAACTTTCTTCCCTCTACCTGGTACACTCAACTGCAAAATGAGCCTAAACTTGGGATTCGAGAAATGACTCGGGATGCTCACCAACGAAATCTTGAGCAAAAAAGAGCTTAATTTGGATGTCACCAATTCCAAATTTAAAACATCCACACCTTAGTCTCTAGAGTTACTAATAAACCTAACATCCCGTATAACAATTGAGCGCTTGAATTTCCATTCAACATCACAAGGCAAGGAATTGTATGTAATTAAATAAACTATTAGGGGCCTAAACCAATTCCTCATACAATAAAATTGAAAATGAGAAAAGAATTCTTTCAAGGCAGATATAGAAGGTTACAAGGCACTCACTGCAGTGGGAAACACAGTCAGAATCTGCTCATATATGGGTGCTGCCTCTGTAATAGGCAAACGCTGTTTCGAAACACACATATATATAGAGAGCTTTAGATTCAATACCTCTAATCTAAAACAAAGAAACCGAAACAAGGCAGGCAGAGTTACCAGCGCTTCATTGGCTTGATTTTCAGTGGCTTCAACATTGTATTTGTCCTCCATGGCTTTGCTACCTGAGAGTTTGAATTGAATTGAATTGACGCCCATGCTGAGAAATGGAAAATCAAAGTCTTACTCACCTGGATCATCCGCTCGTTTCTCGATTTCCATGTCAAACTATAATGAAAGACGGTAAGGAGGAACGTTTGGGTCCTTGAGTTCACACTTCACAGTAGAAGAAGGGATTATTCCAAGTGGGCGTTGGGGGAGAGGTCAAAGATATTGTAATTGAAAGAAAAAAAAAATGTTTTTAAATGTAGCCAGTAAATTTCTATGTATAACCACCTATTTATTTATATTTAAAATATTTATAAAACCCAGCAAATATTCCCACAATACCCATCCAAGTAAACTGATGCTCATGCGATTTGTTCCCAAAATCAAGAAAACAAATCCCGACCTCTCCAATCAACGTCAGCTTCCACCAATGTCATACCTAAGATTTGATCCACCAATTCTTCCTCAAATCGCTATGAGAGGAAAGATGTGATTACGACTAAATGCATATGAACAAATCACAATGAGAGTACATTAATTTAGAAAACTAAATATCCCCTATTGTCTAAATGAGATTGCGGCTGTGTAAATTCCCAAAATATTCCTTGTGATTTGTTCATCTTCTCAAATTTGATGTTTATGTACCCAACAAAATGAATATATATGAACAAATCGCACGAGAGGAAAGATGAGATTATGGTTGTTAGAGAAGAAAAGGAGGAGTAGGGACTCGTGATGATATATGGGATAGAGACCCAGATCCAACCACTACAGCAGCCAAAAGGCATCTGCTAGTTCTAGTTCTATGGGTATATCATGATTATCCATGAGCTCCATCAAATTCTTAACCTAAGTCTATATATATATATATATATATATATATCCTTCTAGTGAGGGACCACTTTTTTTGTCTTTTCTAGAGATAGGGCATTAGACAAACTTTTCGATCATATTTTAACATCTTAACCGTTCAGATTTTAGGTCCAAATGTGTAGATCACCTCTGCAAATTTTTAGCCAAATTGATTATCGTTAAGGCATTCAAAACGGCGACTTAAGATTATAAGTATAAACGGTTCAAGTTTGACAGATTTGGTTCGTTCATTGATTTATTCTAGATTGATACCTTAAAGATCACTGATTTGGCTGAAAATTTGCAGAAATGATCTACAAATTAGGACCTAAAAACTGAACGGTTGAGATGCCAAAATGTGATCGAAAAGTTGGTTTAATGCTCTATCCCTATAAAAGACCAAAAAAGAGATCCCTTAGTGGAAGGGCCCTATATATATATATATATATATATATATATATATATATCAGATCCTATACAGAGCGGAGCTTCGCTTTGAAATTAACTTGTGAAGTTCAAGTTTTGGGTCACTTTTCGGTCGCACATCCCCATCTCGATCGTTCAGTTTTTAGGTACTAGTGTATAGATCATCTCTGCAAATTTTCAGCCAAAATAATGATTGTTAAGGCATTGATAACTGTCTTAAAGCTAGTACGGTTCAGGTTGACAGATTTAGTCCGTCCATTGGTTTAAGCGAGTTAGATACCTTAACGATCATCAATTTGGCTGAAAATTTGCAGAGATGATCTATACACTAGTACCTAGCAACTGAACGGTCGAGATGTGGATATGCGACCGAAAAGTGACCCAAAACTCTAACTTCACACGTTAATTTCAAAGCGGAGCTCCGCTCTGGATAAAATCTGTACACACACACACACACACACATATATATATTCTGAAAAATCTTCTTCATTTCAAGAGATTAGAATTCAAATTCTCTATCCTTGTTGAACAAGATCATACAATTTTAAAACAATACCAATAACACCAATTGACTAGAGGGAATAGGTAACCCTAAACAATTTTTCTTTTTTCCTGTCCCGAGGAGTACTATTAATGAAGGATGCTGGAAATCATGAGATTGTTTGCTGGGTTTGTTAAAGATGGAGGGTGTTTTGGGAAACTTGTTGGATTTATGTAGATTTCTAAAAATAATATTTAAATATAAATAATTTGCTAGGTTCATTAAATAACTTGCTAGGTACATTTAGAACACACAAAAAAAAAATGATTCGCAAATTTTCACCAAATTTTGAATTATCATAAACATTTTAAATAACACTTAATTAGAGAAAAAAACACACCCACCAGTGTGAATCTATCTATAATATTAGTAAGAGAAGAAGTTTTATTAATCAAAACCAAAAAATTTGACATATTTGACTCTAAAATATTAAAAAACTTTGAGAATAAATTAAATCACAGAAGTAATTATGACAATTATAAAATTATTTAGGGAATCAAAATTGGGAGAGAAATAGTTGTCTTTTATTGATAATAGGGTCTCTTTATGTAGAGGATTACAAGCATAGAATCAGAGTCTTACAAATAAACATAATCATACAATGATTGGATATTTACGAAGATGTCTCCGAGAATATCTGTAAGACTAACCCTATCACAACTCAGACAAGTAATTAGAGTTTGGGTCAGACACACAATTCAGATATACTTGAACACTCCCCCTCGTGTCGCTCAAACGTGGTGCTTCTCTCGTTGCCTCGTCAAAAATTTTACCGAGTAACAAAAACCATGTGGGATAAAAATAACCTCGGTCGAAGGAGAAAAGGAGTATAACACACCCTTCATGTTTCGGAACCAAACATGTAGACATCTTCCCCCGATGCCTACATCTCCCCCTGATGACTACGATTATGGGAGTTCGGATAACTTTTGCAAACCAATGCTTGCAACATGTTTCTCGAACGTGGATTTAGGCAGTGACTTAGTGAACAAGTCTGCCACATTATCCTCAGATTAAACCTGGTTCACTTTGATCTTGAAGAGCTTTTGTTGTTGCTGATTATAGAAGCATTTGGGCGATATGTGCTTGGTATTGTCACCTTTGATGTAGCATTGCTTCATTTATTCGATGCAAGCAGCATTATCCTCATAAATATTGGTAGGCTCATCTGTGGTAGACTTCAAACCACAATATATTGCTTTAAACATGCGTAATTATGAATCTAAACCATATACATTCAAGAACCGCTTCGTGAAGAGCAATAATCTCTGCATGGTTCGAAGAGGTATTGACTAGGGTCTATTTTATAAACCTCTAAGATATCGCGGTCTTACCCATGGTGAACACATAACCAGTTTGGGAACAACCTTTGTGTGGGTCAGAGAGGTACTCAGCATCAGCAAAACCTTCCAAAACACTAATGTAGTTTTGGGATGGGGAGGGGGAACGCAGACCACTGTTGGTGGCATTCCTGACATTCGATAGGTCCGAATCCATCATCTTTCTGTAGGGATAGAACAAACCCATATCAGTCCTACCACTTAGGTATCTAAAGATATCTTTAACACCAGTCCAATGGCGTCATTTGGCGCAGAGCTATATCTAGCTAACAAGTTCACGACAAATGAGATGTCTGGTCTTGTGCATTGAGCTAAGTACAATAATGCATCTATTGCACTTAAGTAGGGCACTTCTACCTGTAGCACATCTTCGTTGTCATTCTTTGGACGGAATGGATCCTTCTTTGGATCAAGACTACGCACAACCATTGGGGTGCTTGAAGGCTTAACTTTGTCAGTATTGAAACGCCTAAGCATCTTTTAGGTATAAGCTGATTGATGAATCAGGATACCATCTTCATGGTGCTCAAGTTCCAAACCGAGGCAAAACAGTGTTCTCCCAAGGTATTTCATCTCAAACTCAGATTTCAAGATTTCAACGGTTTTCCTTAACTCTTTAATGGTGCCACTTATGTTCATGTCATCAACATAAACCGCTACTATAGAAAATCCGGAACTTGTTCTTTTTATGAAAACACATGGGCATAGTTCATTGTTAACATATCCCTTCTCAGTCAAGTATTCACTTAGACAATTATAACACATCCGTTCAGATTGCTTCAATCCATATAGTGAGCGTTTCAACCTGATTGCAAACGCGCTCCGTGGTTTGGAACCACTTGACTTGAGTAACTGAAGTCCATCCGGGACCTTCATGTATATTTTTGTATCTAGATCCCCATATAGATATGCAGTAACCACATCCATGATCTGCATGTTTCGTTTTCTGGAAACTACCAAACTGACAAGATAGCGGAACATAATGACGTCCATTAAGGGAGAATATGTCTCCTCGTAGTCAATTCCAGGGCGTTGTGAGAATCCTTGGGCCACAAGGCGAGCTTTGTACCTTACAATCTTGTTTCTCTACCTTACAATCTCGTTTCTCTCATTAAGCTTTCTAACGAATACCATTTATGGCTAGCAGGCTTGGTGTTGGGCGGTATTGGCACAACTGGCCCAAATACCTTTATGTTATCTAGAGAATCAAGTTCTACCTGGATCGCTTCTTTCCTTTTTGTCCAATCAGCTCTGCGTTTACATTCATCAAAGGAGCATGGCTCGATGTCATCAGTCTCAATAATCTCACGCACTACTGAGTATGCGAATACATCATCAATGATAATGAGCTTTTTTCCCACGTCCTATGTACACTAGTGTAATTCGTAGAGATCTCTACATTCTCAGAGATAGGTTCTAACTTTGAGGCGTCCCCCAACGATGTCTCTTGGACATAACCATAATTCAGAACATTCTCATAGGACGGATTTTGAGTATCGATGATCAAAGGATTTGTTTGTGCCTCATTCGCTCTCTTTCTAGGGAGAGTATCAATCGAACCAATTGGTCTATCGCGCTTTCTCGTAGGACCTACGACCATAGACGCCGCATCACTGCCAATTTGATCAGTGGCGCCATCTCCTGGTACCTCAGGAGCGGCGTTACGTCCAGTATTTAGGACGTCAATCCTTGCATACACATTTGTAGCAGGTATATATGATCTGGTCACTTTAGCAATATCAGAAAACGCATCAGGCAGAGTATCTGCTATGCTCTGAAGCTCGATAATTCTTCACACTTCAAGTTCGGACTATGGGTACGGGGATCGAGATGAGACATAGTGGGGCCAGACCACGAGAATTCCTGTCGTTCTTGCTGAACATTTGTGTTCTTTTCTCCCCCTAACGATAGGAAAACTGTCTCATCAAAGTAACAATCCTCAAATCTAGGGGTAAAAATATTGCTTGTCAAGGGTTCCAGGTAGCGGACGATAGTTGGAGCCTTATATCCAACATATATGTCCATTTGTCTTTGTGGACCAATCTTAGTACGATGTGGTGGCATAATAGGCACATAGATGGCACAACCAAAGATGTGTAAGTGCGAGATATCAGGTTCATACCCAGTCACTAGCTGTAATGCATAATAAGGTTGGGTGGCAGTGGGTCGTAGACTATTTAGCGTAGCTGCATGCAGTATTGCATATCCCCAAGCAGAAACAGGGAGATTACTGCACATAACCAATGTTCGAGCTATCGTTTGTAGGCGCTTAATGACGGCTTCTGTAAGACCATTTTGGGTGCGTATATAAGGAATTGGATGCTCTACATCAATCCTAAGTGACATGCAATAATCATCGAACGTTTTCGATGTAAACTCTCGAGCATTATCAAGTCAGATTGACGTAATGGGATGGTCAGGGTAGTGAGCCTGTAGACGGATAGTCTGGGTGAGGAGTTTAGCATATGCAGCATTTCTAGTGGAAAACAGCGCGACATGTGACCAGCGTGTCGACACATCAACCAACACCATAAAATACTTAAAGGGTCTGCAAGGTGGTTGAATTGGTTCACAGATATCCCCTTGGATTCTCTGCAAGAATGGAATGAGTATTTTTGGATCATTTGCTTAGAACTATCTCAATCCTAATTTCCATAAGGAACAGGCTTTCCAAAATGACCAAGGGGCCTTAAAAGCAACCAGTAAGGATTTTGGTTTGGCCTGAGCGTCTGAAGCGCTATTAGAAGCAATTGGTGACTACACCATCTAACATGGCGTCATGGCCATGAGAAACACCCTCCATGGCGTTATGGCCATGAGAGACGCCAACCATGGAGTCATTAGGGGGAACTACAGCGACCCTAGGCCGGCGGTGGACGGCGGCAGCGCCAGAGGCAGTAGCGGCGGCGGTCACACGTAGTTCAGGAATCAATCTTTGATTCTTGATTCATTTCACTTGAAAGAATGGATGTCCATGTGATGTCTTTAGTATAGGGATCATCATATCACGACCAGGATGTCCTAATCGGTCATGCCAAAGCTAATATGTGTCAATATCACATTATTAGATTCAATGGGTTGAATTGTAGTGACATAAAGTCCACTAGATTGACGCATAAGCTTCTCTAAGATGCTCTTCCATCCGCAATCATTAGAGGTAATGCAAATGAACTCTTTTCCATTCTCTGTATGAGTTTCCACATGGAATCCGTTGACTCTGATATCTTTAAAGCTCAATAAGGTTCGATTTGCCTTAGGAGCGTAAAGAGCTTCTACGACGGTTATCAAGATGCCATTGGCCAATAGGAATTGGGCCATTCCATGCCTTGAACTAATCCTGATGGCACATCCATCATAGTCACAGAGGAATCTGTAGGCAACATCTCCAAGGATAATTGTCTATGGCAGAGAATGGTATGCGTAGTCGCACTATCCGCAAGACATTGCAATTCTCCAGAATCCATTCCTAAAAGAAAAGCTCATAATTAAAATGGAGTCATAATAAAAAAAAAAAACTCAAATTTTTATTCATAAGCCAACGAAATTACATCATTGTCTCTTTTGACCAAAGAAAATCTAATCCAATGTACTAGCTAATGCAAAATAATGGTAGTCGTTTGACTTCTTTCGGTAACTCCAAAATGAATGTGACTAGATGAGTAGAGAGATGTCAATGGAGCAAGGCTCACTTAAGTACCACTAATCTCAAAACCTTTCTTGACATCACACTTACTTTGGATGAGCCTAGTTGAAGAAAAACTAAACCATTGGCATTTACTACAAAAATTATATGGGAAGTGCCTAATTACATCTCTTGGAAAAATAAAAGACTTAAACAAAATCGTTAATCTCTTGATCTTGGCCTTTCAAGTCTTCCACCCTCAGATCGAGATCGCCATCTTGATCTTCTTACTCCATGTAATTTGTTGGTATGCATATACCTCCCAGGCACAAGTATCGGAAGAACAAGACTCGTATCACCAATGTAGAAGTAAATGAAGCTCCCAGCTGAGGGTCTTGATACCCCCCTGGGGCAATATCGGGAACCTCAAACGTCCCACACTAAAAGAAACGGAACCAAGCTCTCACAATCCCGCTACATTAAGGACATCTCCAACAACCCAGAGAGGTAGCTGTTTACTATCGCTTTCCATTATCATTATCTTATAACTATACTGACTTAAGCATCAGAGAGTTGAAGGCCAGCACACCCGGTCTTCCCTCTAACCTTCATCTGTTTTGCAGATAAGCGAGATCGATAACGATAGTAATAAGCCAAGACATCTCGTGATTTAGCTGGATCAGACCCCTCTCGAGACAGCTGAAACATTTGGCGCTAAAAGGACTCCCCTCGCTCCTTGCTGGCAGGACAACACACTACCAATGGCTATCAGCACTCCCGATACCAATAGTGACAATCCGCCCCACGAGGCAGCGACCCGTGAAGTCTAGCACACGCTCGAGTTCCAGAGCCCGAACACCGAGACACGCTCGGTCATAACCACTGATGCGACCACCGCACTAGAAATAGCAATGCGTGACCTAATGGAGACACGTGCACAGGCTGAGGTCGAGCGCACGGCAGCTGCAGCAGCTCACCGAGAGGTCGAAAATCTGACAAACCAGAATCGCATCCTCCGAGAGGCACTCCAGCGGCGAGTCGCGAACAATGAGGCACTGGACAGGGCCTGTCAACAGGAGACCCCGATACCGACAATTGGTAGTGTCCCGACACCCGGAGCAGTCCTCACTATAGACCCAAGCACTGGTCTCGATGGCACTTTTTTACCACCAAGCATAACCTCTGGAAGCCCCACGGGCCCCACTCCAGGCAACACCAGCACTGGACCACAAATAATCTACTTGAACTCCCCTCTTCTCCCCAATCAACTCGACACAGCGCCACCACCTCAGCCGGCACCAGATATGGCAGGGGCATCGGGCACAAACGCAGCTACAACCACCAATATACCTCCACCCAACCCCAATACTCGGTTGTTACTCCAAATGAGCGAAACCATCGCCTCCTTGCAGGCGCGGATTGAGAGTGCCGAGAGCAGAACTGGCTGGCAACCAATCACGGCCGGCTTCCAGGGAAAGATGGGATCATTCACTCCCCAGATACAAGCCGAGAAGCACCCACAAGAGGCAAAACCCTTCAAGATCGAGAAATACAATGGAACCCGAGACCCATACCACCACCTGGAAGTCTTCCAATCCCTACTACATGGAACCCGATACACGGACGCAATGGCATGCCACGCTTTCGAGGAAACCCTAACGGATGAGGCCTTGCAATGGTTTCTTAACCTCCCTGCTAATTCCATCGACAGCTTCCAGGAGCTCGGGGACAAATTTCTCCGCCGGTTCATCTTGTTGCGGTAGTGGCTATCGTACAACGCCTGACCTATTTAGGCTCAAGCAAAGGCCAAACGAGCGATTGCGAGACTTCGTCCGCCGATGGCAAAAGCAAGCTACACAATGTCGTTCCCTTGACCCAGCCCTAGCGGCATCAGCATTCAAGTAGGCACTCCAGCCAGGGTACTTCTTATTGCAAATTAACACCAATCCCTTTGCGACATCTGATGACCTCCTCGATACCGCTACCGCTTTCGGGCAGGCCGAGTACGACACCTTTGGTCGTGACACCAGCAAGGCAGCAACAACATCCACCCAGTTAATGTACCCCAACTCAACAATCCCATTGGGACCACAGATAGCAGAAATAAGGACACCACCAAGGACAAGCCTGTAAGCGTTTGTAACATTCTGGGATACATTACGAGCTTTAGCCCAATGTCCGGACGCTCCACATCGAAGACAAGCATATTTATGGTCTGGCTCCCTTGATCAAGGCACCTTAGGGGTGCGCTTGGGACGGCTATTGTCCTTGGTGGCGTCACCACCATAGCCGAAGGCTCTGCCTCCCTCTCTCTTCACATGTTGACCTCCACGGTTCCATGCACCCCTATCTTGGCGGTTACCTTCCTCTTTGGGGAGAAAGTATAGACCAGAACGTCCAGAATTATCCCTAGCTTTAGGGTTTCGCTCCTTGCGCCCTCCTTTAGAGGCACAACTATAGTTTGACTCCGGAATAGATTTGGTTCCCATGGGTCTAAAGTTATAATTCTTCACAAGGATGTTGTCATGCTTTTCAGCTACATTCATGGCTCCAATTAGCTCATGAAACCTTGTGATGCGTCATACATTAACATCAATACGATAGTTCTTCACAACCATCATTGTAGAGACGGGGAAGGTGGAGAGAGTCATCTCAATCAACATCACATCAGTGGTATTCTTACCACATAATTCCATCAAATACTTGATGCGAAGGGCTCAAGTACAGACTTGAAATCAAGAAGTGGAGATTGTTCTATCTCACTTCTAAATCAGAAAGTAGGGAGTCATGAACGTTGACAAATCGCTCTTCGAGTTCTACCATAGCTTTCTTGGGTCCTCCTCATTCAGGTACTCATTTTGGAGTAAGTCATTCATGTGACGTGTCATGAGAATAATGGCTTTAGCTTGATTCGCTTCCAAAGCGGTAGCTTCAGCATCTGTAAGCACGTTCTGACTGGGCTCAAGGATCGTATTCAGAATTCCTTGAGACTTAAGATGCTGGCAAACATCACGAACCCACTTGTGATTTCCAGCGCCTGTTGTTTCCAGTGGAGCAAAGTATAACTTGTTTAGGTTACTCATCCTGAAAAACAACAAGAAAAGAAGGTTAGTTTAGGAGTAAAAAAGGCTACCACGAAAACAATAAAAATTTCTGAGCGTTGTCGCTCCCGAGAAATTCAATTCCAAGAGGTATTGGATTAGATCGAAACAATGATGTGTTTGTGCTCAATCGTAACTTCTCTACAAACTCTAAGGTTTCCATTACCTCGCCCATGGATTAGGTACAGATCAAGCTAGAATCCGTGGGCGAGGTAATGGAAACCTTATTGGAGCATTGAATCACGGGTGCAGCCTAGCAGTTGTCGCTTGGCGAGTGCAGCCTAGTGGTTGCCACTTGGCTATGCCGCTTTGCGGGTGTGAAGCTTGGCGGTGCGTCAAAGACTTTCGCGATGTTGCAGCATAGCGGTTGGCGGAGCGACAAAGACTATGGTGGTGTTGCTGCATAGCGGTTGATGGAGCACCAAAGTTTGGCGATGTTGCTGCATAGCGGTTGGCGCTTGGTGGAGAAGATGGTTCTTGTCAGAGGCGGAAAAGATGTTTCTTGGCGGATGAACTCTTGGAGCTGAGTACTCGTCAGGAGGTAGTGAGTCTTGGCGGATGAACTCTTCGTGTTCGGTCTTTGGCAAAGATGGGATGATGAGTAGCTTGCCGCTGGCGGTACTTATGTGCTAGCTTACTGCTTTGCGAGGCTAGTGAGATTGAGGATTGGGTTTGCATTAACATTAGTGAATGGGCGTTTGATGGAGCCTGTCATGTGTTTGTGGGGGTTGTGTTGAGCAGAGTTGGTCGTCAAGACAACTTCTTGTACCGAGATGAAGAAGAAATTGATGCTTGATGACCGGCAAGAAGATTGAACCTCCGTCAAGAAGCTCTGCCAAAAAGTTTCGCCAAAAAGTTCAACCAAGAAGTTCGATGATCTCAATATGATTGTTGTTGATGCTAGCATTGCTGGCACTTGACCGGCTTTGGAGTATATGGTGGTGATTTGACTCGTTCAAGAAATTGATTGCAAAGGACAAGAACTCGTCAAGCTTGAATTGGGGACAAGGAATCAATCTGAAGGCGGTGAATTGCTGATAGTGACGTTGACGCTGGGTGTAGAGACACAATGAATGCTAACGCTGGAAGCAAGGAGAATGAACGCTAAACTTCTGGGTGCAGTGATAATTTTTCTGGGTATCCAGAGTGAATCGGGACCAAAAGTCCTTTTTTGTGTTACCCCAAGATGGGATGATGTTGTCACTTGACGTGCCGCCGTGTTGGGGCTTAGATTGCTCACTAATAATTTTTTTTTTTTTGTACTACCGCCAAAGATGGGATGAGTTGACGTGATGCATGTGTAGGTTTACCTTGACTAGGGGTTCTGTATGAAAAGTTGGACACAAGTTGCTGCTAAGAGGGATGGGCAGAAGTTGTCCCCCAGAAAATTGAGCAGTGCTAATCAATGTTGGGCACAAGTTGCCGCTAAGAAGATTGAGTTGATGCTTGCACTGCGAGCTAATCATGATCCAAGATTGAGTGATGATTACAGAAAATAGGTGCCTAGTGAGCGGTGACAGATTTAAATAACTCAAAGAAGAAGGAAAAAATTTATTTGAGATTCGTTAAGGTAACTTAACGCATGGTAAGTAACGAAGCCATTGTATCGGCTTCCCATAGATGGCGTCAATGTTATCGTTAGAACCGAAGGGTCTAGTTAACGTTAGAGAGAGAGAGAGAGAGAGAGAGAGAGACACACACACACACACACACACAAAAGAAGTATAGCAAGGAGGGAGATTACATCCACTTGAAATGTTTAACTATGTGTGTTGGGCCTTGCGGCCCAAGAGGATTACATGAGGATGTAATGGAATGGTCTTTAAGTGGGAGGAAGGGTCCCTTTTATAGGTAAGGGAACTCCTCTCCTTTACATGTTTTCCAATGTGGGATGCAAAACAACTATTCTAGTCTAAAAAGCTCCATTGTGATGGTAATTTGACAAGGCCGGGAAGGTGGCTTCCCGACGAGGTCTCGGCCTCTTCCAACCACCACAGGGTAGGTTGAATGTCGAACTACAGGATGCATGTCGCGGTTGGGCCCGATGGCTTGTCGGCCCTCTAAGAGGGTGTTACGTATACTTGGTGATATAGCAAATCCTCCATGCTAGTAGGAGGGTATCTACATTTGGTATGCTATAAATACTCATATTTTTCGACAACATTTACCGACTCCTACATAGATTGCCTATCTTTCTTCTGCTATGCTTAATAATTACTCATCTATGAATACCTTAATTTACCTAAGAGGAAGAAGAATTCAAGCACCACAAGATGGAAACCACCTCCATCTTATTTCAGTAAAATTGATCTTGATGGTTCATTTTTACAACAATCTTCTTCGGCTTCTGCAGCTTTTGTAATTCGAGATGAAACAGGGCTACGAATACTTGCTTCTTCCAAACATATTGGTAATACTGATGTGCTAATTGCTGAAGCAAAAGGTCTTAGAGCGGGTCTCCAGGCTGCAGCTATTCATGCTTACAAAAAAGGGATTGAGCTCCACTAAGAGCAAGTTCACCCGTTGGGTCACCGGGTCACCCACTATTCACTGCTTTTTAGTTTTTATTTCCACCATCTGGGTCATAGGAACAGTTTCCAAACTGACCTCGGTCACCGGGTCAGTTTGGAAACTGTGCTCGTGACTCAGAGAATGAAAATAACACTAAAAAACAGTGAATAGTGGGTGACCCGGTGACCCAACGGGTGAACTTGCTCTAATCTTATGGTCATATAGTGGCGAGTGGGGGCCACAGCCCCCTAGTGGCTTTTCATTTTTTTTTTCAACTGGCTTCATATTTTATTGAGAGCAATGCTATTACAGACTCAGGGTGCGTCTAAGCAAACTCAGACTATGCAAAGGATGCTTCCTCCGATGAAAACCTATAGCTCGAAAATAGACCATCATGTCACTTCAAGCTTTAGTTGCTAATTCTTACCCACCACTAAGGTTGGACCCCATTTTTTTCCTGTAGTTAATTGTTCGTCCTCTTCCTTCTCTTTCAACGCTTCTGCAAAATGCTCCTTGAAAAAATCTAGAAAAAGATAGAATCAAATCCAAAATTAAGAGAAAATTTAGACTTTATATTTCCTCATGCGATCGGATTAGTTGGTTCTGAGTTCATCGTCCCTCCCTTACTTCTTTTATCTGGTTAATTTGAGCTTCTATAGAAAATTTTCGTCAAAAATGGAAAAAGAAAGAGAAACTAGAGAAATTCTAGGGGAATATAAATTCGATGTTCGATTTGGAAGCTACTATAAAATTTTCTTAGATGGCTAGTTAAATTTTTGATTGACAGGAATAAAGGGAGAAATGGTTTGTGGAGAGAGAGAGATGAGAGTTTCTGGGTTGATGGGTAGTAGAGGGAGAAAGGATTAATCAGATTTGCAGATTGCAGATGGTGGTGTGGTGTTATCGAGAAGACACAAGGTTAAAAGAGGAAGTCAGTATTTTAAGAAAATATCTCAAATTATCTTGTTATTGGAAACCACTGCTATGATCTTGCTATACATGTACTCATTGAAGTTTTTTGTATTCATCAGAGTTTTATTTTGTGGTTTGTTCATTTTTTTCCATCCCCATATCCAAAAATTTATGCGTCTGCCACTGAAAGGCCACAAGCAATCAATGCTTAGGCTAACAAAGAAATAGAGAATCTATGAGCCTTATTGCTGCTGCTTCTTCTTCTTCTCTCCGTCGCGGCAACGATCGATGAGGAGGACTCTGACAATATCAACAAAAGCATTATTACCCATCTATATCGACCAGATGGGAAGAATTTGCAGACAAAATATCATGGAATGGAAAGGAAAGGAAGGAGTTTAGTTGGGATTTGAGCTGACAGAGAAAAGTTGCAAAGCAAGAAAAAAAACATGGCAGTGTGGGTATGGTTTGTTTATTCCGAACTAACTTGGGTACTACACGTATAGAGCAAGGGTTAATGATGGAAAATAAATATGGGAAGGATTTTTGTTTTTTTGTTTTTTTTGAAATAAGGGCTAATGCAGCTGCCCTCAAGCCTTCATTAATGAAACTGCTGAATACAAAGGGGGGACGTAAAGCCTAAACCCCGAACAATTAGTATCGAGAGAACATCCTGGATAATAACAGGAGCTCCCACTAATCCTATGTATTCAAACATGCAGCAACTAGCAAGGGTTGACATACCAGATAACTGGACAACACCATTTGCTTTACAACGGTGACATACCGGAAAGATAAAGCTCATATAAAGCCATAAAATGATGAAATCTGCTTTCCCACTATCTGTCGATCAGAACCTCCGACGACACTACGTTTCATCCTGCCACTAAGGGGTTGCGTCCATTTAATAAAGACTAGCCTCCTCCCTAGGACATACAAGGCACTAAGAGTGCACACCCAGACAAAAAGCCTGACCCGCCCAACTGTTATAGAGTAGGGATTTATTACTAACACAAAGCAGTAAAGTAAATACAAGAAATAAACAACACAAAAGAAAACCCTAGCATCCCTCCAATAGGGGCCCAACAACACAAGCCCAACCCAAATTGCCGGCCCCTCTGCAACGAAGGCTAGCAACCATCCCAAGCGCCACTGGATCGAAACCGCCACCATCTCACCACGCCACAACCTACATATAACTCCGGCTGACGACGACGATCTAACCATGAAGCACACCAGATCCCAATCGGATCCAGATCGTACCCCAGGTCGGTGTCTCGACCACTCGTCAGAACTCCATGAGTCTCTAATGAGAGAAAAGATTACAGCAGACCTCCATATCGGCGGCCACCAATCCCCGCGCCTGATGTGGCTGAAATAGCCTCACAATTTAACCTTGCAAAATGTAGTTGTCAGTATAGGATAAGCAGGGATCGTTCAGTCAGGGGATTGTAGGGTACACCTACACAAAAAGATCAATTAACAAATAAAAGAATAAAATGGGGGTTTTGAAATTTGGTTCCTAATCTACTTAAAATAAAAACAAAACAAATAAGACTATCTACAATGATCGCCTTCCCTAACCTAGACCACTACCACTCAGAAATTATTAAGTGTAAAAACAGAAAATTCATTTCAACATGCTACAAAAACATGCCCATCTTAAATACCTAGTTAAGAGCCCAAATGAAAAGCTGTCATGGTCCAATCCATTTATCTGATTCGTTCTAATAAGCGTAATTCTCTTAATCAGTAGTACTATCTAACCCTCGAATCAACTCACACGTGCAAATTAACCATTACACATAGCAATTAACACGTAATTTCCAGAATCGTTTAACCATTGAAACATGGTTTTTACCACTCGTTAGAACTAATTACTACTTGTTTAACTCAGCGTCTTAACAAATAACAATTACTCTTGGCAAATTAAGCAAACACACAAGAACACTCAGCGTGATTCTAGCATGCAAACTTATTAACATACTCTGAAAATTACCTAAACACGTAAAAAGGGCACAAGATTGTAACATGCATCATCAAAGAATTCTCGAAATCAACTCAATAATAAACTGAAAATCTCAAAAATATTAATAAAAATATTCTGAAAATTTCATGTCTCCAATTACACAACTTGCAAATCCAAACACACAAAACCGAAACAAAAATTGTAAGTGGAGTCATAGTTACACTTTGAAGCTTTCCTCAGCGGCAACAAGGTGATGAACTCGTCTCTGCTATGGTGGTGGAGCGTCCTTGATTTAGCACCTAAGAGCTTCGTAGATTGATAGAAGGATGGTGGTCACGGTCTTGTAGGTGATGGAGGTTTGAGGAGTGAATTGGGCAGAGTCTTGGAATAGTTTTTGGCCAGGAAGTGATGGTCTTGGTGTAAAGAATGGCTGCTATTTATAGAGGGATCCTCCTCTCTTGTGATGCAATCATGACCATTCATCTAGAGGTGATTTCTCCTCCAAATTTCCTTGATTTTCTCTTAACAGAGTCTTGAATTTTCTGATCTCTTTCTTCTAAAAAAAAAGTCTTCGGTGACCTATGAGATCTTCGATAACCTCTTTGGGGAACTCCGGCAAGGTTTCCGGCGAAGTTATGTGACTAGATTCCAACAGCTGGTGAGCGGAGTCAGGCGAAATCTCCCATGACTTCTCTCTCTCTCTAAGTGACAAAGAGAGGGAGGGCAAAATTGTCCCAAAAAATAATATAAAAAGTAAAATAATAAAAACTTAATTGGGTATTAGGGAAAAAATTATATAATTTATTGGGCAAGTGGGCAATCTTATGATTCTTATAAGATTTTTGGGTAAGTAGGGTTAGTGTAGCTCAAATTTGGATAAGTGGGGTTAATGCAACTCAAATTTGGGTAATTGGACATTTTCTCTTTATTAAATTCATAACTTCACAGATATAGTCAATGCAGAGGAGCTTGATCCCAAAAAAAGACCCAGTTGAAGGAGACTCCAAGTTGCTAATAGATAGCATCAATGGCAAAACAACTATTCCTTAAAGGATTAAAACGCTTGTAGACGATATTAAGCACTTGGCTAGCTCAATCCTTTCAAAGTATTTCACTCACTCAAATATGGAGGGAAGCAAATTTATTGGCAAATGTTGTCACTCACTTGGGACATACAGTCCACTCAGGCATGGGCGTAGCTAGTCTTGGGCAGTCAACTGATCCTTCTCACTTTTTGGAAAATTCTTAATTTGTCTTAATTATCTATGAACCTTAATGAAATGAAATAAAATTGACCTTCTCAATTTTTGAAAAATCATTAATTAGTCTTTATTATCTTTGAATTTTAGTGGAATGAAATAATATTTTACACTATTAAATATTAATACACTACATATATCTAATTAATACAAATCTTTTCAAGGTTTTCTTACTTTATTGATCGATGTATGCGCAAATTTACAATTCTTTGTTAGTATGCTAAATCGCTTATCTCAAATCTCAAAATTTATTTAACATGATTTAAGGGTCCCTTTTTTTTTTTGAGGGGAATAGATTATATTTCAGTGATCGAAAAATCATAACGACCGTACAAGGTCAATCTAGGGGATCCGAAAACTGCTCAAGTAGTGCACTGACTGCACATATAAAATGACTACTAGCTTTAAGTCCCTAGACTACTACTCCTTAACGAAAATGAAGCAACAAAGTTCAACCAATTAACCAGTATATCCGCCTAACACCTTCTTGGTGTACATCAATACTGGCCCCTGAATTGAACACACTGTTACGACAAAAAGATCACGACATAAACAAGGCCGGAGCCCAATACAACCTCCAAAAAGGAGGACCTTTATTGACTAAACAAATAAAACTAAACAACTGTAATTGGTACAGCGGTAGATGCACATAATCATGCACTATCTGATGTGGGTTAGAACCACGACAACGTCAGAGTCTTCTTTTACGTTACAAACTAAACTCTTCATACCAAAAAACTCAGCCGGCTTGGTCTAGGGTTTGCGACGTCCTCCTCGTCCGGTGGCACTCATGGTCGGTGTCGGTCCGCCACGTCGTTAATGGGTTGCTGCCTGACGGGTGTTTGATCACTATTTGCCTGAGTCTTGTGGGATGTGGTTTGGCTTGGGGTCTGGCTTGATGGTCTGACAATGAGCATCGGACGAAATCTCTAGCACGGTGGGCGGCGACATGGGGTGGGTCGTCGGGGCACCTCCAGGATCGGCTGCATATTGGGAGGCTGGGTTAGATACGGCCTGTCTCCGTCGGGCTTCGACGTAGGTGCGGTGGTGAGTCCGGCGTGGAATTGAGGCGGCGAGATCTGGCTCTGGATCGGTGGTGAGGTCCGGCGCTGGATTGAGGCGGCGAAGTCTGGCATTGGTTTGCAGCGGCGAAGTCTGGCGCTGGGTAGCGGCGGTTGACGAACAGTGTGGCTGGAGATTGAATTTTGGCTCGGGTGAGGCTTTCTTGTTGGGCCTGCGTCGGGCCTTCTCTTGGGCTATGTGGGCTGCTAGTTTTGGGCTGGGTTTTTGCTCTAGGCCCTCTATTTTAGTTTAGTCTTTTTGATTAAAATAATTCCCTACTTTGTTAGGGAGCTATGCTTCTAGTCTTTAGTGAGCGTCATTGAGTCTAGTTTACTCGGCCTATTTGCTATGTAGTAGTTAATAGTTGTTCATACCTACACTAGCAAGCTAGTTCTCTACATCACCAAGCATAAGTAACACCCTCTTTGGGACACCCACAAGCCATGGTGAGGCCCAACCGCTACTTGCATCTTGTAGCCCTATGTTCAAGCTACGCTACGGTATCCGGAAGTCGCAAATCCGTCGCCGGGAAGCCACCTTTCCGGCCTTGCCAAGTTGCCTCCACAATATGCATTTCTATACTAGAATAGTTGTTTGCTTATCCCACATCGAAAACAATGTAAAGGAAGAGCACTCCTTCACCTATAAAAGGAACTCTCCTCCTACTTAAACATCATTCACTCCATTACATCTCTTGTAATCATGTTAGGCCGCAAGGCTCGACACACACTAGTATAAGCTTTCAAGTGGACGTAGTCTCCCGCTAAGGCGGGAGGTGAACCACTATACATCTCGTGTCAATCTCTCTCTCTCTTTACTTATCGTTAATTAGATCCCCATGGATCAAAGCATTAACATTGACGCTGTCTGTGGGAAGGCAACACAATGGCTTCGTCACCTACCGTGAGCTAAGTCTGCTTAGCAGAACTCAAAGAAATTTCTTCCCTCCTTCTTTGAGCTACTTCAAATTCATTGGTCACCCATTTCACTTTAGTCATTCTTGAGTTTTCATTGGTTCCCAGTGAGTTCATGTTTGAATTTGTGTTTCTTGGCGGCAACTTTTGCCAAGGCATGATCAACATTACTCCAGCAATACAACTAGAGCAGAAATGTGCAGAAATTTGCACTTTGAGGGCCGGTCAACACTAGTCAACGCCGGTCAACACGTGGTCAACGCCCAAGGAGTGGTCAAAACTTGCAGAAACTACTCAAAACACCAACATTTGGGCCGGTCAATGCTTGGTCAACGCCTGGCGGAGGCGGTCAACGCTGAACCTCCAAAAAAAAAAAAAAATAAATAAAAAATATTTGGCCGCCAAATTTCTCTGGACACCCAGCCATCTTCTCTGGGCACCCAAGGCATGAAGATGACGATCTGCAACGCTGCACTATGGATCCGCTGGTCCTCTCTGATCCGCTGCACAGCCCCGCTCCGCCCAACTCCGCTGCACAGCCCCGCTCCGCCCAACTCCGCTGCAAGCTACCACAGCAAGCTCCGCTGGACTGCACCACAACAATCCTCCGCTGGCCTATCCGTTTCGCCGGTCTCCGCTGGGAAACTTCCAGCTCCGGAGAGGCACAGCTGGGCTCCGCCGGCGCCGGTCCGCTAGGCTCGAAGCACTGCACACCAGGCTCTGGCAGCGATCACTGCTTGGCGTCATCCGCCACCGCTGACCAAGGCTCGTTTCGCCGGCCTTCTTCCTCAGCTGAGCTCAAGCACCGCCGAACTTAGCCAGCGGCTCCGCTCCGCCCAACTCCGTCGAGTGCTCCGCTAGCACCATCTCCGCTGGACTCCACCGCCAGGCTTGGGCTCCACAAATGTCCGACGGCCTTGCACCGCCAACCATCACCTCTACCACAGCTTCGCTCCGCCGAGATTCTCCGCTTGCCCAAACCCAGCTCCACCTATCCTCCAAGCTTCACATCTAGCATAGCTCCACTCCGCCGAGTTTCCTCCGCTAGCCAGCTCGGACGGCAATGCTCCGCTACACTCTAGCTCCGAATCTCCGCCAAAATTCGAGCCTCCGCTGAGCTCCAAGCACCGCCGACCTTCCATCAAGCGGTTTCCGAGCTCCAATCATGGCAGCCAACCATTGAACCAGGCCTCCGCCGAACTCAAAACTTCACGGCCAAAGCTCCACTCCGCCGGCCATCACCACTGGGCACAGGGCACCAACGCCCCACTTCCTCCGCTGGGCAACACCACCCAACATCCTCCACGGAGACACCACCGCCCAACGGAAAATATACCGCCCGGCCTACTCCCTGAGTAAAATCCCCGCTGGCCAAGCTCCGCCAATCTGCAAATTGCAGCGGTCACCAGCGTCAAACAACCACAACTCAAATCCGATTTGAAATCCCAGATATCTACTGTACACCCAGTCGGCGGCACAACCAGAGATGGTCCCACGTGCACTAGACTGTCAAGATATGGATGCATATCGGACATCGTTTCAAATCAGTCAATGAAAACGTTGGTTGTCTACTATGGTGTTCTTCCAAAGCAATATTGGAGCGTCATGCTTGGATCAATTTCAACTCCAACTTGCTCCAAATCGGCATAAGATAAGTCACTATGTCTTATCTCTTACGCTCTTACAATTTGAGCTACCGCCGATGCCATGACTATACATGTCTCTATAACCCTTAAGCATGCCTACAAAATGTTATTAGCAACTTTCCTACAAGTACATGCTACACACATACATGCTTAAATTCACTTTCATGTGACAATCATCTAGAACCTTGTGACACTTATAGCTCAATTAAACATGCTCGGATAAATGCTTGCGAAACGGTTACGACTCGCTTGGGTATCAAAGCATGGCCACGACTCGCTTGGGCAACGCCCCGCACGCTCATACAGCGCCTACACCCAACTTGCTCGAACACCTAACTCGCTCCACTTATCCAACATGCTTTAGTTACGCTCTTGGTTCACAATGCTTCATACATGTGGTCTAGCCTCCGGGCACTACACTTTTTCACGTTTTCTTACATATGGTTTAGCCTCCGGGCTCCACGAGTCTATGGTCTACGACCTACCGCCATGCGGCAAGGCGACGCCCCATTCTCTCATGCACTTACGAATTTTTGTCTTTTGTGATACAGGATAGCGAGTCCCTTCTTGCTTGCGGAGCTCGGGGACTTGTAGAGGCCGTGCGCCTCTCGGATATTACTTATGCTTGATGACTTCATGATTTGAACTCCCCAACCAAGAAGCTACTCTTACTCGGGGACTTCGGGGACTTGTTCATACCTACACTAGCAAGCTAGTTCTCTACATCACCAATCATAAGTAACACCCTCTTTGGGACACCCACAAGCCATGGTGAGGCCCAACCGCTACTTGCATCTTGTAGCCCTATGTTCAAGCTACGCTACGGTATCCGGAAGTCGCAAATCCGTCGCCGGGAAGCCACCTTTCCGGCCTTGCCAAGTTGCCTCCACAATATGCATTTCTATACTAGAATAGTTGTTTGCTTATCCCACATCGAAAACAATGTAAAGGAAGAGCACTCCTTCACCTATAAAAGGAACTCTCCTCCCACTTAAACATCATTCACTCCATTACATCTCTTGTAATCATGTTAGGCCGCAAGGCTCGACACACACTAGTATAAGCTTTCAAGTGGACGTAGTCTCCCGCTAAGGCGGGAGGTGAACCACTATACATCTCGTGTCAATCTCTCTCTCTCTTTACTTATCGTTAATTAGATCCCCACGGATCAAAGCATTAACAATAGTCTATAGGCTTCCTTTCGGAGCATGGAACCGTCAAATGATTGGACCTAATCTATGTATCACTATGCTACTACCACAAACTCTTTATCTACCCCTTGATGGTAGATGGAGGATATGTAATGGCTCTTTCTGGCTTTCGATGAATGATAGTCACCCTATTTGGGTTTGTTCAAAAAAAAAAAAAAAAAACAAAAGAACTAAAAAAACAGGCCCAACATTAACCTGGCCCAAGAATGATCCGACCTCAAGAGTCCTTCAGCAGAAAATAAGGCGATCAGCAAAAACTAAGGCAACCCCTGCCACCCTCCATCACAGAAATGAGTTTAATCTGTTAGTTAATAAAATTCTACCCTCCTAAGTAAGATTTTTGACTAAGCCACTAGACTCGGGAGTCCCGTCTCAAAGGCACCCCCGTCAAGCAATAATGCTCTCTATCTTCACTTGTATGGAGTTGGTTGTTGAGAGGGAGCTTCCTTATAGTCTCCACTGCATTATTATTTTCTTTTGAGTGGTGCTATTCACACACCCATTTTTTCTATTCACACACCCCTTCTATTTTTCTATTACTTTAATTCAATTTATTTTTACAAATTACCTTAACTACCCTCCTTTGCAATTCTGATTATTTTTCTTTTTTCTTTTTTCTTTTTCTTTTTTGCAAGTCAATCATCACAAAATTTTAAAATCTAAACCCTTATTTTACTGCAGACGAGGACTTCAAAACTCTTTGTGATTACTTCTTTTCTTTTCCATCAAAAACTTCTTTAGCATAGTCATTCCATCTCTCTAATGTGATGCTTTGAAGTTCAATTATGGCAGAGCAAGAAATTTAATTTAGACCCATCTTTAGAGAAAATTTTACATCTGATTTGCAATGGAGACATGGAAAAACAATATGAATTTAGTGATCATTCGAGCCCCATTGAATCCATCATTCCTGGTAAGATTCTAACTCAAATTATTTGGTGTATTTCAATCCATTGCTCATGGTCAGTTTCTCAGCGATTTGGTGGATCTAAGAGCTTTAGATTTGTGCGTTCTATTCGTCTTAGTTTGATTTTGGTATAAGCAACGTGTTAATCATGGTTTTGACTTGAGTTGATTGATAATTTTGAAGTCGTTGACGCTTTGATTTTTTTTTTTTTTTTTCTGGATACCTCATCGCATATATAACATGCTTATACTACTGTGCTAGTTTTACATGTATTGACGTATAAGAATAAGAAACAATTGTTTCCCGCTGGCAATAAAAGCGAAAAGATGATTTAACAAGGCTAAAGGCAGAGCTGCTAGACACATTGAAACTTTTATTGTATTGCACTAGCATGATTTAACAAGGCTTTGAAACATTGGATCAGAGATGAACTGATCAATGTAGGATCAGATTTCCTATACTCTTTTTGTGTGTACTGATGTAATTAACTTATGAGTCTTATGCTTTCTTATTTGGCTGTCTAGAAATTAGTATACTAGTTGACATTATATATTATTTTGGTGATCTAGGAAGTCAAGTAGAGATAAATGAAGTTGACAAAATACTTTCTTTGGTGGAAGTAAATTTTGATAGTCGGGAAGACCTTCTTGCTGCTGTTCATAAAATTGCATTCATGGAAGGGTATGTAACCGTTATAAGAAGATCAAAACCTGATAAGTGTGTGTACATTGGCTGTGATAGAGGTGGTAAGTATCGAGACACAAGGATGGTTCCACCAGAGAAGAGGAAAAGGAAGACAGCATCTCGCCTAATAAGTTGCCCTAGCCTTCTGAAATTGTGGGGAGAAGGAAACCTGAAGGTTTTTGGAAGGTGGATATAAAAGATTTATCGCATAACCATGAACCTTCAAAAGATATGTCTGGGCATCCTTATTGTCGTCGGTTTTCAAGAGAGGAAATCTTGAAGATTAAAGAAATGAGTAAGGCTGGAGTATCACCACGCCAAATAATGTCTTCACTTCGACAGGGTAATCCAGATTTGCAAGCAATTTCCAAAAACATCTATAATGAAAAGTATAGAATTATGAAGGAGAATTTAGCAGGTCGTACAGTTATTCAAGCTTTATTGGAAGAACTTGGTCAAGCTGGTTTCATCTATAACATTGAGTATGATCAAAATGGTCGGTTGACTTATTTAATGTTTGCTCATCCACTTTCAATTGCTTTGACTAAGAGCTATACAAATGTCTTTGTGATGGATTGTACATACAAGACTAACAAGTACAAGATGCCATTACTAGACATTGTAGGAGTCACAAGTTTCAGTACATCTTTTTATTCTTGCTTTGTCTTCATGCAAAAAGAGGAAGAAGAGGACTACGTATGGGCTCTAACTATGTTCAGCAGAATTTTGGGAGTTGAGGTTTATCCTTTGGTGATTATAACTGATAGAGAATTGGCACTGATGAATGCTATAAATATTGTTTTTCCAAGGACTGCTAACATATTATGTGTGTGGCATGTTGAGAAAAATGTAGTTACAAACTGTAAGCCTCATTTTACAGAAGAAGATGATTGGGTTGCTTTCCTGTCTACATGGACTGCTTAAAAGGTTTAGAAACAAGGGATGGAAATGTAGTATTGAGCACACCTTAATTGATGGCCAATACCATGTATTTATATTCAACAGATACTAGTGATCACTACAAGTCGTTACACAAGATAGAGTAGAACTCTATTATATTAGATTTACATATACAATTGATAAGCATGATAATTATAAAGAAGGTGGGATAAGGTTAGGAGACTTGAGAGATAGAGTTGCCTTGCATGCATGCATACGTGAAGAGTGCAGACATTCTTTTGGTCTATCATGCCCCCGCAAGCTGGCAGGGCGAGAAAGAACTGGCAGCTTGGAAACAAGAAAGTGAAACCGTGGAGCAGGGAGTCCCTTGGTGAATATATCAGCTAGCTGATCTGTTGTAGAAACAAAGGAAACCTGAAGCTCGCGGTTGACAACCTTGTCCCGCACATAGTGATAGTCGACTTCAACATGTTTAGTGCGTCCATGAAATACGGGATTAGAGGCAATTGCAATGGCAGAGATATTATCACACCAAATACGGGGACAGTGAAGGAATAGGCCAAGATCACAGAAAATAGAGCGGAGCCATGAGATTTCTGCTGCAGTATAAGCAAGTTGCCTATACTCAGCTTCCGCACTAGAACGGGAAACGGTTTTGTGAGTCTTAGAGCTCCAGGAGATCAGATTAGGACCCAGGTATACACAATATCCACCAGATGAATGACGATTATCAGGATCGCCAGCATAGTCGGCATCCGAGTAAGCTTGAAGATGAAGAGAACCTGGTTTGTAAAGTAACCCATGAGTGATAGTGGCTTTAAGATAGCGAAGAATCCGTTTCACGGCTGTCCAGTGAGTAGTAGTTGGTGCCTGCATAAACTTACACGCTTGATTGACAGAGTAGGAAATGTCAGGTCTAGTAAGCGTGAGATATTGGAGTGCTCCAACAACACTTCTATACTCTGAGGGATCAGAAAGACAAGTGCCGGCATGTTTACTCAACTTTTGACCACTTGTTGCTGGTGATGAAATTGGTTGCACTTCATGCATGTTAGTACGTTTAAGCAAATCAACGACGTACTTTGTTTGTGTGAGGGAAAGATGAGAGCCATGATAGGTTGCTTCAATGCCAAGAAAATAATGTATAGGACCAAGGTCTTTCATAGAAAACAAGGAGCTCAACCGGTGAATAAGTTTAGTAATTGAAGAAGGGTTGTTACCAGTAAGAAGAATATCATCCACATAGATGAGAAGGATGAGAAAGACACCATCATGACGATAAGTGAACATGGAATAATCTGCTCTTGATTCTTTGAACCCCAAGTCTTCGATGTAGTCAGCAAAACATTGAAACCAGGCCCTAGGAGCTTGCTTAAGGCCATATAAGGAACGCTTCAATTTACAAACATGTTTGGGATAGGTTGGATCAACAAAGCCAGATGGTTGTCGCATGTAGACGTCCTCAGTGATATAACCATGCAAGAATGCATTATGAACATCTAGTTGCCGAACATGCCAACTATGACTAACTGCCAAAGCCAAGACAAGACGAATTGTGGAATGCTTGACGACCGGACTAAATGTTTCTGAGAAATCAATACCTTCCTGTTGATGAAAGCCGTTGGCAACAAGGCGTGCCTTGTACCGTTCTATAGAGCCATCAGCACGCTTTTTGATTTTGAAGATCCATTTATTGGGGAGGACATTCATAGAGGGTTTGTACGACACCAAATCCCATGTACCACTCTTTTGGAGCGCAGCGTATTCTTCAAACATTGCTTGCCTCCAGTGTGCATGTTTAACAGCTTGTTTAAAACCTGTAGGCTCAACCACATCATTAAGAAGAGAAGCATGCAGCGCATACTTAGGATTGGGTTTCCGAATCCCATCCTTTCCACGGGTGATCATGGAATGTGAAGAAGGTACGGCGCTTGCACTTGGTTGTATAGGCACGGGGTGGGGTTGAGGTCGGGAAGGAAGATATGGGATACTGGAGGAAGGATTAATTGGATCGAGGTGGTGATGTTGGTTGTGAAGGTGACAACAAAATAGGAGAATTAATTGTAGAAGAGGTCAAAGCTGAACTGGGTTGTTGTGAAGTACATGGATTAGGTTGAAAGTGTGGTGGAATGGATAATGATAAAGATCTAGAATTATCTTGGGAGGAAGACGGTGGAGTAGGTGGATTTGTATCATTAATTAAAGGATATGGATGAGAAGAAACAGGAGGAAAAGTAAGAGGAGAGAATTCTAAAGGATGTAAAATTGAAGAATTACCAGGAGAGGGAGAATTTGTCTCACGAAAAGGAAAGCAGCCTTCATCAAACACAACATGCCTTGAGAGATAGACACGACCTGTAGATAAATCCAAGCACCTATACCCTAGATGATTTAAAGAATATCCCAAGAAGACACATTTCTTTGACCGAACTTGAAGTTTTGAGGTGTTGTAAGGTCGTAAATACGGAAAACAAGCACAACCAAACACCTTTAAAAATTTGTATTGTGGTTCACGGTGAAACAAATTAGTATACGGTGTGCTATACTGAATAACAGGAGAAGGAAGTCTATTTATAATATAAATAGCAGTGTTAAAGGCTTCAACCCAATATGTTGAAGGAACATAAGCATGAGCCAGGAGAGTAAGACCGGTATCAACTATATGACGATGCTTGCGCTCGGCAAGACCATTTTGCTCAGGGTGTTTAGGACAAGAAAAGCGTTGACAAATTCCATGATTAGCTAGGTATTGTCGGAGAGCAAGGGAGGTATATTCACCACCTTCATCAGTTTGAAGCATTTTGATTTTAGTGGAAAGGAGATTTTCAACTTGTTTATGAAAGTGGACAAAAATTGAGTATACTTCACTTTTGTTTTTCATTGGGAAGATCCAAGAGTATCTAGAGTAATCATCAACAAAAAGAACATAATACTTAAATCCTTGAATTGACAAAGTTGAACAAGACCAAACATCCGAATGAATTAATTCCAAAGGATAATTTGATACAGACTCAGATAATTGAAAAGGAAGCTTAGTACTCTTTCCTAATGGACAAGACTGACAAAATGACATTGACGAAGGGCCTGACACAGGCACACTTTTATTTGATAAAATCCTAGATAAAATTTTGAATGAAGAATGTCCTAGCCTAGAATGCCAGACATGAGCGGGGACCCGTACACCAACAAAAGCAAAATGACGACCGGGATCAAGATCATGTTGTGATTGAAGGCGCAACGGATAGAGACCATTTCTACTCCTCCCCCGAAAAAGCGTCCTCCCTGTTTTTAAGTCCTTAACAAGAAAAATGGTAGGAGAGATTAGAAAATAACAATCATTATCAGAAGAAAATTGGTAGAGAGAAAGGAGGTTGGTAGAAGCGGTAGGACAATGGAGAATATTGTTTAGCTGAAAAGATTGGTTACCGGTAGTTAAGAGAGAAGAACCAACATGAGAAATAGGTAAATTAGAGTTGGTACCTATACCACCAATTTGGTCAGTGCCATTGTATTCTTTTGGGAACTGCAGATTATTGAGATCAGAGGTAACATGGGTGTTGGCTCCACTATCAAGCAACCATGTAGATGATGATGGTGTAGATACAGAGGCAGCCAAAGCACTGAGTTTCTTAGTGGGAACTCGACCTTCAAAGGAAAGGTTCAACCTGTTATAGCAATCTAAAGCTGAATGACCGCTGCGGCTACAAATTTGGCAAGAAATTCTGCCAGAGGATGAGTTGGTTGTGGAAGGGTGAGGACCAAGAATAGATGTTCCACCAGTTGAGATGCCACGTCCTCGAGTACCAAATGTAGTTGGGGTACCCGATCTGCCAAAGCTAGAAGGAGGATAAGGATTACGTCCTCCAGAAAATGGAGTCTGATGACGACCACGGCCTCTCCCACGGCCAGAATTAGAGACATGGAGGGCTGTCAGTTGAGAGCTGAGGTCAAGAGCACCTTGATGTTGATCAGCCATTCTTCGTTCCGCAGATAAAAGTAAGGCTTCAAGAGAATCATACGTGATAGGGGTATCACGTGCTTGAGCAGAACTCACTGTGGTCTCATAGACTGGACCAACGTTGTTCATAATAATAGATACCAGATCTTCATCACCCATAGGATGTCCGGCAAGGGCAAGATTATCTGCAATGGAATTAATCTTGTCAAGATAGTCAGAGATGCTGAGATTACCACGGAAAGTACGAAGGAGATCGCTACGGAGCTGCAGAACCCGATTCTGGGATTGAGATGCATATCTCCTAGCCAAGGACTTCCAGGTGAAAAAGGCAGATGTGGAACGGGCAACTGTTGCAAGGACAGAGGGAGTGAGAGACCCATTGATCCAACTGAGCACAGTCTGCTCTTGAGCAATCCAATTTTCATAGTTGGGATTGACAGTGTCTGTGAGATTGCCGTCACTAGCAGCAAGGAAACATGGAGGGCAGGGATTAGTGCCATCCACAATGCCCATGAGTTTGCGACCCTTGAGAATAGGAGTGATCTGAGCCAACCACAGAGGATAGTTGGTTCTATCTAACCTGATGGATAGAAAATGAGATACATTGCCAGAAGAAAAATCATTTCCAGCATTAGAAGACTGTGAGGGATTGACAGAATGATTATTGTTGAGGTTGAGGGTTTGGGAGGAGGTGGTGGAGGAGATAGTAGAGGAGGAGGTCGAACTGATAGTGGTCATTGGTAAAAAAAAAATGGAGTTTGTCGTTAGACACTACAAGCTCTTGATACCATAAAAGGTTTAGAAACAAGGGATGGAAATGTAGTATTGAGCACACCTTAATTGATGGCCAATACCATGTATTTATATTCAACAGATACTAGTGATCACTACAAGTCGTTACACAAGATAGAGTAGAACTCTATTATATTAGATTTACATATACAATTGATAAGCATGATAATTATAAAGAAGGTGGGATAAGGTTAGGAGACTTGAGAGATAGAGTTGCCTTGCATGCATGCATACGTGAAGAGTGCAGACATTCTTTTGGTCTATCACTGCTTTGATCAATTCTCATGATGAATCATCCTTTAATGAAGCTTGGACTAATTTTGAAGCTGAGTACAATAAGAATGTGGCTATTCTCAATTATATCAAAGGTACTTGGCTTCCATTAAAAGAGAAATTTGTAACTGCATGGACAGGTCAGGTTACGCACTTTGGTAATCGTGCTACATCAAGAGGTGAAGGTGCACATTCAAATCTAAAGAGATATCTTCAAGTTTCAAGTGGAGGTCTTGGTGAAGTAAAAGAAAGAATTTGTCTTGCAATTGAAAATCAGTTTCATGAAATCAAAGCTCGACTCTCTAGTGAAAAAATTCGCCATCCACATAAAGTCGGGATTCTGTTCTTCAAAGAACTCGTTACTCATATATCTATCTTTGCACTTGATGAGCTACATAAGCAATATGAATTAGCAAAGTCCAACAATCTTTCATCTCAATGCTAGGGTCATTTTTACAGAACAATGGGCCTTCCTTGGGCACATATGATTAGGGAGATGAAATTTGAAGCATTGCAATTGAACAGCATTCATGAACAGTGGAGGATTGATACAAGATCATTTGATCATGGTGCAAGCCTGGATGATGGAGATGAGGTAGGTGTTCTTTTATCTGAATTCAAGTTTAAGTATGAGAGAATGCCTCTTACTCAGAAAGACAATACCAAGAGGAAACTCACTCAGTTTCTTGGTGCTTCTCTTCCATTATTACTAGAGCCTAATGTTCAACCTCATAAAGGTCGTCCATTAGGATCAAAAAATAAAAAGGAATCTAGCTCTACAAAGCGTGATCCTTCAGCCTTTGAGATAATGGAGGAAAGGTCTCGGAAATGTGGTCATTGTCAAGGTGGTGGTCATAATATTCGAACTTGTCCACTTAAATACAAAGCTACCAGGCCTTCATCTGGTCCTGCAACTCTTGCAGAGTAAAGCTATTAATGTAATTTTTTTTTTATCATTATTCCTTTAGCCACTTATCTTTACTAGAATTTTGGAGAAATTTGTTTGGTACTGCATGTACGTCCTTTGTTTGTTTGGTAATTGAAGTTAAAAACAGCTTTGCTGAATTTCTGAGAAAACTGCTGATCTGCTAACTTCGAACTCTCTGTTACCCTGCTTAATGATCTCCAAATGTCCTGAATTTTTGATATGTTCTTGTTCTATTAGTTTAAAAATTATCTGGAAATTTTCATGTCATTTGGACCCTTGGTGAATTTTCTAAATCGTCTACAGTAAAATAAGGGTTTAGATTTTAAAATTTGGTGATGATTGACTTGCAAAAAAGAAAAAGAAAAAAGAAAAAAGAAAAAATAAAAAATAAAAAATAAAAAAAATTAGAATTGCAAATGAGGGTAGTTAGGGTAATTTGTAAAAATAAATTAAATTAAAGTAATAAAAAAATAAAAGGGGTGTGTGAATAGAAAAAATAGATGTGTAAATAGCACCACCCTTTCTTTTTAGTCATTGAAGAAAAAATTTTCATTTTCCCTGAAAAAAGAGAATTTTATTTGGAAATTGCTTCTGCGAATAGCCTAATGCAGGAGTATTCAGACCCAAAAAAAAAGTCCAACGCAGGTGTAGTGAACTACACCGTTCAACTGGTGGTAATATCCTGATTCTTTCAGCGAGCAGTCCGATGCACAAGCAGTAATTCGAATTAGGTCTATCATCAAGATGATATTAGTCTCACTAAATTAGTTTCCTCGCAAAAGCAGAGATAAAAACCCAATTCCTTAAGTCAGAAGAAAGGAGAACAAGAGAAATGTCGTTCATTTTACATAAAGAGAAACTGCATTTCCAGGGTTATGAAGGCAATCTTTCATCATTTCTTGAACCTTTTGTTGAACTTCTTCTTGGACGTTCCAGCCTGGTTACTTAAATACTTTACAATATCCTCCTCATCATCATTTCCTCCCCACTTTCTCTTCTTGCCTCCACTTTCTTTCATTTTCTGCAAGAGTCAATCAAAAGTCAATGACAAAACTGAATAAACATTGGAAACCCCAAACCCTTCTCCCCCCAAAACAAAAAACAAAATTTTTTCTTTTCTTATTTCTATGTAAATCAATCCAACTAAACACCCAAAACCTTGATATTGAAAAGAAACCAACTTAGGGTGAACATTACCGAGGTGGCCAATCTTCTAGCCTCCCTGACACTTTCTAGAAATTGTAAGGCTTCTTCAGATGGAGCAGGAAATAGAGGTAACTTATTGCCTGGAAAGTTAACAAAACTGTAAGCGTTCAAAGCAAACCACTTTCTTGTCTTAAAACATAAGTAGCTATAAATGTAGCCTACCAATAAGCGATTCTATCTGGGAATACCCTGGTAAGTCAAGAATACTGCCCACGAAAGTGATTGCAACCCCGGATCGTCCAGCACGAGCAGTTCTTCCTACTCGATGGATGTAATTCTGCGACCCATTTTTAGTCAGCTAACGAAGGCATAATAGCAATGGTATTAAATAAAATGTTTTTCTTCCAAGTGTTTACCCCCTTCTCCTTTTCAGTTGACAGGATACAGGTTTGCAAGGACACATGATATCAAAACACGCAACACAAAAAGGAGTGCAATGGAGACAACATTTCATTCAAATGGTAAACAAATGAGCCAATTCTACCAGACTGCAGGGAATATTGGGAAAGGAAGAGAAGGTGATTGTCAAAGAACCATCACACACCAAAGCGCGCACGCGCCAGGAAGGAAGAAGAGGAGGAGGAGGAGGGGAGGGGGAGGAACTGTGCCAAAGGCATCAGTACAACTGTCGCAAACTAGGACAAATTTAAAGTTGCTTGGTGTTGGATGTTATTTGGGTCAATGCCTCAGGTGTATGGTCCAGTCGGACAAGTTTTTAATGAAATCTGAATAATATCATTTTTTAGTAATATGAATATTAGAATATGTGACTATCCTGATAATAACCACAGTAATTCATTCAACAATTTTAACAGTTAAAAGAATAGGCAAACTATTTGCAGATGATTTGATCCCTATCATAATTCCCTAAGGATAGATAACTGTTTATTATTTGAATAAAAGAAAAGTGATCAAGCTCAGAACAACAAACAATCTCAAAAGGTATCTATGGGGGAACACAAATTTTTGAATCATAAAGAGCTGCAGTATGCACAACAACAATCCCGCAGCTAACTGTGTGGCAGATAAGAAATACACTGGGTTGGTAAATAGAAAGCCTAACCTTAGTGTTCTTGGGAATATCATAATTAATAACCATATCCACCGATGGAATATCCAATCCTCTACTTGCCACATCAGTGCAGACAAGTACATTACACTGTCCTGATTTGAACATGTTTAAGGCTCCAAGTCTTTTTTGCTGGCAGAAGTTTATACAAACAAGGTTAGATGAGCTGCAGAGTGCCAGAGAAATTAAAATGTTTCATTTAAATAAAGCATACCCACAAGGCAGTGTACTTCAAGTAAACTAAATGTATTATACCTGGCTCATATCACCATGAAGAGGGATGGCCCTAATTCCAAGATTTCGAAGTGTATAAGCCAAAAAGGGTGTTGTGGCGCATTGTTCAGTAAAAACCATTGTTGTGCACTGACACTTCTTAGTAAGAATATATACGAGATAGCAATCCTGGAGGTACAATATTTGTGAATTTATATACAAAGGAAACAAGACAGTAAACAGCATCAAAATGGCCAAAACTCCATGTAAAAATTTAACTTCAACTCTTCAATTTGAACTACTTTTTTTTTTTTTTTTTTTCAATTTGAACTACTCAAATAAACAGATATACATATTGAAATGGTGAATGGACTTCCAGGCCCTTCCTATAACCTAATCTGAAGTTGGGAGAAGGAAACATGCATTCCAGGATACAGAGCATCAACTAAAGATGATCCATTCCTAACATCTCCTCAAATTACAAATTTTTTTTTTTTTCAACACGAGTATAAAATCTGAATGCGTAGCTCCTCTAGAATTAAAATCAGGAACAAAAAGAATAAGAAGAAATGAAGAAACCTTGTGCTTGAACGGCGCCATCAATACATGCTGCTTTAGTGTGTCAACCGTAGAGTACTTGGATGCTACTTCAATCTGAGATAAATGAAGAAATGACATTATTACTTTTGAAACAAATAAGTAGAGAATGAACATGGTGCAAGAGACTCTTGCATCATACCTTCACAGGGTTCCTTAGACAAGCTCTTTCAACCTTCTTGACCTGCAACATTAAGAGCAGAACTCTGTTAACTAAAATAAACAAATTTTATACACACACACACACACACACACACACACACACACACACACACACACATACATATATGTTTTAATTGACTCTTTTTTATGAATGATGTTTAATATTACTTTCTAAGTATGATGTTTTTTTCTTCTTATTATCATCTATGGCACAAAAAATTTATGCTTTTACGGCTCAACGGGTTAAGACCGCTAGAGTGTAGAAGAAGTTCCCACCAATGTTCTTGGACTTCTTGCTGTTTCAAACATTGCAACAAAGGGTGACTCAACTCAAGAAGTCACTATAACAAGAATTTGGCATTTCAGGCCATAATCGATTATTTAATGTAAACTCTGATGTGATGCTTTAAATAAAATATAAAAAAATAGAATAAAACAACAAAAGCCTGAAGTAGGTAATGCAACCTTAAGTAAGACGGTAAAAGTACATTCCATAGCTTCTTTGCATAAATGCATTCTCATCACAAGCAAGAAAGGTCCTGAATCTTTTTTCTTTCATGGGAAAAAAAAAATTGAATTCGAAAGAATAGATTTAGTGACTTTCTACTAATGTCCTATAATTTAAAATGTCGGTAAAGAGAGACTTTTATTTGTCTAGAATAATAGAAAGAGAAACTAAGACACATGAGTCCAAACAACACATCACTTGACTATATCCAACGTGCGGCATTCATACAAAACGAAAATAGTGCAAGTAATACAACCTCATTGAAATAGTTGAACTTACCTTTTTGGTCATTGTAGCAGAAAATAAATATGTGATCCGTTCATCACCACGAGGGAGGGATTTCAGAATTTCATCTGTCGATTTTTGAAATTCATCACCAAGCAGCCTGTCTGCCTCGTCTAAAACCTGCTCAGTTCAAAAATTAGAGGTTTGCTTAGACTTTTTTGGGCAAGTCTTATAGAAAGTGTTAATATTATCATTGGATGGGAAAGTATATGCAAGATAGAGTCTCCACAAATATCAGACAACCAATAAGTGAAATATATAAACAATTACTTTTCTTGCAAATTTGGTCTTGATTGATCTTGTGACATTTTACATTCTACTTTTAGTAGCCTTTCTCTGGCTACATCATGCATCTGGTAGTCTTCAGTTTATACTAACATTTATTAGTTGCAATAACCTTATGCAAAACAAAAGAGAAAACAGTATGGATGGCATTAAAATGTACCAAACACATCAATGTGTGAAGGGAAAATTTACTTTTCGGAAACGTCTATTGGATAATGCATTGGATGGGAAAGAAGATGCAAGATAAAGTCTTCATAAAATGTATGACAGCCAATGATTGAAATATTTACAACAATCAAAGTATCCACAAATGCTAAATGAAAATTATTTATATGGAGAGTGAGAGTCTCGTATTGGAACTAAATTTTCAATAATATCTTCCCATATTTTGTTCTCATGTTTGTCTCGATTCGTCTCTTGATATTTTACATCCTATTTTTAGTAGTATCTCTCTGGCAATAACTGCATCTAGTAGTGTATAGACAATTGTAAATTGCAATTACATCATGCATAACCAAAGAGAAAACTGAACAGGTGATGTTAGAAAGTACCAGATATTTCACTGTGCGAAGAGAAAATCCCTTTGTGTCACGCAGATGATGAAGGAGGCGTCCGGGTGTCGCAACCTTGAAGGGAAAGAATTAAAAATTAAAAATTAAAAAACTTGCATTCAAAATCGTCCTAGAAAAAGCATAAAACAATTATCTATCTATCTATCTAACAAAGTTAGAGATTTGTCACTTTATGCAATAAATTTTTAGATCCTTTACGGACAACTCCATAGCTACGCATAATGTTGGCACAGATCCATAACAAAACTAAAACTTGTGTTTGTCAAAAAGATAAAACAACAAAAAAGGATGAAAAATCATTTGAAGTCTTTCTAGTGAGCAACATAAAAAACTGACGTTAACAGGACTTGCCAAAGACAACAGCTCATACGAACTATGGACAAAACGAAGAATTACTTTAAAGAAAAGAAAAGGAAAAAAATACAACAACAACAACAAGTCAAAAGGTAAAGGTGTCCAAATGAAGTTGTTGCCTTTGAGGGCAACAATGCCACGAGCACCCACAGTAACCAATGCAGTAGTGGAATGAAATCTTTAGTCTCTTGCGATTGAAAAATGAAAGCGCTTACAATGATGTGTGGCCGCCTTGCAAGAACCTTAGATTCTTCCACCATGTTCAGTCCTCCAATAAGCTGAACCAATAAAGAAAGGTACTTGGTTGAGCCCTCTAGTTATCTCAAGCTACTAAAATAAATAAAGTTTTCATTTTGAAATAAACTAAACTAATGGGCCATACATAACCTATCTGCTAGTTAATAGTTTAATACATGTCTTGTCTGGTACTGGTAGCAAAGCTCAAGTATACGGCAAATACTTAGGTGGGGGTTTCCCCACCACGTGGCCTTACGGCCACCCAATCAAAACTGCCTAAATTTTCCATCTCTGCCGAAAATGCCCCTGCTTCCTAAAGTGAAATACCCAAAACACCCCCCCTGCTGAGGGGTGATTGGCCCTCCCCACCACGTGTCCCTACGGGTGCCCCACGCAAGATCTTCTCCAAGTATACTCACCACAGCAGACTTGGCACCAATCGAGACGCCGAGGGCTTCAAACTGGTCTCTGATCTGAACAGCAAGCTCCCTGCAAGTCATTGTTTTTTAATATTGGTAATTAAAAAAGAAGAATAAGACGCGGGAGAGAGTAGGTGACCTTGTTGGGGAGAGAACCAAAGCAAAAAAGGCTTTTTGAGGAGAATCCATTAGAGCTTGCAGTATCGGAAGAGCAAAGGCTCCGGTTTTACCCGAACCCGTTTGGGCAAGTGCGATCAAGTGTTTGCCTGCGAGGGCGTGAGGTATCGTCTCCGCTTGAATAGGGGTAGGGGCTTTCCATTGCAGTTCACCAACAGCCTTCACCAGTTTATCGCATAGCCCCAAACTCTTAAACGACCTCGTCTTTTCTTCCAACTCAGACCCCATTCTCTGATTTTGCTCCCACTAGGGTTTCGCGATCAAGGCCGCAACGCAAATTTGGACTTTCTTCTTCTTCTTCTCACAGTATGTGTGTGTATATATTGGAAGATTCTAAAAATTCTTTTAGGGCTTTTTATTGGACTAAACTGGAGCCCCAAATAAAATTTATATTACATTAAATTCCCAATCTTTGACATACAATGAAAAAGGACTAGGGTCATAATCGAAAACGCTTTCAATTTTGACCAACTCTTTAGCCAACCCTTCAATTAAATGCTAACAGGTCTCTAATAGACTCCGTACTGAGGTTGACAAGGCAAATATGGAGTTTTTGTCAACCCTCTTCGAGTGACATGGCGCCGAAATAGATCAATGAGATTATACTTGTAGGCCCAAGAAAATATTACTCAACTCGAAGCGCATTTTCAAAACAATATAAAATCATCTTATCCACAATGTTAAATAGTCAAGTCTCAAAACAACAGTAATATAACAACATTATTGAACAATTCCACCTGGATAGACATATTTCAACGTACCCATATATCAACACGCTCATATAGGACACAACCCATATATCAACACGCTCATATCGATGAGTAGAAGATAACGGGGCAAACAACAGCCTCAAAAGAGACTGGACAGGCCACCGCACCGATCGACCTCAAAATCAGGGTGATCCAACCGGTCAAAATAAAGATTATGGTGAGAGAAACAACTTTTATACTCGGAGCTAAGGTCAAATTGGCTTGGAACGAGCCAGATCAAGCTTGAAAGCTAGATCGGCCGTTAGATTTTAAAACAAGATTCCGATCACGACACGATGATTCGAATTGCAAGGGTGGTATGGTTGGAATCAGCAAGAGGAGAGCTTCAAAACCTGGGTGGTTTTGAGCCCTATAGTCGCCGAAATTAGCTTAGCAACGCCAGCGGTCCGCCACCATTTTTTGGCCCTTGATCTGTCGTGTACGTCTCGATTCGATGAAAACGAAGATGGTGGGGAGGACGGCGAGGATGAGGCGAAGCGATTTGGGTCGGTGGAGTCTCTATAGGTCATCGACCGTGGATTATTATATAATTATTTTATTTTAGTATTTTTGTTATGTTGTTTTCTTTTAATTTAGGAAGATACTAAAGAGAGAGCAAGGGGACGGAAAAGAAAAGGAAAAATAGGGAGAAGAAGAAAAAAAAAAAGTGGGTAGTGGCAGAAGAGAGAAGACGGGGAAAGAAGGAAAAGAAGATGAGAGATGAAGAAAGAAATGCCGATAGAAAGAGGGAGAAAGAAAACATGTTACGTCTCGTATCTCAATTTACCGGTTTACTAGTCATTTGGACGGTAAACGACAATTACTTTCACTTTTCACTCTATTTCGATACTGTTTGGACCCAAAATGAGCATTTTGGCCTGACAAGGCACGTCTTGGAGAAATTGAGCCAATGTCAGTGGCTCAAGCTATATATTGTCGACAAGTTCGAAATATATATATTTAGAGGCTAAATAAAGCCTACTATGGAAGCATGAAAAGTCAACTATAGCACATTTTCCTACTTCGGCTAGGAGAAAGCGAGCTAGACAAGGAATGAGGGATGGCGGACTAACCATCCGAACTCCAAATGAGTTGAAACTTTCCAGATTAATTCTAGACATCCCATTGATCATTTCTTATGAAGAGTGCCAAAGCTCGTTCGGAGTGGAAAACCTTCAAACAAACAGTCCAATTTTCTGCAGAAGCAAAACTTGGAAACTGGACCTGTAAGAGGTCCAGCAGCATTTCTGGCCCAACCACATGGAAATAAATTCTGAAATTTTACCACAATAATCTACATTCATGGTGGATCATTTCATATGAAGAAATCGAAGGTTGAATCTGAGTTCTTAGTGGAGATAAAAATTGAGGGATAAGGGAGCAGAAAATGACTTAAACCTAACATTCCATTAGTGTTTAAGTGCTTGAACCTAACAATTCCATAAACTCATAAGTGCTCCATTATGATTTGTTTAAATGCCAAATAGTGTTGCTTGGTAGCCTATAAATAGAGGCTACAACATAGAACAATTCACTCATTCATACATCAAAACATCTCTAAGATGATCTAAGTTCTCTCTAGAGCAAACCTCTCTAAGAGCAACTCCTTTCCTTCTCTTTCTCTTATAGGTGATCACACTCTAAGTCCTAGTCTCCTCAGGAGCCGACTATCAGTGCCACCAAACCCTCTGTCAAAGTGCTTCGGTCCTAGTCTCCTCAGGAGCCGATTGTAGTACCGCGACCACAACGGTTACGGAACTAGCCAAGCAAGGGTAACGCCCTCGCAACCCAGCGAAGCTAAAGTCACACTTTAGCAAGTTCTCCCCACTTCCCGGTGATTTTCGCTCTGCTCGATCTACGACGTCGAGTATCGATTTGGTGACGCAGAAGATTAGCAAAAGTCCTCACCACGAGGCATAAAGAATCCCACGACGAGGTTGGTGCTCTCCTCGTCCACAGTCGTTTGAAAGAAGTCAGGTCAAGGGACACCCCCGACGACCGCACCCGACGGTGCTGGCACGCCCGCGCAGAAAAGAGACTGTTGACCAGCTGCAACAAAATTAGAGCCAAACATTTTGGCACGCCCAGTGGGACGACATCAGAAGTTTTTCTCTTGAAGCACATTCAACCACCGGGCTTCAAAACAAACATTTTGGCACACCCGGTGGGACCACACTAGAGTCTTTTTGTATTCGCCATCATTGGGATGCCAGGGGAAAATCTTTACCAAAAGAAATTCCTAAAGTGACAAGATGGCCAATGTTGCCACCACTGGCAATATTGACATTGATGACGAGTTCGAACCACTCATCATTCCACCAGATGCTGGCCTGGACGAGAGGCTTCGCATCCTTACAGTGCATAGTGAAAATTATGGGAAGCATCTGGCAGCTTCGATCGCAAAAAGGGAACAACGAATTCGCGAGTTGGAGCAGCGAATGAATCAGAATGCTCAGAAAGCTAAAGAGCAGTCACAAAAGCTTTTCTCGAGCAGAGACAAACAGACTGCCCAACCTGCCGCAAACATAACATCTGAGTTCACAACCTTGCGCAAGGAGGGTTCCATCTTGGCTACCCAAGTCGGTTCACAGCAAGGAGAATTGAAAAGTCAAGAATCTGCTAGCGAAGAGGTGGTTTCTGAGGTTGAATTGCTTACAGGTGGCGATAAACCTAAATGCTTTTCTGTTAAATCACAGCCTTACACAGAGGCTGTGCATGGAGAAGATGGTCAACAAAATTGTTCTTCTGACAATAAAATTGTCTCTGAACAAATACCTGATTTCTCCACTGACCCAGCCATATACGTGGCTACTGATCAGATACATGGGGGGCAAGATATTGCCCAGGTTCACCCCCTTGATAACCAAAAGCAGGTGCATAATCAATCTAATTATGATCTTGCTACTGGACGTCATGGCCATGCAAAGGGTCAAGAGCATGATCCACTTAATTATCAATCAAGGCATGGCCCACCTTACAATCATCAATTTTGCCTTGGCCATGCTATTGGACGTCATGATGAAGGTGGCCACAATCATGGCCAACTTAATTATCAATTAAGTTTTGGTCTAGAGAAGCCAATCTGTGGCTTTATTCATCAATTCAACTTGAATTTCTTCATCAGTGTTTCAAGGCCAAGCAGTGGCTTTGATATACATGGAGGATACATCTGCAACCAACCTTGCAAGAATGGCCAGAATAATTATTCTAGTGGCCAATTTTTACTTCGCGACTGCAAGTTTGAGTATCACCAGTACAAGTTAACTCTTGTTTACAATTATCAAGCTCCAAATTTCTTGCAAAAAGAATTTGTTTATGATACTATACAGCCCATAGAGGCGTCTCAATACGATGCCTGGAAAGTGGACAGAGGCAAACAAATACTTGATATGCCTATTTTTGAAGAAGAGATCAATTCACCACTCTTTGGTGACTCTAAGTATGATCTCAACATGGAGCCAATCTATGATGAATATGATGATAATTACAATTTGATTATTGGTTCCAAGAATCATATGCAGGAGTACAAGTTCTTTGAGGCTCTTGATCATGAGAATTTTTACCAACAAGTGGTTAAATATAATGGCCAATCTGTGGCTTATTCTGAAAACATCATGTCCTATGACATGGTAGTTGGCGACAAAGCTGATCTTGGGACATCCTTATCTCCAAAATTGCAATTGAAGATCATGCTTCGCCAACCAACAAGGATACTTGGGGGGCAAGATTACCCCTCTCACGAGCCAAATTCCTCCAAATTCTTCAACGCTAAGTATCTTTGTTCTTTTCCTACAAGCTCTCACAGGAGGGATTTTTACCCTACAAATTTTGATACATCGGAGCTTGGAGTGAAGCATAGATGGTCTCCCCCGTGATCTTGTAGAGGCGGCAAATGGTGGAAACACACCACTATTAAGAAGTTGAGGTTGGTAAGGGGTTATGAATTATAACGGAATAGGTGAAGTCTCTTTTGTTAATATTGGCCTAAACTCCTTATTGGTGCCTAGTTCAGGTCCCTTAAGGTTAAGGGCGACTTTTATTAACACTTGTTGAACTGTCTTCACACTTATGACCTTTCTCATCTTAGTAAGTATAGCCTATGTGAAATGGTGTCTAGAAAGAGGACAACGTTCATGACAGGTTTCTTGAATCCAGAAGTGCGTGCAAATGGGCCTAAACCACTAAGAGGGAGTAGCTCATGCCAAAATGGATTCTGCCTCTCTTGTTCGCCCTCCCCCACCTGGCCATTTCAGTAAGGTTGCCCAAAGGATTTGAAAGAAAATTTGTGTCTAGGCGACTATACTTGGGCCGCATGTCTAAACCTTGATTCACACTGTCTTATTGAATTCAGCTACTTATTTTTTTTTTTAAAAAAAAAAAAATAAATAAATAAAAAAAAATAATATATATATATATATATATATATATATAATTAGTGTGATCCAAAAAATTACGGAGGAGTCGTAGACAGTTTCTTCGCATAAGACATGGGGGACAATTCTAGTGTTCCTACACTCGCAAAGCCCATTCATGAAGGCTTGTTTTTGAGGCCCATAATCATTTCTTCGCTACGCCTAGCAACACTAGGGGGACAACACTACACTATACTAAGCCGAGTCAGCGGCTCCAGAAAATTTTTACAATACTAAGCCGAGTCAGCGGCTCCGGAAACTTTTTCCAGCTTTGCCCTCGCAGGAAAGGCTGAGCTCAAGGGAAATGTGAGAGCCACCACCGTGACCGCCACCTCCATCGGAAGTAGTCTTCATGTTGCCAAAGATGTCCTCACCATGCACAGGAAACAGTGAAAGGGTTTCAATTTCCTGGTGATCTTCTCCTCTTTGTTCCATGAAAGTTTGTTCTACATTCATGTCAAAGAAAGTAGAACTAGTTCCCCCTCCAGCTGAGATTGAACAATCCCTAGCACTCTTCTCCATGTTCATGGATCCATAACCGCCATAGTTCCCCATCTGCCCGTTAAAAGCAATCATCACACCAGCAGAAGAAGCAGAAGCAGGTGCAGATGAATTGGCAACATTGTCATCACCAACAAGCCCTGATCTTTGCATGGGCACATGAACATCCGAAGTGGACCTCTTCTTCTGCTTCTCCCGAGCCCTTTGGTTCACGAACCAAAAATAGACGTTCTTGAACTCGATCTTGCCGTACCATTTCAGCTGGAGATAGATCCTCTGAACCTGCTCTACAGTTGGGGACCTAACTCCCTTATTGTAGAAAAGCTCCTTGAGGATTCTTATCTGATCTGTAGTGGGAGTCCACCTGCTCCGCCTACAAAGCATGTTAGCACTACTCCCGGCTGCTTTGTTGCTTCCTCCATCCTCGGTTGGTTGCTGGGTTTGTGGTTCCATTGGTGATGGATTGAGAGAATTTTGGGATTGGAAATTTGGGTTTATAATGTGGAGGAAGATATAGGCATGCACTACACCAAAACTGGTCTTTTACGGCCCACCATGTGCGCCGTAAAAGCCTATTTACGGCGCACAAAAACACGCTGTAAAAGCTCGCGCCGTAAAAGACCATGGGTCTTTTACGGCATGCAAAAATGCGTCATAAAAGAATAAGTAACACGCCATAAAAGTAGTTCCACAACCATCATTTAGGTCATTTACTACCCACATTGCACGCCGTAAAAGTCCTCATATTAAAGGCGTACACAGCACGCCGTAAAAGAGTGGCTAAACTCCTAGTTAAGGCACACACTGCCCGCCGTAAATGAGGTATGTTCAAACAAAAAAAAAATTTCCTTTTTCCTCAAATATCATACTCATATTACCCTCATTGTAATTAATTTCATTTATAAAGTAACAACTGGAAATGTATTAGTAAAACTCATTACATCAATCAATTAAAGTCATATCCCTAAACCCTAAACATATTTGAAGTTACCTAACTACAACAGAGGAATTTAAGCAAGTTCATTGTTATACTATAACTGCCTTTGGTTTCCTTTCAATATGCTTCTGTTTCCATGTCCTTCCCTTCTCTGCTGAGCTTTTATTCTCGTCACTCAACTAATAGCTAGCATTGAGCTTTCATCCAACCTATCAACTAGAAACAAACAGCTTCTATCAACATACTTTAAAAGTTTAAATCATCACTTCAATCATATATAAATGAACTGAAGCTTTTAGTTGCAAGGTGTACAAACTTTTGAATTTGATCACTTACATATCACACTAAGATTGCACATACTGACCTCTTCTTTTGTCCAAGGTATCAATTGTTTGAATGTACCAGTGATCGATTCATCTAGTATAGCAAAAGACCTCATTGATCCTATTAAAAATATCATACAGAGGATGTCATTCACCAAGTAAAAACATAAGGTAATTAACTAATAGGACTTTCCAAACAAACATTGCTTACTTTATTTTCTTAATGAACACTAAAGACTATCAGTGGACTCTTTACCTCAAGATTGTTAAGAGTCACACTACACATATATACGATTAATAGAATTCAGTAAAAATTAATATGTACAAGGATCCCTAGGAATGTGTTAATACTAGATATGCATTATGTTCTACCATTCCTTTTTCCATCATATCCCTTGGGCTTCTTTACACTTTTCCACAGGCAGATACAACGACAAAGAAATATATGTAAAAAAATGAGCCTTGATACTTACCAACAGCAACTTTTGTAAGCCCAGGAAGGTCAAGATGTGTCAAGTTGATAACTGCCAGGAATCAAACATAAATTTGTTATGTCAGTAGAAGAGAAGAAGAAAATGTGGTAATCACAACACTACTACTCTCACAATCCGTGGCTAGGTCACTCATTCAACAATGTGGCACACTTTAGTTCTAGTTATACTAGTTTTGGAAATCCTGAAAAAGCCTTCCATCTTATCTGTTTATCATTTTAAGAAATGTGATAATATGCAAAACTTGAGTAGATTTTCCTAAGATTGTAAATGACATTTGAAACAAGATTGTCAAATCCAAGACAAATTACTATGTTAACAGTCTATGAATACCTCCACACATTCTTTCTCATTCCAATTCCCAAAGTGCCGGATGCAAAATAAGTACAAGCAAACAAATCAAGTACCCATTATCTTACCATTAGGAGAATATATGCTAAGATGAATTGGAACACTGGAGATCATTTGCTGCGGCCAGTTTCACGATCTGTCTAGTCTGAAATTTCCTTTCTTACAGCAGCTGTACATACATAATCAATATTGGCATGTTAGTCGTGTGAAGAAAATAAACAAGTAAACAAAAAAGATTAATCAAGCTACTGATTTTCATTTTATTATTCCTTGAGATATACTTTGAAAGTGTAATATGGAAACCTTACTGATATGGATACCAATAAAATTTAAATAGAATTGAAACATAGCAAATTAAATCCAAACGAGCAAAATCAGAAAAAGAATAAGCTCAGCTTGGCTTGTTTCCATGACTGAGCTTGAGCTTAGCTTGGACGCTTCGTACAACTCAGTGACAAATAATCAAACAAATAAAGATGTGCGATTAAATAGAGTAATGGACCACCCAGAGGCTTAATATGAACTTGGGAGGTGACATTAAGCTATTAAGTAATATGGACTCTATAGTCTATACCTTACTAAGTCAATATCACAGATTCAAAGTAGACGAGCATGCAACTCTTATATCTAACATCAATCACTAAACTTTTACTTTGGAAGGCTTCTGATGGACCCAAATTTAAAAACAAGCCTTCTCATTCTAAAAATTTGATTCATTTCAAATTCTTTCAGAAATTATGCCTCTTATATCTAACATTGATCACTACACTTTTGCTTTGGAAAGGCTTCTTGTCTTTCGCTCAAAATGGATCTATTTTTTAAAACAAGCCATCTGATTATACAAAAAATTGCAATCCTAAAACCCAGAAACTAACAAGCCAAGTTTAATTATATAAAAAACCATATATCATTCTGAAGAAGAACCTATTCAGTCTTCCAACAGGAAATCGTTCCCTGCTTTCTGTTACTACAGGTAAATAATTGACCTATCAAACAACTGATGAGCAGCAAGGCTTGCTTCCAAATCTTACTAAAGTATGTCTTGCAGCATAGAAATAACCCATCAGAACCCAAGCTGTAAAAGTAAATTGGACACCAATATTTATCCTTTCCCCACCGCTAACATACCAAAGGTAGAGGAAGCAGCTCATAGTACACTCTGTAAAACTGACTATGCTAGGATTGCTGATAGCTTGAAAGCTATTTCAATGCTTCTGCTTAACACAATAATCATACTCTCTATCTTCATCGCTAAGCAAATTATGCAACAGACTTCAATCAAGCAAAGCATTCACATAGCATCTACTAAGAAATAGGTTATACAGCTGACCAAAGCAGAGTCCGAATACCTGGATCAATCAGAGAGAAAAGAGAAGGTGGAGGAATGAATCGGGAGCTGACCTGGCCACCAACGGCAGCGATGGAGGGAAGCGAGTCCCAAAGAGTCGGTAATGCGCTAGCTTCGCCGTGGTCACCGAGAGCTGTGCAAGCTCTTTGGATTTTGTTGACCAGTGAGCGGTGACGGAGGGAGCTACGAACGGGGTGGGAGTCAAATCGCGTGGATCTGAGAAAACATTCACGATTCGGAAAAGGTAGATCTGCTATGGGGATTGTGACGGTGATGAGTCGGCTAGACAGAAATAGAGAAAGGAGGTGTGGGGATGTTCGAGAGTATTTGAAAACTTAGACCTGAGCTGCTCAATAACCAGTAGAAAATTATGAAAATCAAAAACCCAAAAAGAGAATTGGAATAGCAATTGGAAGAGGGAAATTTCGCGAGAGAGCCGTGTTGGGCGTCTGAGAGGAGAGAGGTTTCGTTTTCGATGAGCACCTTTATTTCCTTTCACAGAACAAAAGAAAAAAAGGTGGGAAGTTTAAGTTTGGCGAAAAAAATTGAGCGGGCAACACAGTTTGATACCACCTCCATTTGCGGCGCACAACTAATGCACGCACTAAATACCTCATCCTCATTTACGGCATGCAACCAAAGAATGCCGTAAATACCTCTACATAATACTACATTTATGGCGTGCTACCAATGCAAGCCGTAAATAACTCATGACAGGATCTTATTTACGGCGCACTTTTAAAGCACGCCGTAAATAACTCTATGTAACACTACATTTACGGCATGCATTAATTGCACGCCGTAAATGACTAATTTTTACGGCACACATGTATGCACGCCGTAAATTTTAGGCGGTAAAAGCCCAGATTTCTTGTAGTGATGCAAATATCCACCCTTGGATGGACGGTCAAAGAGAAGAGTCAAATCAATGTCAGTAAATCGAGATTAGTGATTCCAAATCTCGGAAAAGAAGGGATTATTGGCGCGTGGGGGAACCGAACGGTTTTCGAGGAGGTAAATGTTCTTTTCACGAGATTATTTTTCACGACTGTTGTTTTTCAACGAGTGATTAGTGCCTTAAATCTCGGAAAAGATGGGATTATTGGCGCCAAGAGTTTTCAGTTGGAGCCAGCAAGTGGATCCAAAAGATACATATTTTCTCAAAACCCTCGCCGCGAGGCTCTTTTTGATGCGGAGCATATTTTAAAAAGTTCATATTATCTTCAATATACAACTATGGGGGCCTATATTTGGGGCCTTGCGAGACACAATTATTGGCTTCTCACGGATATTTGAACATCAGGATAAGAAAATATTATTGTATTCATAAAGTGGCTTTGCGGCCAAAAGCAGTACATTCATTACAAAGCCAAAAGTGGCTAGAATACAAAAACAGGAATCTTCGGATATCTTCTCTCAAGTGGAAGCAGCTATGGAATCCAACGTCAGGTTGAGCCGCGCCATTATCCCAAGGAGGGGCAGACTTCAGGGAAGGAAAAAGAGGAGTAACAGAGCCCCCGCGCCCCCTTTACATGGAAGCGGCAAAATAGGCTTGGCCAACGCCATTATCCATGAGAAGGGGAGACTCCAGTGAAAGAAAATGGAGCCTCCAAGCCCCCTCAATTGGAAGCAGCTATGGAATCCAACGCCGGGTTGAGCCGCGCCATTATCTCCTGGAGGGGCAGAGAGTGAAGGAACTGAATATCAGCTTGAGTCTCTGCACCCCCTCTAGCCTTGGTAACCACCATTAGTTGGACGTGAAGTATAGGAACAGCCATTCTGTGGCTTGAACCCATTCCTTCAAAGAGTCCAGCCCTTCTCATCCCTCCAAGATTCTATCAAGAAGAGAAAGGGGGAGAAGGAGGTGAGAACCAAAGCCCCTTCCATCTGGAGGGCACAACACGGGCCGGGTCCAGAAGGAAGAAAACAGAGGAGGAAAGACGAACCTCAATTTGGCTTCCCTCCCTTCCCCGTTTCGCTCCGCGTATGGGATTTTCTCAAAAAATGATCTTACATGACCGGAGATCCCACACTTGGAGCCCCCTCGTGTTTCTAAACCAATCTGAAGCCTGGCATTTTTGTTGCAGAACTACAGAAGGACGAAACAAGGGGTTGCTTAAGATTACGCCATGAGGCCTAACCCAGGCTTAAGATTACGCCATAAAGCCTAAAATTTAGAGGCTAAAGGTCATTTCATGAGGGGAAGATTTGTGAAGAAGGAGAAAAAGAAGCAAGGATTGAAAGGCCATTTCTCGAATATTTCAGAAAAGTTGTTGTGAGTATTCCCTTCCTGAAATACAACTATTTATAGGGACTTCAGGCAAATCCCCACCCTTGGATGAAGCTCAATTTCAAAACCGATGTCAGTAAATCGAGATTAGTGATTCCAAATCTCGGGAAAAAAGGGATTAATAGCATGTGGGGAAACCGAACGGTTTTCGAGGAGGTAACTGTTCTATTCACGAGATTATTTTTTCACGACCGTTGTTTTTCAACGAGTGATTAATGCCTAAAATCTCGGAAAAGAAGAGATTATTGACGTGTAAGGAGACCGAACAGTTTTCGAGGGGGTCTACAGAGATTGGCCCATGAAGCTCAATTTCAAGCAAAGTTCCTCCACGCGAAGTTTCGCCGCAATAGCACTTGCTTCGGCCTGAGTGGCCCGTTCTCTGAGATGGGCCAGGTTGCGGCCCATTTCTTCAGAAGCAGCCAGAGGTTCATCGAGTTGGGCTTCTTCTGTAGCAATCGCGTTTTCAACAAAGGCTAAACCGGTATGGAGGTCCTCGATCCGAAGTTTGAAGTCGGACCTTTGGATTTGTAATTCCCGCAGGCGGATGGTTCGCTCATTTAAAATACCGCGAGAGATGTCCATTTCTCGAGAGAGGCTATTCAAAGCCTCTCGAGTGTCGTGAGCCTGGGCGTTCGCGGCCGGTTGACGTTGGCGGGCCTCATCAAGTTCATTCAGCAGATCGTCAATGGCACTAAATTGCTGTAGGGTCAATGCCTTCTCCTGGCAAAGATACCTTAGGGCTTCCAAGACTCGCGAGAGGATGTCTGTCTCCAATACCTGAGGACCCAGATGTTCGTGAAGCACCATCTTAGCCTCATCCACAGCAGAAGGAGGAGTTATCTCTAACACCCTCATCAATCTCTCGAATCTGGTAGGAGGCGGCGGAGGCGCCACAGGATCACGAACCACCAATGCAAAAGGGTGGACAATTTCCTCAGTTTCTTCATCTTCAATAGGTTGGTCTGTCCCTTCAGCCGCGGGAGAATCTGGAAACTCAACTCGCGGCTCACCATGGGCAAGTGGAGCAGATTCAAGCACAGAGCCCTCAGCTTCGACGGTTGTCTCATTTGTTCGCGAGACTTGGGGGGCACCACCACCGTCAGTATCATTTTCCATCTCTGGGGCGACTGTCCCGCCGATAAGACCAGCAGCGTTTGCAGCCACCTCCTCGGTACAAACAGAATCTTGGTCAGGTTCAGAAATGTCAGAGAACGGGGTTGGATCTAAAGGGAAATGGAAAGTATTGGCCAAACAGTGGCTTACCTCTCGAGCTGTCGGGTCAATATCTGGTACGTGGTCACCAAGAGGAAGAGGCCCCGCCTCATTCACCTCTTGAACCTCTAGTGCCGCGAGAATCTCTGTCGTCATCATTTCCTCATAAGCGGCAGAAGTCTCAGAGTGGCTTTCCACGCTTTCATCCTCAGAGGAGTCGTCATCGGAGATCGTTATTAGAATGGTAGGACCTTGCAGATGCTCTGTAGATGTGGGAGACGGAAGAGGCGCCACGGGGTTAGTTGATGCTTGAACTAGCGAGAGAGTTGGTTCTTCTGCAGTGGCTGAGGGTCCAGCCTCGCTCAGGCGAGAGGGATTAGTGGTCCTTTGACGGACCTGTCAAAAGATACATAGTGAAGATCCTGCCCAGATTCTAAAATTTAAATAGGATAAGACGGGGTCGGAGTTTACCAATCACATTCCCAGAGGTTCGTCATCTTCAAAACTCTCTTCGACAAATTGAGCTCGATCGCGTTTGCAAGCAAAGACAGCAGTGGCCTGTACGAGAAAAGAGTCATAACTCAAAAAGGGAGGAAGCACCAAATATACAAGTTTGGGATCATTCTTAACTAAATTACCTCAGCGGGATCTTCATCATGCAAAGACTCTCCCTCAGAAGTCTCCTCTGCTATTGCCTTTCGTTTCCCGGCCTGAACAGAGGCTATCCTGCTCTGGGTAGTTTGCTGCAAAACACACTCAGGAATAAGAGCGGGAAAATCAACACAAGGAAAAGGAATGGTGAAGAAAGACAAAAACTTACTGTTGCCCTAGGCTCGTGGATTTGTATCCCTGGACGCGATGAGCGAGAAGGTAGAATAGGTCGCGGGGGTTGTGCTGCAGGGTTGGAGAAGCGCTCAAGAATCTTGCGGTCCTCCGGACCAGGACTACTCATGCCACGAAAGATCACGACGAAGAGTTCGTCATGTGGCAGGTCCCAACAGTTCACGGACACTTCTTTCCACCAATCAGCATAATCATCGTCGACATCGTTGAGGGGGTACAGCGCTCTGACCCAAGGGGGAATCACTATCAAAGTAAACTGACTCTGAAAGAGGGCAGACCCAGGTGGGGTTAATCTCCGCCAAGAGGTGTAGTAATTGGCAGAATCAACCAGAGGCCAGGGTACCAACTGGGCCAACCCAAATTGGCGAGCAAAATGGTTAGGGGCATAGAGCTCATAACTTACGCGTTCAGTGGCAAGACGAATATCCAAGCAGGAGATGGCGCGACGAAAGGCCAGGAAGGCTCTTTCGCTATGATCCCGTCCACTGGGCAAAAAGCCATCATCAAGGGGAGGAGGGAATCTCCTAGAAAGGACTATTTTTGGGTCCGGCATCTCTCCCAGCAAGTACAAGTAAATAAAACACTCGGAGTAGGGAGGAGCTCGATACCTTACGTTGCGGCAAAGCCAGTTCCCCAAAAGGGAATCAACTGGAGGTTCCTTTGGAATATCACCGCGACGGAAGAGAGGGAAATAAATCTGCAGCCAAAAGGCAAGGATCCAGAAGGGACCACTAATTTCGGTATCGAAGGGGCGCATTACGGCTCTATAAAGGGAGCGATATAACGCACCTAATACAGGTTGCCCAAGGCCAACGCAAATACCATTGTAGAGAGCAGTGGCCAGAGAATTCCAGGGCCCAGTAGGTTTGTTGGAAGAAGTGCAAAAGATAAATTTGCAAAGCCAGAATTCCAGGAATGCGATACCTCCTGTATGGTCACGCTGGGTACAGTAATAGTCGCGCCAGAATGGGTAGGATCTGCTGTGATGCCCTCGACCAGCCATATCCATTCTCAAAGAAAATTGAATGCCATCAAACTGACCATGCACATAGGGGTCAAAGTCAATGGGCAACCCCGTGATGGTAAGAACATCCAGCAGAGTTATGCTCATCTGCCCAAACTGGAAGTCGAATGTATTGCTGGAGGTGTTCCAGAAGCAAAGAGCGGCGGCTAGCGGTGCAGGGCTAGTATTATGGGGAAGACAGAAGCATAGATCGATGGTTTGGGTGATACCCACCGCATCCCATCGGGCCAAATCTCTCGCTCGGACCTCCTGATACCAAACCTTTTCCTCGGGAGCGACGGTAGGCCAGAAGCCCACTTTCCTCCTTGGTCCCCAACTGCTAAAATCACCAGGCACCTGCCGAAGAGCCGCTATGGGACGGCGGATGGGAAGCGCATAATAGGCCATAGCATCATCTGGCAAACGATCGCGAGGTGTGGGACCCAGACTCGCTTGACTATCGCCGCCACCAAAGCCCATCAGTCGACTTCTCTCCTCTCCGGTCTGACTTCTACATCGAACACTCATGTTAGTCCGCCAGGTGAATGCGGCTTTCTCAGTAATTTCATCTGCCTGATCGATAACGAATGGTTTCTTGGATGCCATTTCTGGGTTGTGAGGAACACTTCTCCATTACACTTCGATTTATAGCTCAGATATTACTGGAGATTAATTTATTACCTGGGCCAGTGAGTGGCCCTAGTTGATAATTAATGAATCATTATTCCATCTTGAGAATCGCATCTAAGGCGACAATGAAGATATTCCACCTTTTCCTACCACCGCAGGGCCAACATAGTGGCCTGAAGTTTTTAAATAAAACATGATTAAAACCGATGCGGTTCTAGATACTAAAGTTGTAGCAGATACGGTGGTTTCACCTGGTCACACGTCATGATGTCGATAGCCATGATCTAATCATCCTCTTCGACATAAGACTCGCGAAGGATTAAATGACAGCAAACAGTTTGCTATTTTGCATCTTATTTCGCCAAGTACTATAGGCCTTGATCTAGCCAGGAAAGTGGCTTCAACACCTACATTTGAGAAAATCAACAGAGAGCCCGCAAACAAGGCAGATACATGTTGCTATACACATGGCGAAGCTACCACCAAGGAAGAGAAGGATACTCATTCGCGATCAAAAGCAGTCTCCTTCGCATGGGGGGCACGCTAAAGTTCTGATCTCCTACAACCTGCCCAAGTTTCGCCAGATCCATGGGGGGCACTAAAGTTGGCAAAGGAAGCATCAGTTCATAACAAAGGCAATCCAGATTGTGGCATTCAAGCTTTATGGCCTATTTAGAGGCCTATATGGAATCAGTCAAGTATTATCAGTCAAGCCAATACAAGTGGCTTTGGAGCAACGATGTTATAAGAGCAGTGCTGATTCAAGACCTCTTCAGTCAAGACGAAGACCTTTGACTTCGAGGTCTGGGGGGCAATGTTTGGACCCAAAATGAGCATTTTGGCCTGACAAGGCACGTCTTGGAGAAATTGAGCCAATGTCAGTGGCTCAAGCTATATATTGTCGACAAGTTCGAAATATATATATTTAGAGGCTAAATAAAGCCTACTATGGAAGCATGAAAAGTCAACTATAGCACATTTTCCTACTTCGGCTAGGAGAAAGCGAGCTAGACAAGGAATGAGGGATGGCGGACTAACCATCCGAACTCCAAATGAGTTGAAACTTTCCAGATTAATTCTAGACATCCCATTGATCATTTCTTATGAAGAGTGCCAAAGCTCGTTCGGAGTGGAAAACCTTCAAACAAACAGTCCAATTTTCTGCAGAAGCAAAACTTGGAAACTGGACCTGTAAGAGGTCCAGCAGCATTTCTGGCCCAACCACATGGAAATAAATTCTGAAATTTTACCACAATAATCTACATTCATGGTGGATCATTTCATATGAAGAAATCGAAGGTTGAATCTGAGTTCTTAGTGGAGATAAAAATTGAGGGATAAGGGAGCAGAAAATGACTTAAACCTAACATTCCATTAGTGTTTAAGTGCTTGAACCTAACAATTCCATAAACTCATAAGTGCTCCATTATGATTTGTTTAAATGCCAAATAGTGTTGCTTGGTAGCCTATAAATAGAGGCTACAACATAGAACAATTCACTCATTCATACATCAAAACATCTCTAAGATGATCTAAGTTCTCTCTAGAGCAAACCTCTCTAAGAGCAACTCCTTTCCTTCTCTTTCTCTTATAGGTGATCACACTCTAAGTCCTAGTCTCCTCAGGAGCCGACTATCAGTGCCACCAAACCCTCTGTCAAAGTGCTTCGGTCCTAGTCTCCTCAGGAGCCGATTGTAGTACCGCGACCACAACGGTTACGGAACTAGCCAAGCAAGGGTAACGCCCTCGCAACCCAGCGAAGCTAAAGTCACACTTTAGCAAGTTCTCCCCACTTCCCGGTGATTTTCGCTCTGCTCGATCTACGACGTCGAGTATCGATTTGGTGACGCAGAAGATTAGCAAAAGTCCTCACCACGAGGCATAAAGAATCCCACGACGAGGTTGGTGCTCTCCTCGTCCACAGTCGTTTGAAAGAAGTCAGGTCAAGGGACACCCCCGACGACCGCACCCGACGGTGCTGGCACGCCCGCGCAGAAAAGAGACTGTTGACCAGCTGCAACAAAATTAGAGCCAAACAGATACTTTTAGTGGACCAAAAAATTGACTTTTTGTTTGGGTCAATTTTTGAAAATTTTTCCTTCACAGAAGTTGTAGAGGACGTTAAACCGAGTCTGTCGACATATGGTACGCTCAAATCAGAGTTCGTATGGAGAAGTTATGATAAAAAATGTAAAGTTTGTTCATGGTTTCCATAAAAGGAGGAGTTACTGTGGTAAGTTTTCATTTCCGGAAACTTACTTGTCAGTTTCTCTCTCTTTCTCCCAACCCAGTTCGGCCACCTCCAGCTGCGCCACCGGTCTTGTTTGAAAGCTCTTGAGGCATACTTAAATCCCTCCAAATCTCTTGATCCAATTTGAAGTGTACAACACGAATCGAAGGATTGAAGAGCTAGGGTTTCAAATTTCCCCTCTTTTCTTTCAAGGTAAATTCCGGACTTTTGGCTTCAAATTGAACTGGGTTTTAGTTATGAAAGTTGTTGGGCTTGTCGAGAAGAAGATTTTGGCAGATTTGTTGATACCTGGTTCTAGGGTTGGCCGCGTCGTCACTGTTGGTGGCGCCAGGGGACCCGTTTTGGCCTCCTAAACTGGCCAAGTCAAGATGCTGCTGGGTAGTGGCATGACTATTTGTAATAGAACCGAAGGTGTTCGGTATTCCAAGGGTGGGTCGTTGTGACACCATCCTTGTCCATTAAGTAGAAGGTGCCGGGGATAACGACTTCCACTATTTTGTATGGTCCTTCCCAAGTTGGGCGGAGTGTCGTTGGCGGTGGAATGACTTCCTTTATTACCCAGTCCCCTAGTTGGAGGTTCCGGGCTTTAACTTTGGCATTGTAGAAACGCGATACCCGTTGCTTGTTTTGCAAGTTGTGCAAGTGGGCCTTGTGGCGTTTTTCCTCGAGGAGGTCTTTGTCGAGGTTGATGCCTTCGCTGTTGGTCTCGGAGTTGTAGCCCTGGACCCTAGTAGTAGGTTGGGTGACTTCAATGGGTAAGACGACCTTAGTTCCGAACATCATGCAGAATGGTGTTTCGCCGGTGGCGGAAGTTGGGGTGGTCCTGATGGCCCACAGAACTTCCGGGAGCTTCTCCGCCCATAAACCCTTGGCGTCGTCAAGCTTCTTTTTTAGCAGCTTCTTGATTATCTTGTTTGCTGCTTCGACCTGGCCGTTGGGTTTGGGGGTGAGTGACAGATGCAAAACTCATCTTGGTGCCCAGGTTAGCGGTGAAAGATATGAGTTCCTTGTTTTTGAACTGTGTGCCGTTGTCTGTGATGATTGTGTGGGGGACGCCGTAGCAGCAATAGATGTTCTTCCAGAGGAAGTGAGTTACCTTGGCGGTAGTTATTGCCGTCAACGATTCCGCCTCTATCCACTTACTGTTGTAGTCGATGGCGACAATGATGTACTTGAACTGGCCCTTGGCAGTTGGGAATTTGCCAAGCAAGTCCAGGCCCCACATGGAGTGGATCCGGGCCGATAATGATTCACAGAGGTTCCGCCGGGGCATGGGGGAGGTCAACGTATTGTTGACATTTGTGGCAAGACCTTGACACCCTTCTGGCGACGTTGCCGAGCGTGGGCAAGAAGTAGCCTTGTCGCATTGTGCGATTGGCCAGAGATCTGGTGCCCGAGTGGTTTCCACATTCCCCTGCGTGTATCATTGCAAGAACGACTTTTCCCTCCTCTGGGGTCAGACATCGGAGGTTGGGGTGGGTGAACACCTGGCGGTAAAGCTTGCCATTCTGGATGTTATAGCGGGTTGCCCTCCTCTTAAGTTGTCGTGCCTCGACCTTGTCCGCTGGCAGCGTCCCATTGAGCTTGTATTCGATGATTTCATCCATCCAGCTAGGATTGACCTCGATATTAAAAATCTCCGCTAAAGTTTTGGTGATGCTTGGCTTGTCAAGGCACTCCACCCTTGTGTCCGCTGGACTTTGGTATGGTTGAGCGGTTGCTAGTCTTGCCAGTGAATCAGCCTTGGCGTTCTTTTCCCTGGGGATTTGTGTGATGTTATGAAATTTGAATTTTTTGAGAAGCGTTTTGACATATCCCAAGTATGCCGCCAACTGTTGGTCATTGGCCTGGAAACTGTCGTTGACTTGGTTAACGACTAGCTAGGAGTTGCTGAATATGTTGACGCTGTTAGCCCCCGAGTAAGCCGACAATGAGTGTTTCATACTCCGCCATGTTGTTTCAGGCTTTGAAATTGAACTTGAACGCGTATTCCAAGTTTAGCCCCCTAGTCCTGTCAAGATGACTCCAGCGCCACTGGCCTTGGCGCAAGCGGAGCCGTCCACGTGGAGGTTCCAGTCTGACTGTCGCTGGGCGGCTGGTTCCCCAGTGGTTACCAGTTCTGTGTTGGCCTCTTATGCCCTTAGGTTGGGTTCATCGTGACTCTCGGTGAGCTCAGCGATGAAATCTGCCACCGCCTAGCCTTTCATGGAGGTCCTTGGCTTGTAGTCAATGTCAAACTCGCTGAGCTAGATGGCCCACTTGCTGAGGCGCCCCGAGTGTTCAGGGTTCTGCATTACTTGCTTCAGCGGCTGGTTTGTCAAGACATGAATTGTGTGGGCCTGGAAGTATTGGCGGAGGCGCTTAGCGGCGACAATGAGTGCGAGAGCGAGCTGCTCCAAGGGGGTATACCTTGTCTCTGCCCCGTTCATGCCCCTGCCGGCGTAGAATACTGGGAGTTCCTCCTGGCCCTCTCATCGTACAATAGCGCAGCTTACCGCTGATGGTGATATCGCCAGGTAGATGTACAGTATCTCCCCTTGCACAGGAATGGAAAGAAGTGGGACTGTTGCCAAGTATTCCTTCAAGCTCTGGAACGCCACTTCGCAGTCTGGGGTCCAGGCAATTTCTTTCTTATGGGTCCTCTTCAGAACTTCGAAAAATGGGAGGCACCTGTCAGTGAGTCTGAAGATGAACCGAGAGAGGGCGGTTAGTTTGCCTTGGAGGCTCTGAACATGCACCTTCCATTCCGGAGCCTTCATGTTGAGGATGGCTTGCACCTTGTCAGGATTGGCCTCTATGCCCCGTTCACTAACGATGTAGCCCAGAAATTTGCTAGTGGTGACGCCAAAGAAACATTTTTCTGGGTTGAGGCGCATACCATAAGCCAAGATAATGGCGAATATGATTCTGAGGTTTGCCACGTGTCCGCTGGCTTTGATGCTTTTGACTAACATGTTGTCCACGTATACCTCTATGATCTTGCCGAGATGCTCAGCAAACATGGCATTCATCAACCGCTGATAAGTTGCACCGGCATTCTTCAAACAGAAAGGCATGACATTGTAACAGTATAGGCCCTTGTCGGTGGTGAAGGTGGTGCATTACTGGTCGCCGAGGTGCATCTTGATCTGATTATAGCCGGAGAAGGCGTCCATCATGCTGAACAGCTCGTGTCCAGCGGTTGCATCGACCAGTTGATCAATGCGGGGTATCAGGAAGCTATCCTTGGGACATGCCTTGTTAAGACCTTTGAAGTCGACACACATCCGCCACTTTCCGCTGGGTTTCTTGAACATGACCAGGTTGGAAATCCACTGGGGATAATTGACCTGGAGGATGAACCCAATGCCCTGAAGCTTGGTAACCTCTTCCCCTATTGCACGATATCGTTTTTCATCGAAGACCCTTCGCCGCTGCTTGATAGGATAGAAGGATGGTTTGATGCTCAACTTGTGTGTGATGATCTCAGGGGAGATGCTCGGCATATCAGCGTAGGACCATAGAAAGACAGCGGCGTTGTCACGTAGAAACTAAGTGAGTTCAGCCGCTATCTCTGGGGCTAGCTGAGCGCTAATGCTGACCGTCCACTCAGGGTGTTCGTCTGAGATGCTGATAACCCTCAAGGATGTTTCTGGGTTGACAGGCTCATTTTTTACATATTTCTCCTCGTCATCCCTAGGATCCTCAAAAATATTTGTTGATGGTGCATGGCTTCCCACCGTTAGGATCTCATGGTGCCGTGTCGACCGCGCTACAGTTGTTGAATAACATTCTCGTGCCAGTTGCTGACTTCCCTTTACACAACCCGTCCTGTTGGGTGTGGGGAACTTCATAAGAAGCATGTATCTGGCTATAATGCATTTTAGCTTGTTGAGCGTCGGTCGACCGATGATGGTATTGTATGAACTGAAGCAGTCGACAACGATGAACTTTGTATGTATTTCCGCCGTGCATGGGCTAGCGCCGATGACCAGGCGCATGTAATCAGAGCCTAGCGGTTGGGTGACGTCACCAGAGAAACTGAGAAGTGGCTCATGATCTTGGAGTAATTTCCTATTCTGCTGGAGTTGGTTGTAGCAGCCATTGAATATGACGTTGACAGCGGATCCGCTGTCAACCAGGACCTTTCCCACAGACCATTTATCGAGCATGGCGTCGATCAAGAATGGATCGTCGTGGGGTAGATGAACTCCGCGCTCTTCCTCCTCCGAGAAGGTAATGGGTTCCCAACTAGACTTTGGGAGTTTAGCAGATCTCTCATAGCAAATGTTGCAAATTTCTTTGGGATGGTTAGCGCGTGCATATCGCTTTCTTGCCCTATGAGGCATGTTGGTGATTGGAGCACCGCCGTCGATGGTGTTAATGCGGCGCATGGGCTCGATGTTGGCGACCATAGGTGGCGGCTGACGCACCTTGAACTGTTCTAACTTACCATCCCAATACAAAGTCTCAATTGCCATCTTGAGAGCGTTGCAGTTGTTGGTGTTGTGACCACTATCCTCGTAGTATTTACACCACTTGCAAGTGTTTCTTGGTTTTCCCACTCTTAGGTACTTTCTTGGGGGTGGGGGTGGCGGTGGGATCTGGTCTTTACACTGGTCGTATATCTCTTCATACGAGGCTGTGAGGACTGTAAACCCTACGTACCGCTGGGAGGAGTCCGTCTGTTTGTTAAGGTTATCCCCATGGGATGAGCGGTTGCCCTTGTTGTAATGCTGGTCCTTCTGCCGCTTGCTCTAGTAGTTGCCCTGTTGCCACTCTCTCTTTTTATTGGTTGGCGGTGTAGCAGGGGTTAGAGGTTTCCTGATGGCTGGAGGAGGGCTGAGTGAACTTTGCCAGTGTTGGCGGTGATGGTGGGGTTTCTCCATATGTGATGAATTCTGCCTGTGCATGGATGACGGCTTCGCTCATGACATGGTCATACGCAGCGTTTGGATGGTTGTAGTTGAGATGATAGAGAAGTAGTTCCTTTAGGAGTCCCTGCTTGAAGGCTACTAATGCCATTGTTTTATCAAGATCGCGGCACTGAGATGCTGCTGCTCGCCATCTGGTGATGAATGCCTTTAATGTTTCCTCTGCGCCCTGTTTGACGTTGAACAGTTGAGTTGTGTTGTGATGTCCGGCGGCCAACAGGATGAACCGAGACAGGAAAGCGTTTGATAGTGCATGAAATGAGTCAATGGATCCTGGTGGGCATTCAAAGAACCAGCTCATTGCCTCATTATCTAACGTTTCGCTGAACAGGTGGTAGAGGGTGGCGTCATCAAATCCCTTGTTGTTAGTGACCTTTTTGAATGTGTCCATATGGACGAAGGGATCAGTCATGCCGCCATAATGTGGCATTTTTGGTGTCTTTGCATGTGCTGGTCTGACGGCTTGCAGGATTCTGGTGGTGAATGGCCCTGGTCTGGACACAAAGAGCGGATTTGGAATTGGCGCTGAGGCACCTGCCTCTGCCCGGATTAGCCTTTGCTCTAATTGTTGCATCCTTTCCAGGATTAGGGCGATTGCGTCGCCAACGAGTCCCGCCTGGAAGTTTCGTTGCACCGGCTCCCGCCTGGGGTTAAGCGGATTACCCTCAGTTCTAGCCCTGGTCGCGGAGCGGTTGGTGCATGGTTGCGATTCTGCCTCCTATTCCAACATTAGTCGGGGCAGGGGAGGTGGTCCCATTCCTCCTAACTCGGGTGGATTGAGCAGTACCTGCATCTGTACGATTGGTGCGGGTACCGATCCGCCGGTATTGGGTCGACTACGCCCAAGGCTCTGCGAGTGCTCTCTCTGTGCTGGGTTAGCGTTTGCCTCCAACACCTTTTGTAGTTCGTCGAATTTTGACATCAGCGTGGCCACCTACTTTTGGGCCTCGACCTTCTCTCTACGTTCTTGTTCGCGCTCCCTGTTTGTCTTGTGGAGGTCCGCCAATGGCAGCTCATACATAGCGGTGAAATCCTAGCCTGGTGGGCAACTACTGCCCGGTCTGGCCTCCGCTGCAGGCTGGGTCAGCGAGACCTGGGATGAGCCTTGGGGTTCCACGCTAGGGTTGACCGGAGTGTTGAATAGTGCTTGGTTAACATTAACCGTTGGGTTAACGTTAGCCGTAGGGTTGGTGGGATGGGGGTTGGCAGATTGATCCGCTTGCTACTCAGCGTTTCCCCTGCTACCGTTAGTCATGGTAATTGTTGTGGTGGGGTGACCTTTTGTTCAAGGATTCCCACAGACGGCGCCAATGTTAATGTCTAAGATTTGGGTGGTAGCCTAATCTTGGTTAACGCGGGTCCGGTGGGCAGACCGCTACTTGCAATGTTCTCAGAGCTTCTGTTACCTGTCAAGTGAAATACAAAGTGGCGTCAGAGGTGTTTGGACCCAAAATGAGCATTTTGGCCTGACAAGGCACGTCTTGGAGAAATTGAGCCAATGTCAGTGGCTCAAGCTATATATTGTCGACAAGTTCGAAATATATATTTAGAGGCTAAATAAAGCCTACTATGGAAGCATGAAAGCATGAAAAGTCAACTTTAGCACATTTTCCTACTTCGGCTAGGAGAAACCGAGCTAAACAAGGAAGGAGGGGCGGCAGACTAACCAAACGAAATTCAAATGAGCTGAAACTTTCCAGATTAAATCTAGAAAGCCCAAGGATCATTTCTTATGAAGAGTGCCAGAGCTAGTTTTGAGTGGAAGGTCTTCAAACAATCAGTCCAATTTCCTTGTCTAGAGAGGCTTGGAAAACTGGACCTGTAAGAGGTCCAGCAGCGTCTTCGGCCCAACCACTATATCAAAAGCTCTGAAATTTTACCAGGGTGATCTACACTCATAGTGGAACATTTCTTATGAAGAAGTCATGGTCAAAATCTGAGTGCTTGATGAAGATAAAATTGAAGGAATAAAGGAGCAGAAAGTGCTTCCTTATCTCCAAAATTCATCATTCCTTATCTCCAATTATGCCTCCTTATCTCCGAAATTCATCATGCTTTATCTCCAATTATGCTTCCTTATCTCCAAAATTCATCATTTCTTATCTCCAATTAATGCTCCACTATCATTTGTTTAATGCTAAACACCTTGGCATGGTAGCCTATAAATAGAGGTTACAATGAAACACTTAAAGACACAATTCAATCATCAATACATCTCTCAGATGATCTAAGTCTCTCTAGAGCAAACCTCTCTAAGAGCAACTCCTCTCCTTCTCTTTCTCTTACCGGTGATCACACTCCTAGTCCTAGTCTTCTCAGAAGCCGACTTTCAGTGCCACCAAACCCTCTGTCAACGTACTTCGGTCCTAATCTCCTAGGGAGCCGATTGTAGTACCACGACCACAACGGTTACGGAACCAGCCAAGCAAGGGTAACGCCCTTGCAAACCAGCCAAGCTAAAGTCACGCTTTAGCAAGTTCTCTCTACTTCCCAGTGGTTCTCGCTCTGCTCGATCTACAACATCGAGTATCGATTGTGATTTTCAAGAAGCTTAGTAAAAGTCCTTGCCACGAGGCATAAAGAATCCCACGACGAGGTTGGTGCTCTCCTCGTCTACAATCGCTTGATAGAAGTCAGGTCAAGGGACACCCCCGACGACCGCACCCGAACGGTGCTGGCACGCCCGGGCAGAAAAGAGACTGTTGACCAGCTACAACAAAATTGGAGCCAAACAAGAGGGAGACCGCGCTGGGCGGTCTTCTCTTCTCCGATGCCTAAGTTAGTCAATGTATTTATGTTGACAGAATAACAGTAGGTAAGTAGTAAATGCGTAATTAATGAGGAGAGAGGAGTGAACCTTTTATAGGTGGGGAAGAGGCTGATCTCTTCCTTGTTTTTGATGTGGGACTGATATGCATCAGCTCCCAGTTTGTGGAGCTTCTGATGCTGCTTTGGCGCGGCAAGTGGCGGCGCCTCAGCGGTGATCTGGGGGTGAGCCTGGGCTCAGGCGGTAGCCTACTTGGCTGTGCTTCTGTAGGTCACACCGTTGGCGGTAGTTGGTACCGCTGGCGGTAGCATGACCGTGACTCATTATAGCTAATTATGCTTGCAAATGCTCATGTAAGTACAGTCTCATTCTCGGATTGGGTCATTAGGTTAAACTAGGCTGCTATTATATTTTACTTCTGTTTGATTATTTTTATTTTCTACTTTAGTAGTTTCAGCCGATCGCAGCTTCGTTTGACACTTGATATTGGGAGAGGATCCTCTCCTGAGCTCATTATTGACCTGAGCTTCCTGAGCTTTGAAGCAGATGACGACACGTGGATTTATCAAATCTAACGGTCTGATTCTTCTTTTCCTTCAGTCACTTTATTCTTTCCTTCCTCTCTCTTCTGTTTTCCCTTTCCTTCACTGCACGTTCTTCTTTTCCTTCCTTTCTCTCTCCTGTTCATCTTCACTCCTTATCAGATTTCATCTGATCTTATGACAAAACCTCTCTCTATTCTAAGCTATCATCTCCCGCTCTAAACAGTTCTTTCTTCTTCCTCTTCACCCTCTTATTTCCCATCAATTTAAGGTCCAGCAATCTTTCATGGATGAGTTGGGTTGGGATTCAATTGATGGGTAGAATTTGGGTTTAAGAGTCCAAGCGATGGTGGAGTACTACTCCGATTTGCAGGGCTACTACTCGGACGTCAAGTACTAACCGATTTCCCGGAAGACGAATTCAAAAAAGCCTTCTGGATGGGGAAGGCCACGTTCGATTTGATCTGCGACGAGCTCAATTCAGCTATAGCGAAAGAGGACACCACTCTCCGGAATGCAATTTCGGTCCGGCAGAGAGTCGCCGTCTGTTTATGGAGGTAAGCTACCAGCGACCCGCTCCGGCTCGTTTCGAAAATATCCGGGTTAGGGATATCGACTGGTCATAAACTAGGACTCAAAGTCTGCTCAGCTATTAGGACTGTGTTGATGCCCAAGTACTCCGCAGAATGGTGATTTGAGGAAGGTGACTTCAATTTGGATTTGGGATTCAATTGGTGGTAATCGGAGGAGTAGAGAAGGAAAGGGAAAACAGAAGAGAGAGGAAGGAAAGAATGAAGTGACTGAAGGAAAAGAAGAATCATAGGCCGTTAGATTTGATAAATCCACGTGTCGACATCTGCTTCAAAGCTCAGGAAGCTCAGGTCAATAATGAGCTCAGGAGAGGATCCTCTCCCCTTAATATTATGTGTGGGAGACATTTATAGGCCACCTAGTAACACGTATATTTGTAATGTTACCATTATTATTATTTCTACTAAAAAAAATTCAGTTAAAATTTCGAAGTGTCTAACAGACCTAGGAAATAGCCATCTATCCAACTTTACCCGGAGAGAAACGAAACAATGCACCACATATACCCCCAGCTCCCACACCCTTCCTCATCCAATTTCTCGGTACGTATACTACAAGTATCCAACAATCTTAATACATTGGCATATATAAGGGATAAAAGAAATAACAAAAACCAAAAAAAAAAAAACTGTTCACATGCTGTGTAATATATAAATGAATGGTTGGACCAGGGTGAGTCGATATGTCACTTATGTAAGACATATGAAAGCAAGAGTAATATATACACTAAAAAATAGTTTGAGAAGCTTCTATACGACCCTACAGATTTAACTTTCGGTTAAGCACACAGGTACTTTCATTTCAAACCAAGTGATGGTGACAAAAATGGTAAAATGGTTCAAATATCATCCTCTTTCCTAGTTTTCTTCAACTCGAGAGCATCATTACAACACATATATGCTGTACCCGAATGTCTTCCACTGGTCACAAATTCGAAGCAGGAACTGTTGGTGGCACTCGAAGAACTTGTTGCAGCAACCGTGCTGCAAGTCGCTGTGTGATCCCACCAATAACTTGTCCCCCTAGGTTGCGCGCTTCAGGTTGTTGAAGGACCTGGTGGTACATGATATTTAACTTAATAAATAACTATAAAAAAGTTGAGTCTTTTAGCTAGTTCAACAATAAAGTCCAATGTTCAATTGATTCGAAAGAAGGATACCTGATAAAAACTAAGAATAACATGGTGTGTAAATTGTGACCTCAAACAATGTTGCAGAAAAGGTAGACAGAAAATATAAACACCAATAATTGTTTTCATATAGAATATATATAATTGAAGTTAAAATCTGGGATTCTTTCTATCACATTTGGATACTTCAGACCTTGCACCAAGACATGGTACTAACTACTAAGACATTCTCATCCTATACACAATCACAGATCATGTAAGCAAAAATATGCTAACATATTGAACAGCTGTAACAACACAAGGAAAAGCTAGAAAGAAAAATTGTACAATATTACCTGAAGTTGTTTGAAGCATGTTCATCATTTAATAATTCATGCAATTATAATCAATAAGGTTGAGTTAATAGCAGGCCCAAAAACATGACAGCTTCTTCTCCCAGAATTAGAACGACATTTGAAAAGGTAATGCAGAAAACAATTATAGTTCCTCAATTCATGCACTTGTGAATTATCACAGACTAAGCTCTAGTCTACTAAAGCAAGACAACAAAACACAACAGCTTTTCCACCCAGAATTAGAACGAAGAAAGCAAACAAGGTTCTTACTTGTAAAATGGGCTGCAAAATGGCAGGATCAAAACTCTCAGAGGTCCTTAGAAGTCCCCAAATCCTGATTACTTGATCTCGGAGTGCTATCATGCTTTCTTGTTCAGCAATGCTCATTGCGAGTGGTCCAGTAGCATTGCCATTAACTATCAAACCCTTCACAAAATCGGGTATAATATTGTATGAGTCAATAGCTGTGCCCCAAATGAAAGCTTCAGTGACACGCACAGCCTCCTTTACAACTAAAGTCCGAAGTTCTTCACCATCTGGACCCAATAATAACTTCAACACAGGCTGTAAAGCATCTTTTGCAGAGAAATCTCTATCCTTGCTTCCTTGATCCAGCAAGCTTTCTAGTCGGTTCCACCTGCAGTGAACCACAAGAAAGAAAATTATCAGGTAGTTCAGTAAACCAATTGACAACAACCACCATTTAAATAGAAGCAAAGTGAGAAACAGTGTCCATGCCTAAACTTTCCATCCTTGAAAAGCAACTCAATCAGAGCATCTCTGAGATACGGATTTGGATCTGTCAGAAGCCTTTTAGCAAAATATGGGTATGAAGCAGCCAGCACCTTGAAGTTAGGATCAGCATAAAGGGCTAAACCTTCTAGTACAGTGAGTGACCTTAATATCAATGCATAATAAGCTGGGACTGCAATAGAAATAACTCAAATGTCAAACCATCAGACTCAAATCACAGAATAGTTTAGAATACCACATCATTATTACATTTGTATGACAACACCATTTAATTGAAATTCAGAAATCTAAAGGACTCAATTGTTTTTCTTCACCATTAATAGTTCAAAAGTACTTGTCCTTATCAGGAGGAAATTAAAAAAAAAAAAAAGACAAACGAGTACTCTATGAATAAATCAAATACGACAAACTAATAAAGCCCAACCTAACATATTGAATGGAACTAGACAAGACAGGTAAGAATGAGTAACTGTACAGAGGTATTGCAAAATTTAGAGTTGGCCTTAAAGTTCATAACAACATTGTAGTATCAACTCACCATTGAATGGATATTGATACAACACAGCACCTAGACCATCCACCAGTGTTTTAAAATTAAGTTCACTAACAGTAGAATTAAGTGCATCATCAAAGAAGTCCCGGAGTGCTGGTACAATTGGAGAAACATCTACATCAGGCGATAAGAAATCTAGAGCATAGTAATCATTAGCCATAGCTTCATAATCCCGATTAACCATGTGAACAACATGACCGATTATAGCATATCTAGCTTCTTCTGGTGTCTCACTCATCATTCCAAAATCAAGAAAGGCAAGCTTTCCTTCAGGCGTTGCCAAGAGATTCCCAGGATGAGGATCTGCATGAAAATATCCATACTCAAGTAGCTGTCTGAGGCTGCACTGTATGCCAGTGTTCACCAGATCCAATACTTTCAACCCTTGACCCTCAATGGCAGCTTGCTCATTTAATTTGACTCCATTTACCCACTCCATTGTCAACACTTTGCTGCTGGTATAATCCCAGAAAATGTCTGGGACAAGAACATCTTTCTTGTCAGCATACAATTTCTTAAATCTCCTCGCATTTTGTCCCTCCTGCAGGCACCTGTAAAAATTAACATTCAAACCCAAAAGAATCTTACAAAAATTCTGAAGTTGCAGCTTCTATATTTAGCACAGCTTTTCATTTTTTATTAGCACAGTGGATTAGTTATACACCTTACTATAGTAGCATGTTTATGAAAACAGTAAGCTGCAGTTGCAAAATGTTTTGTCTTGTCAAGAGCCAAGTATTTTAGATAATGACTAGTGATGATGGGGCATGCCAGAAATTCGTCATTTTGGATACAAATATGTGGATAAGAACACTAAATTACCTGCACATAGTTGAGCTCTTGATAAACTCTGCATGCGAATTCATCAATAAGGGCCACAACATCCGTAGTTACCACATCAACATATTTATTTATGACGAATCCTAGATTTCTGATGAGATAGAAGTCTAGTCCTATAGCTTCTTCAATGCCAGGGCGTTGCACCTTAACAGCAACCACCTGTCCAGAAGACTTGAGTTTAGCTTTGTAGACTTGACCTAAACTAGCTGCTGCAATTGGAGATGGAGATATGCACGAGTAAATCGAGTCAAGTGGTACTCCCAGCTCCTTCTCAATGCACGCAAATGCTTCTGCATTCGGAAATGTCGGCAAAGCATCCTGTTCAGTTATGAAGCAAGTAAAAGTTGTTTTAACATAACAGCAACACATAGATTATCTGTAGCGAAAAACTGTAATAAAAAGGCCAATTCCCTCTGTCTCTAGTTTTCCATTGTCAACCATAAAGCAAAAACAGGTGCAAAACAAAATAATACCTGAAGCTCAGAGAGCTCCTCCAGATACTCCGTCGGACAGACGTCAGGCCTTGTTGACAAGCCCTGACCTAATTTGACAAAAGTAGGTCCCAAACGAGTGAAAATTTGCCTGAGCTCCACAGCTCGCCGTCTTTTATTCTGATCGATCACGCCTTTCCTTTGATCGATAAGCAACTTCAACCCAAACGAACCTAGCCCTGTCAAAATCTTCAGAGTCCTCCGAATCACCTGAAAAAACAAATTAAGCACAACATCTCAGAATTACGCCATTTCACAATCAATCAAAAACTAAGCAACTTCAAGTGGAGTCACCTTGACCGGGCTAGAGCCGTACTTGACGACCAGAAACTCGGGGCTGTAAACGGAGGCATTTACGGCACGTGCCAAGGCCCTCGCCTCCGCCTGAATATCGTCCGCACGATCGACGGCGCCGCCTCGATAGATCTGCACCTTCACCGACCTATCACCTCCGTCGACAACGTCATCGTCTCTGACTCTTATCGCCGTCGGTCTAGCCTCCACTAGAGCTGCCCTCGCTGGCTTCACCCTCACTCTGATGCCGTTCCTCCTGCTCTTAACAGCACAACTCCTCGGCCTCGTCGTCGGAGTCCAACCGCCGCGCGGCCGGCACAGCGTGAACGGCTGAAGAACGGCGACGGCGACGCCTCCCATGGTAATAGTGTGTGTGGTACCTACTACTCTGCAACGTGGTCTGAACTTTGCAGAGATTGGGGAGTAAAATGAGGTGCTGCAACTGACTTTGAAAAATATGGTATTCAATTTGATTTAATGGGTGGCTCCATATAAATATGAGGTGTCGTGTCGTGTCGGGTCGGGTTTTGAATTCGGCGGGTAAAATGGGAGAGCCACATTCTGTGATGTGGAGGCGTGGCGTGCTACTCAACTGTTTTATAACTTGGAAGACTCGAGCAAATCCACCACACAATGAACGAGGCGCATCACTTTTGTATCGCTGTCGTTCAATCAAGTCTGTTTGTTTCGTTTCGTTTCGAGTAACTGGATAGGATTTTGGGGTTGTCGAGTTCTACTTTTTTCGTGTTTGGTATAATGTGGAGCCAGGAAAAAGACTACTGCCAAACAGACGTTTTTTTGTGAAAGGAAGACAATTTTTTTTTTTTGCCTGAAGAAAATTTCATTAATAGTGAATTGATTACAATGAGTTATGATCTACACTTATTTTTCAATACGGTAGAAAAGTTAGATTGATATGACTTCACACTGAAAGTCCATATTGACGCACTCATGGAGCCAAACAGTCACCGACTCTAAGCAAAGAAAAGGCTGACTAAGTTTCAAGGCTTCCTTCGCTACCTGGTGGGCAACATTATTGTCATCCCTGTTTCACAAAGTGCCCGCTACAATTATGAAAAAACTGAACTAACGACTTAACTTCATCAATAATGTGTCCCTCGGAATTCAGATCATCATCACTATCTTTCGATGTGTTGATAACTGTGAGAGCATCACCTTCAACTTCTAGGCTCATGAAACCCATATGCATAGCGAATTTGAGTCCATATAGGAGAGCTAGAACTTCAATTGATCGATCTTGGAGGGAGGTTCCCTTTGTGGGATTGACATAGATTGTCTCTGAAGATTACACCCAAACCACATATACCACTCTTTAAATCACAGGCCCCATCAAAATTCATCTTTAAACAACCAAACGATGGTGGCTTCCAGATAATATGGCTCTGTGGACGTACATTGATAGTGACCAGGAAAACAATTTTTTGATAATTCTTCATTTTTATTTTGTGTGTGTGTAGGGGTCATCATGGGCCGGGCTAGGGTCGGCCCTACCCTAAATTTTAGGGCTTAGGGTCGGGCCGGGCCGGGCCTAGTCAAAGTCAACAAAATTTAGGGCCGGGTAGGGTCGGGCCGAGGCTTAAATATGTTAACCCTTACCCGCCCGAAAAGCCCGATCCGTTAGGGCCGGCCCTCAAATAGGGCCGAAATGGGCCAAAAAGGGCCTTATTCTGTTTAACAAAAAAAAAAAACATTATTTTTTTCTTCTCAAAATATGGCTTAATGGTATATATTGGTGATAAAAGACTCATTGTTTTTTATTGAACATATTTTATATTCATATAATACTTGTAACTTATAACATTTATTAATATTACTTAAGGTGGTTATATTCAATTAACTATCTATATAAATCTCCCAATATTAATTGTTGTGTAAGAAAGAAAATAGAAATTAAAGAAAACAAAACTTATGAAATCAATTACAAAGAAAGAGATAAATTGCATATTATAGAAAAAAGAGAAACGTAATTAAAAAATAGAAAAAAATAATAATAATTATGGCTTATTCGGGCGGGCCAAAAATTTCGAAATGGAAATTGATCAATCTGACAATGCTCATGGAGGGTAACAAGCCTAATAAACTAGTTATACTACATTACAAGGCATATAAGGATTATGTGCGATCCAAAAATTTTGAAATGAAAATCGACCAATCTGAAAATTCTCATATGTTTATACAACATTGATAGGTATTGTGTAAAGAAATTAGGCCGATCTGCCGTGAATAAGGCGTCCAACGTAGCGGTCAACGCTTTGCACAAGCAAACTTCCCTAAGGGGAGCGGCACCATGCGCGGACAAACGTTGTGGAATTTTGACATCCGTAAGTAGACCCCCTACCCATGAGAGTGTGGGAGTTGAATGATCGAAAAAAGTGAATTTCCAAGGACCGGTTAAGAGCATATTTGTTTTATGTTCTATTTAGGGTATTGAGTTGACCGGGTAGATCGAGGTCCAACCGAAGGCGGAAATTGCTGAAATTTCTACCACTAACATATATTCATATGAAAACAACATCCAGCGGTTCATTTTAAAAAATTCCATTTCATCCCCCATTTTGCTCATGGAGGGTAACAAGCCTAATAAACTAGTTATACTACATTACAAGGCATATAAGGATTATGTGCAATCCAAAATTTTTGAAATGAAAATCAACCAATCTGAAAATTCTCATATGTTTATACAACATTGATAGGTATTGTGTAAAGAAATTAGGCCGATTTGCCGTGAATAAGGCGTCCAACGTAGCGGTCAACGCTTTGCACAAGCAAACTTCCCTAAGGGGAGCGGCACCATGCGCGGACAAACGTTGCGGAATTTTGACATCCGTAAGTAGACCCCCTACCCATGAGAGTGTGGGAGCTGAAAGATCGAAAAAAGTGAATTGCCAAGGACCGGTTAAGAGCATATTTGTTTTATGTTCTATTTAGGGTATTGAGTTGACCGGGTAGATCGAGGTCCAACCGAAGGCGGAAATTGCTGAAATTTCTACCACTAACATATATTCATATGAAAACAACATCCAGCGGTTCATTTTAAAAAATTCCATTTCGTCCCCCATTTTGCTCATGGAGGGTAACCTCAATCATTTAAATGCAATGTATAAGTTATACAACTTTAGGAGGCAAATTGATATAGACCAACATATTTGTAATTAAATTTGAAATTTTTATCTTATATCTACGCACATCCATTGATGAAATATTTAAAAATGTGATGTAAAAAAATTAGCACGTTTTGCGGTTGTCACGCCATCGGTCAACCAAGAAAACATACAAGTGAATATGGTTGACCAATCCGATCGGGTTCGAAACTATGGTGAAATTGATTAAATTTTTAACCACACGCATAATTTATTGTAATAATCACATCCAACGGTTGATTTTCTCATTTTCTTTGAATTGATAGAGGTTGCTCTTTGGAGTGTATGATATATAAATATAGATTTATAAAAAAATTAGTGTCCATTCTCTTTGGAGTGTATGATATAAAAATTAGATTTACATAAATGAATTGGGTTCAAATGTTCAATCTAATACCCATTCTCTAAAATAACATATTTCTTATTTCTTTTTATGTAAATATGTAATATAGAAAAATAATAAAAATAAAATATAAATTTTAGGGCCGGGCCGGGCTTGGCCCTTTCGGGCTCAATCGGGCCGGGCCGTAGGGTAGGGCCGGGTTTCATTTGCATGACCCTTACCCTACCCTATTTGAGAAAGGGTCGGGCCGGCCCGCCCTAATGGAAGGGCCGGGCCGGGCTTCGGCCCTACGGGCCGGCCGGGCTTAGGGCCCAAGGGCCATATGATGAGGCCTATGTGTGTGTGTGTGTGAGAGTCTTGTATTTTGGTGTTAAAATATTTTATTAGAAATAAAAGAATTCATTATCAATAAGAAGATTTTAGTGAATCAAAAAAAAAGAAAAAAGACTTTAGTGATATAGAACTCGATAAAAAAATGGAGGATTAATGTGCATTAGAGGAGTTATTGACAGAACCCGCCCCAGATTTCATTCTAAAATCCGGGACCGTCCTGTTGGGCCCACTTTTTGAGAAATTATACCAAAAATTTGGCAAAACTTTCTTTAAAAGTTGACAACTCAAACTTGTAGAAATCATAATATACACTTCCATCCAACAACCACCCTCATCTTCTGTAGTCTACATGCTCCTTACATATCATCAACTGTACAACCAAAGTAGATAAATCTCAAATTTTTCAATTTCCAAATAACACCTACAAGCAAGGGATGGCAGCGGTGGCTACTATGCCTCAACTCCTACTCTTGCCGAATAGCTGATCTGAGATCTAGGTATTTGAAACTGAAGGGCCAAGGGAAAAGTATTTCAAAACGTTAGAATGAGTGGACAAAAATAATTATTTGTGATAATTGAAATGAAATAATACTTTAATACTTTCCCACATTTTTCTTTTAAAATCGTCAATGCATGTAACTTTTATAAAACTCTTCCTTGAGAAAATCTCGTAAAATCAAACCAACCCCGCTGGTTAAATAGAAAAATAAAAACAAGCGGAAGACAGGGGCAGAGCCACTTGGGGACCCAGTGGGTCCCGTGCCCTACTGACTTTTATATATATATTTTTTCATTTCTGTACACGAAAACGGGTTAAATAGCGTAGAGCATATTAACATCAGTACCAGCCAACTTGGTGTAGTGGCAAGGTATACATTGATTTTGTAGCTGGTCCCAGGTTTGAATCATGGATGTTGGAAAAATTACTTTTTCAAATTTTTTTTCTTTTTGAGAACAATAACACAATTTTTCCTCATAGCTTTAAAAGTTAAAAATAAATTATGTCTCCCTAATGAAAAATTGTCTAATATCTAAAGTTATAAATTTTATTAATAAAATATGTAATTCTATTAATCTTAGGGAAAATGTCCATTTACCCAAATTTGAGCTACACTAACCCCATTTACCCAAACATCTTATAAGATTGTCTACTTACCCAACAAATTACATATTTTTTGCCCTAATACCCAATTAAGTTATTCTTTTATTAATTTTAGTTTATTTTTGAGATAATTTTGCCCTCTCTCCCTTTGTCACTTAGAGAGAGAGAGACTTCACGGGACTCCAGTCGCCGGAATCCTGTCACCGGCCGCGGGAATCCGGCGACCGGTGTCCTGTTTACCGACCGCGGAAAATTATTCGGAAGCTCAATATCATAACAAGTCATATAGTAAAACAATTTCCGAAAATCATAACCAAATATCCAATCAATAAATTAATCTCAAATCATATTCCGAAACCAAAACATATGCTCAATAAATAAAACAATATTTATGAAAAATCACTGCATGCTTGCCGTCGATCGGAACTCTTCTCAAGTGGGGTCTCCTCACGTCCTGTACAAAGCAGCACTCATGAACAACCAACCGAAATGTCCAAATTAAATTTACGTTAAATAGAAACCGAAAATCCTAAAACGTCAACCCTTTGGAACCTTATTCTCATCTTCTCTTCAGAATTATCCCAAACTTCACCGTCATTATCTTTTCATCGATTCTAGCATTCTAGAACAAAAACGAAGGAAATCCAATGGTCAGATTTCTATAAATCAACACCTGAAACTCTGAACTTCGGAAAATCTATGATCGATATCAAACCTTTACCAATGTCAACCAAGATTATATCCACAAGTTCTGAATGCTAAACTCTACTAACTAGTTAAAGCAGAAGGCCAGAAGCGGCCCCACGCGCCCACAGAAGTAGCGGAGCGTAGGCCCCACGCCCCCACCAACTTAACCTCGGTTTCGTGTAGCAAGACATATGCTAAAATCTTCCTCTCAACATCCCCATTCATTTTCCTAACTATAGCAAAATCTAATTTGAAGCGAAAAGTCCGGAATTTACCTTGAGAAGAAAAAGGGGCCGAAATCTTCAAAGCTTCGATTTGCCTTGCTCATTGTGAATCGAGCTAAGCCACTTAGCGGGATTGCTAGGCGAGGGAAGAGCTTCAAAACCCAAGTTGTATCACCTAGATTAGTGACCGAAATAAGAAATTCTGACCAGGTCGTGTATTCAGGTTGGCCGAGATGAATTAGCCTTCGATTTGCCTTTTCTGTTGCTATCCGGCCCGATTCACACCACAAGGAGCAAGATGAGGAATAGGTAGTCTAGATGGGACTGGTGCAGCTGCCTGGGGTGCCCGGCCGGCAGAGTTCCGGCTAAGTTTGGATTTCTACTCAGGTCCGCTGGATTGAAAAATTAGGGTTTCTATTTTGGGCCGAGGTAAAAAATGACTTACCATTTCTGATATGTCCCTATTTATACCCCTTCTGGAAAATAGTAAGTTTAGTTTCTTGACCATAATTTTCACGTATGAACTCCATTTTGGGCATGCTATGTGTCTACAGACTTGGCTTAACATCCTCTACGACTCTGGAGAAAAAAATTTCCCAAAATGGTCATCCTATAAAAAGTCAACTCTTCGGGCCACCTAATCGTTAAAACAGAAATCGAGGAAAGTAAAACTTAAAGTAAATGACCTAAATACAATAAGGAGATGATCCAGATATGGGGTGTATCAACAATTCATCCCTCCCTAAAAAGTTTCATCCTCAAAATTTCCGTACCAGTTCACAAGTAGTTTCCTTTACTAAGTGGTTCCTCCAAAGTACATTCACTAAAGGTATTGTCTTGTTTCTAAGTACTTGCTCCATTCGATCAAGTATCTGAACTGGTTCCTCTTCATAGGTCAGGTCTTCTCTTAGCGATATGAGCTAAACATGCAGAACATGAGATGGGTCAACCATATACTTACGGAGCATGCATACATGAAACACGTCATGTACCGGAGGTAGTACCAATTAACCAATAGGCAACTAGACCAATTCGCTCCGATATCTCATAAAGTCTCAATGTATCTGGGGTTAAGCTTTCTATGTTTCCCAAATCATATGACGCCCTTACATAGAGACAATTTCAAGAACACCCAATCATCCTTCTGAAACTCAAAATCTATTTTGGGGTTGTCAGCATAACTCTTTTGTCTACTTTGAGATGTTGAGTCTTTTCTTGATCACCTTAATCTTATCAGCTGTGATCTGAACAAATTCGTGGCCAATAAGTTTTCTTTCCCCCACTTCATCCCAACACAAATGTGTGCAACATTGCTTTCCATACAAAGCTTCATGAGGTGACCAATGCTAGAATGGTAACAGTTATTGTAGGGAACTCCATGCTAAGTGATCATCTCAATTTCCTTTAAATTGCATAACACAAGACCTCTCCGATTGCCCATCGGTCTGAGGGTGAAAGATGGTGCTAAATCGTAACTGAGTTCCCAAGGCCATCTGTAATCTACCCTAAAATTTTGAAGTGAAGCGGGAATCTTGAAATGAAACAATAGATTTGGTATGCCATGAAGCCTCACTATCTCATTCACATATAGTTTTGCCAAGTTATCTAAACTAAAAGTTTTCTTGACATGTAAGAAATAAGCGGATTTAGAGAATCGGTCTACAGTCACCTAAGTGCCGTCATGGCCACTCTGAGTACGAGGTAGACTGGAGATAAAATCCATGTTGATATGCTCCCACTTCCACTCTGGAATCGGCAATGGCTATAACAAACTCGAAGGCTTCTGTTTTTCCGCTTTCACTTGTTGACAAACTAGACACCTACTCACGAAATATGCAATTTCTCTCTTTATATTAGGTCACCAATAATTTTCTCCAAGAGTTTGGTATATCTTTGTACTGCTAGGATGCATAGGGTAAGCAGAATTATGAGCCTCCCGAAAAAAAGAGTTTGCCCACTATTGTGACATATTTCATATTCATATGTAATCCTATTACAGAAATAGTGTAACGCAACTAAGATTTCTACTCCATGTGAAATCTCATTACTGAAGTAGTGTAACTCAACAAGAATTTTCATTCTATATATGTGAAATTCTTAATAAAGAGGAAAAAAAATAAGAGTTCAAATTGCCTTGTTGAATGTCTGTAAGCAGGCTGATTTAGATGCCTAGATCATGTGGTCTTGTGTGGTTTAGGATGGTTGTTCCATCCCTATGTACTGTATTGATCCTTTTCAATAAAATCTCTTTCTCAAAAAAAAAAAAAAAAAATTGCCTTGTTTTCAAATTATGGATCATATGATTCTCTTCTCTTAATGAGAACCTGAACCATTAATGCACCAAAACAATAATTGGAAATCAACAAGTTGAAATACCATCTATATGTATACACCTCAGGACATTTTGCATATTGTTACGAACAAATTTGAAAGATAAACAAATAGAACTTATATCCATTTCTAATGTGTTCTCATGAAACTAGAACAATATAAATAAATTTGTGCAAGGCAAGTGTGGTTTTTCTAGATGACTAACATTAGAGCCGGTTATATATAATTGAAATTAGAGAATAAATCAGCACATAGTTCACATACATACGAGAAAATTATAACACCAAGGATTAAACATTGCAAGACCATGCCAATCTAAAATGAACGGAAATTGTGAACATACCTGCAATAAAATTAAAAAATTTCACAGCTGAGTAGGGTAATATATATTCACCACGCATTAGGGAAGGGCTTGAAGTGTGCAAAGAAATCAGGAAGTCTAGAACTTGTAGAATCCCTTTCCAAATTGTTACTTCTTTCATAATCGATAAAAAACTCAAATGGGCGAGCCTCTTCCAACTTATGAATTAAACTAGTTGTCTTGCTTTTAGGCATGTCTATTGGTAGATTCTTTTCCACAATTGTTGATGTCACTAGTCTCAAAATCAGAGTCACTATTGTCTGACATATTTTGACCTACTTGCTTACTGCATCCCTTCACTTTAGTTTGCTTTGTAGCTTCCTTTCCTTCTTTTGTTGAGCTATTTTTTCCCTCATTTTTCATAAGATGGATAGTTCTCCGGTTGTGCCCACTCATATGACAAATTTGCATCCCTTGCCTACTTTGGACTTGGAGTTTTCCTCGACATCGGGAATGCCAGCCTTAGACTTCTAGACTTTTGTCCAACAAACAACAGGGTCTCTGATACATTAGGATGAAGACTTTCAAAAGGGACAACATCAATAGGGTCTACTGTTGCATGTTTCTATTTTTGAGATTTTAGGGTCATCTGCCAAAAAGATTCCCTTATCTCATCATACCCCTCCTCACTATAGGAAGTGAGATGACAAATTTTAGCACAAATTCCCATCAATTCGCCCTACCTTGCAATCTGCGTAGACTTTTCATTAGTTGAACCTGAGAGATTGATGTCATCTTCACACTTGCATCTTTTTGCCATCTTTTATTTACTAATGATTTTGGGAACCTTGTAATCATTTCATATTTCATGGCTACAAATATGTGGCGACACGGAATCCCATCAAACCCAAAGAGTTTGCAGGAACATAAAAATCTGGGATTGCTCTATCTGGTTGGTAGAACACAGTTTAACGCCGCTTGGGTTTACCATATTGGGTCAATGAAATGGACTCAGATCTATTGTGGAGATGAACTTTTCTAAGCCTAATTCAAACTTGGACTAAAAATTAATTTGAACAAAAATTCAAAAAAGAATACTAAAAAATTAAGCAAGATGAAGAACAGAAGACAATGGCAAGACTGAAGTGGAGATGCTTATGTACATTCTATCAATCTGCAAATGGCTTTTTTTTAATTTTTAATTTTTAATTTTTTATCTTTTATTCAGTTTGGGCTATGCTTGGGCCCATTGAACCCCGTGGTAGATCCACCGCCGCAATAAGGAGAGTATAGTCGGGCCCAACCGACATTTCGGATCCACCACTTATTCTCCACAGAAGCCATAGAGGAAATTTGTGTCTTCCAAAAAAGGAGAGGATGAATCCAAATTCTACCCGTATCCGGATTGGATTGATATTAGCAATCCAATCCAGATGCAAGTCATGCAGTTGCAAGATGTTATGAGTGAATATTTGACCAATATGCTCTTCCAAACATCGCAAGTGGGTGCCATGCACTGGTTCACAATGTTCTGTACGGAACTCATCCTCCAAAACCTAATTCCTTATACGCTGAATAGTCTTCTCCATACGTTGCAACTCCTCGTACAATCTCATATAATGCCATATACCTCCTTTTAAATTTCTGTGCATCCCCTCACAGCGCTGGGTGTTACATATACTAGCAAAAAAAATTGATCTAGGAAGAAGGCCTCTGCCTACCATTCACTCTTATTGTTGTACATACTAGTAACCCATTTGTCATTTTTCAGACGGTTCATTGCAACAAAGTATTGTCAAGCAGATTCCCATTCGTTAATGGTGAGGCCGACAAATATCAAATGAAAAAAATTCCCGTGTGTCTTCATTTTTCAAATGTTGACACACTTTTTTTCCTATGTGCCATGCACAAAGACGGTGGCGAGCCTCAAGTATCAGATTACTTACCGCATTACGCATCACATCATCTCCATTAGTGATTACAGAGATGGATTTTTTCCAAGCATTAAAGTCTGGAAATTGTTCAAAACCGAATTATGTGTTTCCTTCGTTTCATCCACTAGCAATGCATATCCAGATATAACAAGGGCTCTATGATTGTTGGACCCAACAAATACAGCCAGTGGCTTGCCATAAATTTGCTCTTGTAAGTGCTATCGAGTATCAGTACGTCACCAAAATTTGTGAAATCAGAGAAAGATTGCCCATCTCTCCATAATATATTTGCTAGCTTACCATTCTGATCAGCACTAAATATACAATAAAAGTGGGGATCCCGTATTGCACTCAAATTCATCAGGTAACTAAAGCCTGGGCACTACCATCCAACAACAATTCCTCATTCTCACCCTTCAACAACAACAATTCCGTATTAGCTGTAAGTTGTTTGCATTTTGTTATGGGGTGTTTGGTTGCTGAGAAAGTTAACAACTATGAAAAGAAAAATCCTTTCTTTGTAAATGGGTGTTTTGCTTTGTTTATAATTTAAAATGGAGAAAATGGAATGTTGGTCTGTTTTGTGGGTTTGTTTTCACCCCTGGTATTACGCACCTTATCCAAATTAACCTGTTTACTGGTCATTTGAACGGTAAACAATAGTTATCTTTACTTTTTACCTTCGTACCGAATTTTTTAGGGGTTTCAAGAGTTGACTTTTTTTCGGCTCAGTTTTTTAGGAAACTTCCTTCTAGAAAGTTGTAGGGCATGTTAAACCGAGTTCGGACAGGTGGCACGTTAAAATCGGAGTTGTAACGAAGAAGTTATAAAGGTAAAAACTCAGTGGCAGTTTTGTAAATTTTGAGAAATTGGTTTAAGCATATTTAGGTGTTTCCCAAAGGGGAAACTTGCTATTTTGGGGAATTCAATTTCGGGAAGTCGAAGGGTGAGAAATTGGAGAGAGAGAGAATGGGCGAATTTTCTTGACCTAGCGGGCGCCGATTCCGGCCACCTCAGACCATGAAACCGGTCCAATCTGGACCGCCTTACCTTCCTCTTCCTTTTGGTGGTGGCGGCGTTCGACAATTGTGACGGTGGACGGCACTGCAAGCAAAAACTCAAGCCGACGTGTTTTCGGTTTTCTGACCAATTGTCAATTTTCCGGCCACCTCAAGCCGCTTCACCACCCACACCTTGAAGCTCTTTTCTTCATGGTTCGAACCCAACCTGTGGGTAGCTCCAATTTTGCAGGAGAAAGGAGAATCGACGATTGGAGAAAACTCTAGGGTTTTTGAGCTTTCTAGGTAAATTCTGATTCCTAGACTTGAAATTAATCAATGTTGTACTTGAGAAAGTTGTTGGGCTTGATGAGAGGATCATGGTGGTGAAATTTCATGACCCGATTCGGGGTCGGAGGTGGCGGCGCCTGGGGGCGCGTCCGGCCACTTCAGGGCTTCTGGTATGATAATTCAGGTAGAGCTTGACATTACGGACATGTGGGTATAATTTGGTAGCCATGCGATCCACTTTGGGATCAATAGGAATTTCCGAAGTTTTGGAAATTGGGGTTTTTATTCGGGAAGATCCGACCATTGAATTGACCCCAAGTTTTGATAGGTTGTTATTGTTATCGAATCAAAGTGACCTATGAAGTTTGAGCTTGTTCCGATATGATTTCGATCTTTCGGCGAATTTATCGTTTCTAGGGTTTTGATTTTATTATCGTCAATTTAGTTCTGATTCTCAAGGACAGTTATTCATAATATTAACTTATTCAGGACGACGTATAGAGCGAGCTCGAGGAGGAAATTGTTGGACGGACATCATCGAGTAAATCTGTGAGTGGACATTTGTTTTTAAATTAATGATGCATGCAATATTTTATTTTAAATATTAAATTATCGTGTTGATTTACGACTTACTTATAATTTATTGGGATTTCTTGACATTATATTTCCGACGAGTTATTTATGAATTATCGAGAATTCTTGATGCTATGTTTTTCAAATATACGAGTATGAATGATTTATCGAGTATTTGAGCATGATTGTATTATTGAGATTTTCTTGAGTTATGCTTTCGATGATTTATTCATGATTCACAAAGTTAATATTGAGTTCCCTTTTCGAAAGCATTTATGATTTGAAGTTATTTTTAATGAGATTGATTTCAGTCATCCAAGGAGGTAAATATGTTAGCGCATGCATGCATTACCTGGTCGGCAATACCCTCCAGGTAATAGTCTGGTCGGCAGTACCCTCCAGACAATATTCTGATCGGTAGTACCCTCTAGAATATTTCGAACGACAATACTCTCCAATGCATCATCTAGTCGGCAGTACCCTCTATATGGCATGAGGTAGTTAGTCGGCAATACCCTCTAACTATTTATGGTTAGTCAACAGTACCCTCTAACCATCACCTCCTCATATTCCGGTTGGCAGTACCTTTCGATGCGTCACTTGGTCGACAGTAACCTCTAGGTGGCATGAGACAACTAGTCGACAGTTCCCTCTAGTCATTGCCTAATTTGAGATTTGAGTATTTAAATGAGATTATGAGATTTCTGAATGATTTTGAGGTATTTATTACATGAGTATTTTTATTGAGATTTTAAAGATTTATAGAATGATTTACAAGATGAGATTTACAGTATGATTTGGGGTATTAGTTTATTTTTGAGATGATTTACAGTATGTTTCGAGATTTCAGCATAAGAGGCTAGTGTATTTCACGTGATTTTACTGCATGCGTGGTTTTTAAGATAATAAAATGGGAAATCATTAAATTTTCTTTTATTTCCTTCGAAATTATTTATTTTTCGTCCACTCACGCTAACGGTTTTCAAATGCTTTTCCCTGGGCCTTTCGGTTTCTCGTGCCCAGTTTGCAGCGTAGTTGAGGTCGAGCTTGCATAGGATGTCGAGGCATAGTGACCACCACTTCCATCTTCTATGTAGGTTACATGTTAACCTACTTATACTGTATTCCAGTTCATTTGTCTAGATTGCTCTGATGACCATCTTTCAGTTGTGTTATTCGAAAGATAATTTGGTATTCAGATTTGAGTAGTAGATTTGTTTCATTAGTTGTTAGGAAGTTGTTTATGAATTGCGGGGAGCAGGAAGGCTCCAGAAGTTGAGGATGGATAAGCTTATTGAGGAGTGTTAGAATGTTTTTACAGGTTTTAGGTAGTCCACCTTTAGGGAAGTTCCGCCAAATTTTTGGTAGAATTTCTTCTAAGGTGGGCCCCGCAGGGCCACTTCGGATTTCACCCTGAAATCTGGGGCAGTCCTGTCACTTGGTAACTAAGGACTCTACATTTTCTTTTTCTTTTTGAGTTTTGGGTTTCATCTTAGGATTTCTAGTTTGAAGTAGTTGTTTAGCTAATAAAACACACAAGTTTTGGGTACTGTGGTGGAGTTGTTCATTGTCTCATAAATATAATGAGATAATATATGTATGCAGGTGAAGGTATCAAATAAGGCCTCAAGTGATGACAATGGCGTAAGAAGTAAGAGAACAAAACTCAGAGAAAGTTTTGCCGTTTACAAAGGTGAGATCGATGAATCGATTCATGTTAGTACTGGATTCCACATTACTGTGTTTAAGGGTATTTGTTTGTTTGAAGGTATTCTTTGTCAACGAGGATAATGTGGTCCACACACACCCTTTGAAGAACAACCTCCTTCAACGAGGATAATGTTATGTTCCCATCTAAACTAGACTACTCTTGTTTGATGTGCGCGACAACCGCTGTGTTCCTATCTCCACTAAAATCTACATCAAGTCCCCTGTTTCTCACTCTCATAATACGCTCAAAATCAGATGCATATATGCTGAAAATCTTTCCATATATAACCACTATTTCATTCAGTGGTTCAAGACTGTCAACCATCATTTTCAAAAATGGTCATATAGCTGAGGACATCCTATACTATGAAGTAGACCAAAACCCATTTCCCATATAGCTGAAATCTTATCGATGAGAAGGGCCTGGTGATAACGCTAAAAGGAAGCGCGCAATTTAACCCTGCATGTAGTTGTTAGTATAGAATAAGTAGGGATCGTTCTAGCCGGGGATTGAGGGTACACCTGTAATTGCAAAAATAAATAAAGAATTAATAAAAGTAAAAAGTATTATTTACAAAAATAAAACAAAGAATGAAAATATATACGAGTAAACACCAATAAGGGGGTTTTAGGAATATAAAATTAATAAATAAAATAAAGAAAATGTAAAACAAATATACAAGGGTGGAACGCAAGGAACAAATATCAAAACCACAATCATATGCAAGAAATCCAATCACAATTCCTACAGTTGATTTTCTATGTCATGAGAAATAAGTTGACCATGTGAAACGTTAGAAAGCAAACGATTTCCCATTTTTTACTTTCCTTCAATATTTAATCTAAGTGAAAGCACCTAAATTAAACCTATTGAACATGCAATCATAGTCTAGAAAGCTAGCTACTCAAGAACACATTCAATGCATGAAGAACAAAGAAAAGATGTCAACCAAAGTGCACAACCTAGTATGAAAAAGTTCATCTATTTGCAATCCTCCTTAATTGATTTCGACTTTTGTCCAAAGCCTTTACTACTTAAATCTAGCTCCAATTACATGCATATATCCTAAGTTGGCCACCAAAGAACATAAACATGCAAAAGTTTTCTATAAAACAAAATCAATTAAGCAATCTCACATAAGCAACATATAAATCAACATATACAAATCACAACTTTATTTCAAAACATAAAAATGGGCTTTAAACTTTGCCCTTAACGTCATGTTAACTAGAATTCATAACTCTACGAATCAAACAAAGGAAAAGAAAAGAAAGTATGAAATACACCGTGAAAGATGGATGACAAAGCCTTGAGACGACGAACTTGAAGATCCTTGAAAGCAAGCAATCTTCTAGGGACGACACAAGGATGGATAGTGGCTAGGATCTTGATGTATTGCATGACTTCTTTTCCTCCTTGGTTGAGACGCAGAGCTTCTGAAGACTAGAGAATGGAGATAATTTTTCTAATGTTTATTTTCTGAGGGAGAGAGGTGTGTTGTGGTGTTGTTGTTGTGTTTTAGAGAATGCTCCTATTTATAGGAGGATGACAACTTAGTCTCCAAGTCTTCAAGATTGATCCACACAGCATTAACCACTCAAATAATGCCACGTCAGCTCTGCTATGTCATCCAACCAATCAAAAAGCTCCAAAATCAATCCCTAATATTTTGTTGCTGAATTTTCCATGATTTAATCTGATTTTATTCACAATTTTCGGCCAAATGTCTAGGCATGAACCTAGACAATGTATCCGGACTCATTTTGGACATTTTCTCCCTTAAATCTCTCCATGGCTTTATCCTTAACATCCTCCCCTTGATTTTCTCTTGATTTTCACATTAAAATTGCATATTTTATTCTCTAATTTCAGCCAACATATCTTGAGGGAATTAAGGAACGAATCTGGACTTGTTTTGAGCCTTTTCTTGTTGCACAATCCATTGATATTCTCCATGTAATCTCCTTGATCTATGCTTGATTTCCACATTATCTCCATCATTTCCCATGCAAAAATCAGATTTAATCTCCCATAATATCTTCAAGCCATGTGGTCTCCTAATGCCTTCAGGTTTCCTAGCCTCATCAGGATTCCTGCGTTGACTGAGATTCCTAGTCGGACCAGGAAAACTTCATTTCTTCATTTCAGCTCATTTCTGCATCCCTTGTACCTTGTCTTTGTTATCTCCAATGTCTCACATCCTTCATGTGTCTTTAAGCTCATTTCCTTGTCATTTATTCCAATCTACCTAGAAAATAGAAACTAAGTTAAAAATGATTAAGTAAAGGAAATAACTAAGAAAAATATGAAGAAATAATTATTAAAACGTCGAATTAAAATGCTCCTATTGTTGAGTTACTCCGTATTATTAGGATTGTATATCTTGTGTAGTATTAGGAATATTCTCTTATATTTTGTTTCCTAATAGGACACGGACATTGTATCTTGTATATATACTCCATTCTTGGAGAAGAGTAATAACACACATATTAGAAAACCCTAAAACTCCTTTGTTTCTTGGTTCCTTTTGACTTGGTATCAGAGCCGAGATCCATTCGGACTCGGTTGTGCTATTCAGTTTCCGCTGCGAGAAAATCTGTTTGCTTTTTGATCTTTTTTCTCTCGGCCTTCTCTTGGATTTGTTTGCTGGTTCTTTTGGTTCGATTGGTTTGAGAGTGGTGGTCCTTGTTCTTTTGGGAATTAATCTGTCCATCTTGTTCGTGGTTGTGATTGGTGGTCCCCCTATTTGGCCTTGATTGTTGCTGACCTCCTCCTTATTGTATTGAAGCTTGATTGGTTGCTGGACACCTTGTGGTTTCTTGGAGAATTGCTGGACACCTTGTGGTTTCTTGGAGTAGATAAACTTAAATAAAGCCAACAGTTTGTCTTTTTTGCATATTTGTTTCTTTGAAGCTTTCGTTGGTCAGTGCCTTTTTTTGTGGCTACAATTGTCACCACTTTATTTAGCTTTTACGGAAGAAAGAGATGGTGGACTTGAAGATCACTGACGGGAAAAGTGAGTCTGGAGAGACAAGCTCTGGGGCCCGTGAAGTTGTCATTGTTCAGTATGTCACAGATAACTCAAGTTTTGGTGTCAAACTTGATGGTACCAATTATCAGTTGTGGCAGAGACTTATGAAGATCCATATTCAGGGGATTGGAAAGTGGAGTTATGTTACCGGTAGTGCAGCAAGACCTATTGCAGGTCCAAAAGCTGATGAATGGGATACAGCAAATAATAATGTGATGGGAATTCTTCTCAAAGCTATGACTCCGGAGGTGATGAGATTATTTGCTAACTATGATTCTCCCAAAGCAATTTGGGATTCTGTTGCTGCTACATATTATGATGGGAGTGATTTTTCTCGTGTTCATGAATTGAATGTCAAAGCTTTCAAAATTACTCAGAGTGGACAGCCTGTTGCAACTTTTTATGCAAATTTGAAGACAATTTGGCAGGAGCTTGATCAGAGGAACCCTAATCCTATGACTTGTGAAGCGGATATTAATTCCTATCAGAATGAGCAGGACAAGATGCGTGTCCATATTTTTCTTGCTGGCTTGGACCCTCACTTTGAAGGGGCAAAACATGAGTTATTGCGTCTTGCAACTCTACCTACGTTGGAGCAAGCTTTTGCTTATATCCGAAGAGATGAAGGTAACAAGGCTGCAGCTCAGAACCTTCATACTGAAATTTCTAGTTTGACAATCCATGCTACATCCCCATCTACCCTAGTTCCATCTCAGAACCAGTATCAACCACGGACTCATGGATATCAGCAGAATCAGAATTATAACCAATTGACTTGTAACTATTGCAAGGAAGCTGGACATTTCAAGAATCAATGCCCTAAGCTACGAAGGTTTAATTACAGCAACTCTGGTTGGAAAGGAGGCAATAATTCTGGAGGTCGTGGAGGACGCGGTGGTGGTCAAAGAGGCAAAGCTGCAATTCAATTAGTGCCAGAACCTGACTTCTATAGCATTGAGGGACAAGATCCCTCAAAGGGTAATATTTCCTTGACTAAGGAAACTCGAGGTAAAATTGGTGTTGCTTTACATGTTTCTGACTTTACTAGTAGTGATACATGGATAATTGATTCTGGTGCGTCTGACCATATGACCTATGATAAGTCTGTCTTTATGTCTATGTCATCTCCCTCTATATCTCATGTGTCTAACGCGAATGGTGCATCTTTTCCGGTCTTAGGTATTGGGTCTGTTCAGGTTACACCATCCATTGTATTGCATGATGTGCTTTATGTACCCTCGTTGTCTCATCATCTTTTGTCTGTCTCCCAGTTGGGGTCACAAAATAAGTGCTCTGTAACCTTTTACCCAATGTATGTTATTTTTCAGAATTTGTGCACCAGGGTGATCATGGGCAAGGGAGACCTGAGGGGAAGACTGTTTCACTTGGATTGCATGTACGCAGAGCCAACACAAGCACCGGAACCACCTTTGGCCCTGACATTGAATTCTGACCGATTGGGTGAACTATGGTTGTGGCACCGACGGTTGGGTCATCCATCTTTTGGAGTTATGAAGAAGTCCATGCCTTCATTGTTTTTTGGAGTTAGTGAATCTGGCCTACATTGTGAAACTTGTACTTTGGCTAAGAGTCATAGGTCTAGTTATCCTTCAAGTTTTCATTCTAGTACTATGCCTTTTGAGTTAATTCATTCAGATGTGTGGGGTCCTTCTAAACATTCTACCCTTTCTGGAATGCGATATTTCGTGTTATTCATTGATGACTTTACTCGATTATCTTGGGTTGTTTTGCTTAAGTCCAAAGATTCTGTTTTCTCTGCTTTTACAGCATTCCATAGTCTTATTTGTACTCAATATGATGCTCATGTTAAGGTTTTTCGTTCCGATAACGGGGGTGAGTTTGTCAATCATTCTTTTCATGATTATTTCCAACAGCATGGCATAATACATCAAACCTCATGTCCACAAACTCCCGAGCAAAATGGGGTGTCTGAACGGAAAAACCGTCATCTTCTGGACATGGCTCGGTCTCTTTTACTCAGTGCTAACATGCCTAAGTCTCTTTGGGGAGAGGCCATTTTGTGTGCTTCTCATCTTATCAATCGTCTTCCATCTACCTCTCTTCAAGGTCATGTCCCACTTGAGGTTTTGTCTCACTCCGTTTCTATTCCATCATCTAACACCCTTCCTGCTCGTGTCTTTGGTTGTGTTGCTTATGTTCATCTGTATAAGAATCAACGGACAAAATTGGATGCTAGAGCCCTTAAGTGTGTGTTTGTGGGGTATGGTTCTCATCAGAAAGGCTACAAATGTTATCATCCCCAATCTCAGAAATTTTATGTCACTATGGACGTTACGTTCAATGAAGATGCCTGTTATTTTTCACCTCCTGTGACTCATCGTCAGGGGGAGAAGCCTTGTTACTATGAAGATTTGTTCAGTGGGCAAGATGGGAGGCCTGAGTTCTCTAGTCTGGAGTATTTGGGAACAGAAAGTGACAAAGAAACTTTGGGAACAGAAAGTGACAAAGAGGATAGCTGCCCACTGATGGGTCCCACCTCCAAGGACAGCTGCCCCCTGATTGGTTCCCCCTCCAACAAACGAAGCACATCGCTCCACCAGGAGCCTAACACCTCCGGCCACCCTGCAAAACAGAAAGACCGGAAACCCAGTTCACCGATCCGTAACGGGTCTGCTTTGGACTTTGCGACCCGGGAGAGGAACATCCAGTCGGCGTCCGGCGCTGGGTCGCTCGGCGATGGGTCGTCCGGAGATGGGTCGTCCGGAGATGGACATCAGGAACGGAGCTGCAGGTCGACGTCGGGCTTTGGGTCGCTTGGCGATGGGTCGTCCGGAGATGGGTCGCCCGAAGGTAGGTTGCCCGAAGATAGGCATCAAGAACGGAGCTGCAGCAGTTCACTTCCTGGTTCTGTCCAGTCAGCCGGAGATGCCGCAGTTCCAGTTTCCGGTGACGACATGGATACCAGTGGGTTTGATTCCGTTGCTTTGCACAGTCCCCCTTCTTCTTCAGAGGTCTCCCTTGCCCCAACGTCACCTGAGGTATGTTCTCCTATAATTTTGTCTAATGACTCTAATCCACCTTTTGTGTCAGAGTGTGTTCCCACCAAGCACATGCCCAGTCGGTCAAACCGTGGTCAGCCCCCCAAACGTTATGAACCCACACTCAATGCAAAAACTAAATACCCTGTTGCCAATTATGTGTCGACCCATAGGCTGTCTAAACCTTATGTTGCCTTTGTGAATCAATTATCTTCTGTGTCTCTTCCTAGTAAAGTGCAGGATGCAATGCAGGATGAGAAGTGGATGCAAGCAATGACAGTCGAAATGAATGCTCTTGAGAAGAATTGTACGTGGGAATTAGTATCCTTACCGCTTGGAAAGAAGACGGTTGGTTGTCGGTGGGTGTTTACCGTGAAGCACAATTCGGATGGATCGGTGGACAGGTACAAGGCTAGATTAGTAGCTAAAGGCTATACTCAGAAGTATGGGGTGGATTACGATGAGACGTTTGCACCAGTGGCCAAAATAAACACGATTCGGGTACTTCTTTCGTTAGCTGCGAATCTTGATTGGCCTTTGCAACAGTTTGACGTTAAGAATGCATTCTTGCATGGTGATCTGCATGAAGAGATTTATATGGATTTGCCCCCTGGCTATGGTACTTCCACTAAAGAGCAAGTGGTGTGCAAATTGAAGAAGTCTCTTTATGGTCTGAAACAGTCTCCCAGAGCTTGGTTTGGCCGGTTTACCAAGTTCATGAAGAAAATTGGGTACCGGCAGAGCAATTCCGATCACACCTTGTTCCTCAAACGTCAATATGGTAAAGTGACTGCCTTGATTATTTATGTTGATGACATGGTTGTGACAGGTGATGACTTGGAGGAGATTAAAAGGTTACAAGGTCAGTTATCTTCTGAATTTGAGATGAAAGATTTGGGTAACTTGAAATATTTCTTGGGAATTGAAGTTGCTCGTGGGAAAGATTGTATTGTGTTGAGCCAAAGAAAGTATGTTCTAGACTTGCTGGCAGAAACAGGTATGCTTGACTGTCAACCTGCCGATACTCCTATCGAACAGAACCATCGCTTAGCAGAGTATTTGGATCAAGTACCTACAAATAAAGCGAGATACCAAAGGTTAGTCGGACGGTTGATTTATTTATCTCACACTAGACCGGATTTAGCTTATGCAGTTAGTGTGGTGAGTCAGTTTATGCATAATCCCAGTGAGGCTCATATGGGTGCTGTATTTCGTATTTTGCGGTATTTAAAGTCTGCTCCAGGGAAGGGGTTAATTTTTTCAAAGTACAATCACTTAGATATTTCTGGATACACAGATGCAGACTGGGCCGGTAATATTACAGATCGTCGGTCTACTTCGGGCTACTTCACATTTGTAGGTGGTAACTTGGTTACGTGGAAGAGCAAGAAACAGAAGGTGGTGGCTCGTTCTAGTGCAGAAGCAGAGTATAGAGGAATGGCCCGAGGACTTTGTGAGATGTTGTGGTTGAGCAATTTGTTGAGAGATTTAGGGTTCAAGCAGAATAAGGCTATGCCGCTTTATTGTGATAATAAGGCTGCCATTGAAATTGCTCACAACCCTGTTCAACATGATCGTACGAAACATGTGGAGGTAGATCGACATTTCATTAAAGAAAACCTTGATAGGAAGATCATTTTGTTTCCTTTCGTTCCTACTGAAGAGCAGTTGGCAGACATTCTCACAAAGGCTCTCTCCCGTAAAATTTTTTATGACTCACTCGCCAAGTTGGGCATCCGTGATCTGTATGCACCAACTTGAGGGGGAGTGTTGAGTTACTCCGTATTATTAGGATTGTATATCTTGTGTAGTATTAGGAATATTCTCTTATATTTTGTTTCCTAATAGGACACGGACATTGTATCTTGTATATATACTCCATTCTTGGAGAAGAGTAATAACACACATATTAGAAAACCCTAAAACTCCTTTGTTTCTTGGTTCCTTTTGACTCCTATCACCTGGACTGTGTTGATGAAGTCAATATGAGGCTGATCCATTATCCCCCATGATGCTTCCCATTGCAAACTTTTCAAGAGGCTTGCTTTCTCTTCCATACCCGACAAATAAACCTATGTCTCAGAACCCTCACCTGTGAAAGAAGAATTGCTTTCTTTCTTTTCTCCTTTTACAACGAACACTCACTCTCGACACATATACAACCAAAGCTTCTGGAGAACAATACATTAAAACCATTTCCTTTTTCTATGTCAGACCTTCATGTCTTCTAGGGAAGAGAAGAGGTACACCACATCCAATTAATTTCATCTGCACACCTTCTTTGAGCACTGAAATGTCCCGTTTTTTAATTCTTTTTATGTTCTTCAAGATAGAGACGGAAGCTTGGGTTATGAAACATTGACACATGTCGATCTTTACTGTTCTCTTATCCCACTTTTCAAAAAAAAAAAAAATTCAAATAAAGGGCTGGTGCGCGGCTGCCCTCAAGTTTTGATTAATGAAATTGCCGAATATAAGGGGAGGACATTGAGCCTAAACCCCTGATCACAATAAGCATGCAGAGAACGTCCTAAAATAATAATAGGAGTCTCTACTAAATAAATGTATTCAACCAGGCACCAACTAGCAAAGTGTACTCAATTAGCTACTTTATTTGCTTTGACATAGCGATGACATAAAGGAAAGATATCTCGATATGTAACACTATTACAACATAGCATAATTATCATAAGCACAACTTTCCTACTATGTTGCCACCAGAGAGTAAATCTGTCGACATTTAGTTTCATTCTGCCACTAGGAGGTTACGACTATTTAACAATGGATTGTCGCCTCGCTAGGCCAGACAAGGCACTTAGAGTGCATACACCGACATTTAGCCCGACTAGCCCTACAAGTTACATGCATGGATTTATTACACGCCAAAGGCTAGACAACACTAACCAACTATAATAAGTAAAATTAAAAACATAAATAAACACACCAGCCCAGGCTGAACCCAAGAAGAGGGCCCAAGCCCAAGCAGCTTGTCTGTACGGGAGTATATAGATGACACAGTCCCTATGTCAACATTCAACTCAACAACCAGCAAAACAAACTCATTCAGCTCCAATTAACATTGACCATTGCATCATTTGCTATAGCCATAGAGACCTTGATTTGTGGAATATTTGGTATGAAAATTCCCTGTGTACTATACGATAAGAAAGGGATATTTGAGCTCTTTGTTAGAAGTATTACTGCATTTTCGGTATTGCTTGTCTTCCTTATTTTTGGGTATGCAAGGTAGAAGAAGCTGCTTGGTTCGTAAGTCCCCTTCATGATCTTTTGTACATAATAGATTCACGTACTTGTTTAAAACGACTCTGTAGTGTAAGGCCAGTTATGAATTACTTGCCACACGTACGACCACATAAGAGAGAGGGTATGTAGTTGTTCAAAAGACCATGATGGTGCTTGGCAAAGGAGCGGCAAGTGGGGTGCCCAGATCAGTTCGGGGGCCCAAAAGGATTGGGTGGCCCAAGTCAGTGTGGGTATCCAAATCATTTCGGAAGCCCAAAAGTGTGTGGTGGCCCAAATCAGTTTTGAGGTTAAAATCAAATGGGTCTGGAGGGTTCCAACCTGCTCTGAGTTCCTGGTGGAATTGGGCTCTTTGGTGGACCATGCTAATAAGCTCTATCTCTTCAGGGTTTCGTATTTGGGATCCCGGAGGATCAGTACCTTGTAGTTGGAGGCTTGAGATAAGGGCAAAGGAAAGCCTTCGGTTTTCCTGGTCTTCTTGCCTATTACTAGAAAATCGGTCGTCTCCTACTTTCATCTTGGTTTTCTCTAGTTGTACACCAATTGAGGTCTCTATGCGACTAGGTTTACTATTCAAAGAGAGGTTTGTAGTGAGGATTTATTTTCTTGTAACTAGGCTCAATAAGTGAGCGTATGTGTTAACAGTGAGGGTCACATATCCTTTGCTCGGTAGCTTGTGCCATTTATGAGTTTGGTATGAGACAGCATCTGATGTACGTGCCTTCTGGCCATGGATAAATTAATGAAGTTATTTATTTCCTCCAAAAAAAAAAAAACAATTTTGATACCAAACATGATGTTCGAAGGACCGACGACATAAACTCTTTAGCAAACTAATGGCTTGCATTTTGTCATGCCTTTTTTTGGGGATTGCATCAGTTCAATTTAAATTACTTATATAGTTGCTTGTTAACATTCTCAAAAAGTGTGGATTCCCAAGTGCTCACTTATTATTAACATTATTTTTGAAGGATTAATTTCAGTTTACCCCCCTGAGGTTTGGGGGTGTCATCATTTCACCCCCCAAACTCTCAATTTCACTTTTTTACCCCCTGAACTTTCCAATTTCAATCAGTCGTGTCCAATTTCTACTATTCCGTCCAAATTGGACTTTGACTCTGACTTTTGAGGGGTAAAATGGTCATTTCAAGACAAAAAATTAAAAAAATTAAAAAATAAAATAAAATAATTCGTTTTTTTTTTTTTTTTTTTTTTTTTTCTGTTTTTTCGTTTTTTATTTATTTATTTATTTTTATTTTATGTTTCTTCGTTTTTTTTTTTTTATATTTTATTTTGTCTTCAACCTATACACCACAAGTTATAATAGGTTTATAAAAATAAAAAAATACTCTAGGTGGTTAAAAGCCGCTCGTTGGTCTACGATATTTGTTATATATCTCCGATAAAGTGAAGAATTTTAGGATATATCCCCAATAAAGTGAAGAAATATCTGTAAAAAATAATTTTACACTTTATCTGTAAATAAATATATGTATATCCCCAATAAAGTGAAGAAATATCTGTGTAAAATCATTTTTGGTCTACGATATTTGTGATATATCTCCAATAAAGTGAAGAATTTTAGGATATATCCCCAATAAAGTGAAGAAATATCTGTAAAAAATGATTTTACACTTTATCTGTAAATATCTGTATATCCCCAATAAAGTGAAGAAATATCTGTTTAAAATCATTTTTTACAGATATTTATTTACAGATAAAGTGTAAAATTATTTTTTATAGATATTTCTTCACTTTATTGGGGATATATCCTAAAATTCTTCACTTTATCAGAGATATATCACAAATATCGTAGACCAGCGAGTGTGTAAAATCATTTTTTACAGATATTTATTTACAGATAAAGTGTGAAATTATTTTTTACAGATATTTCTTCACTTTATTGGGGATATATCCTAAAATTCTTCACTTTATCGGAGATATATAACAAATATCGTAGACCAGCGAGCGGCTTTTAACCACCTAGAGTATTTTTTTATTTTTATAAACCTATTATAACTTGTGGTGTATAGGTTGAAGACAAAATAAAATATAAAAAAAAAAAAAAAAAAACGAAGAAACATAAAAAAAATAATAATAATAAAAAAAAAAATGAAAAAACAGAAGAAAAAAAAAAAAAAAAAAAAAAAAAAACGAATTATTATTATTTTTTATTATTATTTTTTATTTTTTTATTTTTTTGTCTTGAAATGACCATTTTACCCCTCAAAAGTCAGAGTCAAAGTCCAATTTGGACGGAATAGTAGAAATTGGACACGACTGATTGAAATTGGAAAGTTCAGGGGGTAAAAAAGTGAAATTGAGAGTTTAGGGGGTGAAATGATGACACCCCCAAACCTCAGGGGGGTAAACTGTAATTAATCCATTTTTGAATAAGCCAAGCCTGTATATGTTATTATACCTCTTTGTTGATGCTATGCTGTCAACTTTAGCCCAAACCAAACCATGATGCAAGACAAATAGGGTGATCTGTAGATCAAGGGTTCACCGTTTGCCTACTACACTACTGTCTAGATCTCATATATTACACACGTTGAAATTACTTTGATGCAACTGTTATGCGGCTGCATCCACAGAGCCACTACATGTTCGATTTCCCACTTTGAGATGTGTGAGTGATAGTGTGTACTGCTAGAAAGAAGGTTCTTTTGATTCTCTCTGTGATAAACAATCCATGTGCAAATTGTATCATACTATAATATTACAATTTGATGATGGATAACTTAACTTTATATATCCATGGTTTATGGAATTTCTAGTTGTTCTAGTGTTAATGTTTATTTGAATTTCAACAAACCTTCGTCTGAAACTGTTCCTTGTTTCATTTGCCTTAAAAAAATCTGTTATGGATGTTGGTTATACAGTTCTTTGCTTGGAATTGATGAATCTGGTTAACAACTAAGACTGTTTCTAGGAGATCCTGAAAAACAGGTTTACTCATTCTTGTGCCACATTTTTAGTCACTCGTTGTATTTACTATAAGTACCTTCTTTTGTATAATTTTATATTTATATGCAACTGATGGAGATATCAATTGATACAGACAAGTGAAGCACAGTTGACATCCTTGAAACAAGAAATCTTGATGGAATAGCTTTTAAATCAGTACGTAGCTTCAAGTCCTGGAGGAAATCATAGCTGACCTAAGATCTGAGTTGAAGCAAGCATGGGGTGAATTGGAGAGGGTGAAAAGCAACCAAGCGAAGCCTTGGAAAGACAACTCACTAGTGAATATGCTTCATCATGCTTTCTTTCAGGTCCAGGGAATGACTGCTCTCAACTTCTGGCCTGAAGAACATCTCAGCAATGATAGAGGTCCGAACCGTAAGTGTTGTAATCTGCTAGAACAAACTTAGAAGTTAAGTGCTTCTGCTTTCAACAAATTGTATGCTCCTTTCTCTGACTTTGCCTCAATAGTCATGATACGTAAGGAGCCTAGGCAACTCAAAAATGATGCACGCAGAGATTCTTGTTGTTGGTAGAGACTTGCTTGAGTACTAGACAGTCATCTTCTTCTGTTCTTTCCCACTCTAGGATTTTCGCATGTTTAATCACTGGTGGTGTTGAATCTTGTGAAGATCGACCAAATGTAAGTATATAACTGAAAATAAAAATAAGGCCAAGACCATCTAGATCTGGAAGGACATTTATAGCAAGTGACGTGGATCCTATATCATCAGTTTTAACCTCTGTTAAGGTCAGCATCATGGGAATTTGTAAATATGAACCTTTCTGCTACAGAAAAAGACGTGGAGCTGATATAGATGTGGCTGTTTTGAAAATCAGGGAATGATGTTGTGGACTGCATAGAGGCTCCAAGTATCCAATCTTGATAATATTAATGTTACAGATGTGAAATTATTACAATAATCAAGTGGATCTCCAAGTCACATGCTCCATATCGAATATGGCAAACAATGCAGAGGTAGTGGGAAACTTGAGGCCAGAGGGTTTTCTTATTTTTGATCGGAGAGGCTTGCATAGGATGATGGCAGTGGGAGCAAGAAAGATATTGGTTTTGCTGATGGTTGAGCGGGAGTACTAGGGGCCATGGCGATGATTTGCGAGATGGGGTGAGACTCTTTACTTGAAATCAGCTGATGATTAGGAATTAGGTAAGTATGATGGACAGTTAGTTATGGAAAAAGTGTTTTGGTTCAGAACCTTGCACTCTGTGCTTTTTAGTGAGATAATGCAGTTATGGTAGTATGTCGTGTAAATAGGAATTATTGTTGATGTGTTTTTCCTTTCAGTTGAAAATAAGCTAGTCGAATAATATTTTTTGTTTTGGATTTTAAACATAGTACTTCAGCAGACCATTATATGACATGTAAACATTCTGTGATAAAACATGGTGTTGGAGTCGCTCCGTTGAATTTTAAAATAATTGGTCAAAACACCATGATGCTATGGACACCATTAATATTGAGTTGGGAATGCAAGACCTCAGTTGATTTCTTGCTTTTAACAACTAATATATGTAAAAAGCTAAAATTGGAATGGGATTAACACTCTGCACGGGATTGTGGTTCATGAAACTTGAATGAATGGATTGTCGGAATAATTATTGACTTTATTGGAACACATACGAGGCATAGGAGCTTTACGGGATAGAGGAGCTACTCCTAGAGAAGTTAGGTAATGCAATTGCCTATCGACTGTGCTAGGAGCATAACCAGAAATATGAGGCCATATATGCATAATCCAAGCCTTAACAGAACTAGAAATTTGTGAGAGGGAACCTTATTGTTGAAGAGAGGGAATCTTGCATAGTTCTTTTACTTTCCGGCTCTTAGTATCTATGTTTAGGAACTGGCCGAACTGCATTAACGACATTTTATATGGTCCACCAAAACTTAACTAGTACACAATGAAAGTCGGCCAAATTCCAAGCTGGGTAGATAATTTGATCCCCAAGATCGGAAGACATCAAAAAATGTACAATGTACTCAGAAATTAGCAAGATAAGTGGCTTTTTCGTTTGTCTATCGTAATTACCAATTTTGTGGCAATTTGTTTTTCAAGATATATAGCAATAAAATAAAAGAGACATTCAAAATTTTGGACTAACCAAATATTGCTGCTTCGTCGATTCGTCGAGCTACCAGTAGGCATGAACCATGATTATACAACCAGGTTTTCTCTTCGTTTTCACAGAATAAAAATGCATTAATCATGTTTCTTGTCATGAATATAAGGGGTTCCGCTGGGTCCTGCGCTGTCAAGGTGGAGTTGTTCAATTCTTATTGGATGAGCCTCACTTGCACTACTAGATGCTCCATCATCATCATAGTGTTGAAGGCATCGCTTGGTATTAATGCCCATATTGCTTTGCTTCAATTTTGTTTCCCAAAGCTCCTCTACATCTTCCTCATATACCATACGGATCCCACACTTCTTCACTTGCACAATTTCCTCATTCATTATTCGTGGATCCTCGTAGCGGGGTTGAAATGAGAATACAAGCTGATAGTAGATATCCTGCCAGTTACGATAAAAGGATTCATCACGGGGCAAAAAGAAGAACCAAATGTGATCTGACATAGGTTGACCCCACTCTTCCCCAAACTCTGGACCATTTTGGGGAGGGGCGTCTTTTCCATTGGCCCTCAGTTTGCAATTAATGGACCACCAAACCAAAGGCGGGAGTGGTTTGAGGAGTCTAAAAACGACCCACCAGGCGAATCCCATAAATTTGTTACTAAACCACCCTGGATGCAGCTCTACAGTTATCACAGATCCCACACTTTGGTGATTGTACCACTCTGGAACTTCATTTCCAGGACCAACAAACTCAAATTGTCTACGGTCAGAAAATGCTTTACTCTTAAGGTAGCGTGTTAACAATGAAAATGCTATACTCTCACAGTTTTCATTCTCCACCAGTTTGAAACAGTTAACAAAGATTCCTCGTAGCACCGAATTGTATTGTCCTATTTGACTGGCCAACGTATCTAATGAAATGCAGTTGTCGGCGTCTACCCATACCTGAGATGGAAGCTCTGGTAATCTCCGAAGCTTGCAGCACCGATACAAGCTAAGATATTCAAGCTTAGAGAGTTGGTTGATGCTCTCAGGTAGTCTTGAGAATTGATTTCTGCTGAGATCTAAATCTCTTAATGAAGACAAGCATCCAAAATCACTGGGCATTGCTTCTTCAGAAAGATTGCAGTCACTTAGATTTAGTTTGGTTAATGAATGCAAACCAGACAAACAAGGCAACGACAATCCAGCCAGAATGGGGCTTCTTTTTCGCAATAACTGAAAGGGATTGGACATCATATTCCATGATTTAGGTGACTCTGCTTTACATCTAGCAATAGATAATTCTTTGAGGTTTTTCAAAACACCAATAGAGGAGGGCACTTCTCTTATGCCACTTCCACTCACAACAAGCTTCTCCAAACAGGCAATATGACCCAACTCATCTGGCAATTTGTCAAGCCTTGAGCAACCAGAAAGATTCAGATCTTTCAGAGATTTTAAGCCACCTACGACACTGCTTGGAAGACACACAAGATGTTTGCAATTTTCCATGTTTAAGAGAGAAAGTCTTTCAAGCATTTCAGCAGACGTAGGTAGTTGTTTTATGCTAGTGCCATTCAGATAAAGCTCCTCCAAACTCTCCAAATGACCCGTGTCATTCGGTAGTTTGTTAACCTTTGAACAACCAGAAAGATTAAGAACTTTGAGAGACTTTAAACCGCGTACACTGCTTGCACAATGCACAAGATTTTTGCAATCTTTCACATTCAGCACAGTAAGTCTTTCAAGCACTTCAATACTTGGGTCAAGCTTATACAATCTTGTACAACCTTCAAGAAACAGATTCTCGAGATATGGCATACCCTTGAAGTCTGGGGTGTTGACAAGATTCAGAGAGTGACTCAGATTAATGGTTTTCAAATTGTATAAAGGCTGCATGTCAAGTAAAAAGCATAAAAAATTTAGCTTCCATGATATATTGAACAACTATTATAAGTAATAAAAGAATGATAGAGTAATTATAGTATACCTCTGTTCCTAACCGAACATGTTTAATACAACTGTGAGACAAGCTGAGTTCGAGCAACTTTTGAGGGTTGAAATGTGATGGCAGAGATTTTAACGGATACATCGTCCAATCAAGAATCCGTAAACTATTGGGAAGATAATCAAGCCCCTTAGGTAGGTTCCCATTCTTAATCTTCAGGTATCTCAATTTGTTCATCATTGAAAATGATTTCGGAGTCACGTCCACGTCTACTCCTGACTCGGTTGAGTCCACCAATATGCCTTCTATTGCTTCAGTTCCCTATCAACCAAATTTTATCACACCATAAAAAGCAGATTTAGTAGACGGACTTCTCATATAATGTACTAGCAAATAACAGTTAAAATTATTCTTGTACTAATTTTCTTACAGTATTTTGGGTCAAGACATGTTTGACGTCTTCAAGAAGCCACAATCTACTGCACCTGCCCGGCTCGTTTGGAGATTCCAGGTGGACAATTTCGTGACCCATTTCTCTGAGCAAATCATGCATCCATAGTCTTCCATTTGAAAGAGTTAGGAGAGATCTTTCCGTGAGGACTTTTATTCCAATAATTGCAGAAAAATTGCAGCTGGTTAGTACTTCTGTCACTCGATCTTTGTCCTGTCCGTTAAAGAAACATGCAATGTCTAGGAATATTTTCTTCTCTTCAGAATCTAGATCATTGTAACTTATTTTAAGTATGTCAAAGATTTCCAAGTTACAAACTCTTCCCAGTTTCCCCAGTGCACTGTTCCATTCACTTTGATCTCTTCCATGCAAAAAAGAACCCAGTACTTCAAGAGCTAAAGGAAGACCTTTGGCATAACTTACAACAGATTCTGACAAACCAAGAAAATCTTCTTCAGGGTAACCTCTTCTGAATGCTTTCCAGCTAAAAAGCTGAAGAGAATCATCATGATTTAATTCTTTGACCTTCAATCTTCTCTCCACTCCATGTCTAATCAACAAATGCTCATTTCTAGTTGTGATAAGCACTCTACTCCCTGAACCAAACCACTCTTGGTTTCCTGCCAAATATTCTAAATGACTTGAATGGTTCACATTATCAAGAATGAGGAGAACTTTTTTGTGACCTAACAACCTCCTTATAATGGTGGCTCCTTCATGAGGGTCTGATACGTTGGCCTTCTTTGTCCAGATCCCAGAGAGAAGTCGCTCTTGTAAATTAAGTAGACCACTTTTTTCAACAGAGTTTCTCACATCGGTAAGAAGGAAACTAAATTCAAAGTCACGAGAGATTCTCTCATACACCGCTCTTACCATAGTAGTCTTACCAATTCCGCCCATTCCCCATATACCAATGAAGCGGACGTCATCCACCCCTACATCTAAAAGGAAATTGACTGGCTGCAATCTTGAGTAAATTCCGACTAGATTTTCTGCATAACTGAATGATGTAGGTTGCAATTTTGTCCATATAACTTCAACAATATCTCTAATGAGCTTTGATTCATACCTACAACACAGAATAGACTAAAGTTATCAAGTATTTAGTTAATGAAATGTGTCTGCATTGGACTAGATTTCTTTTATATTTTTGTAATGGCATTTAAAAAGCCTCATAAGCTCAACTGACTATCTGCTTATATTATTTGTGAATAACATAATGAAGAGCGCAAAACTTAACTATGTGTAAATTAGACAAAAGAGTATAAGCATACCATTCCTTTGAATTCCACCCTGAGAAACTTGCCACTTCTGTCAAAGCATATCTCCACCTTCTCAGTTTCTCTTTGTCATCCCTAAACCTTTCTTCATGATTAGCAAAGGCTTCTCTAAAACTCCCTGTTTGCTTTCGTACAACAGAGGGATCAACATCATAGAAAATTGGCAGCACAGCTTTTCTTGCTTTCATGCATTCAAGAATTCTCACTAGTTCATCCAAGCACCATGTTGACGATGCATAATTTTGTGAGAGAACAATGAGAGCAAATCTCGATTCTTCAATTGCAGCAATTAGTGCTGGAGAAATAGCTTCCCCTTTCTGAAGTTCAGGATCATCCCTGAAAGTTATGATTCCTTGATGTTCCAATGCAGTGTATAAGTGGTCAGTAAAAGCCTTGCGAGTGTCATCACCTCTAAAGCTCAGAAAAACCTCATATTTCCACTGAGGAGTTGAAGGGGGCAAAGATGGAGAGGTTCTTTGTGTGCTCATTTCCGATGAAACTTACTTTCCTGCTTGTGGAAGAGTACGTGTCATATAGGAGTAACCCGAGAAGCTTTCAACACAATTTCAAGGCTTGGAATTAACTATCACGGAAGACATGCAATCGTGTTTCCTGGTTTGCCTTCCCTACTGCATAAAACATAGAAAAGATGAATAATTTCCTAGTCAATCCACTATAAATAAATATTCATTCTAAAAAGAGTTGTATAATTAACTAGGGAAGCAGCAAACATTAGCTGGTTTGGGGGGCTGTACTATGGCCTTAAAATTGCTAGGAATTTGCTCATTTCTAATCTGGAAATTGAGTCTGATTCTGCCATCCTTATATTGCTCTTGCAAAGGTCTGATTTATCTCTGCACCCCCTTGGCTCTCTTGTTGATGGTTGTCATCACTTCATTTCAATATAACAGCTGATGCCTTAGCCAAAATGAGTATTGAGCATGCTCCTGGTCTTATCATTTTTGAGGATCCCCCCTGCTCATGCTGTTCAAGCTTTTCTGGACGATTTAGATGGTGTTTCTATACCTAGAAGAACTGAGAATGCTGTTGTTCCTTTGTTAGCTTTTGTTTCTTGTTGTTGGGCCTTTTTGGGCTCCTATTGTAACAAAAGGAGAAGGAAAAAAAAACATTAGTTGGTTTGGTTTAAGTGGTTGTCTATCCCTCTGCTCTCTCTTGTTCAGGTAATCTAAATAAACAGAGACACAAAACAGTGAAACACTAGAAGCAGCTGCAAATACATATTCTATTCCATAACACATATCCATATATCCTATTTGACGAAAAGTTATGATCAAAATTGATGAGTGGCCAAGTTATGCATGTATGTTCCAAAATTTCATAAGAAATGTTGAATTAAATCCATATCAATTACAAACTGGTGCCTCTTTTACAACTAGAGAAAAAGACAAAAAAAAAAAAAAGAAAGTTGATGTTGAATCAGAGAGCAGAAACATAGCAACACAAAAATGAGAAACGAGTTGGAGCTTAACCTGGGTTTCGTGGGAATTTGAAGGTGGGATCAGATCGACTTCAAATATAGCAGTTTGTTAAGATCAAGAATGAAGAGAAGTAAAGTGGTGAGAGACTTGACTCTTGAGAGAGAAATAAATTATCATCATGCATTCATGTGGTGGGTGAACTTTCGCGGAAGGAATCTTATTTTCCATAGCCAACTCCCCATACATTATCATCATGTGGTTCAAAAGATTAAATGGAATCTTTCGGTGATAGAACATGATATTGGAATTGCTCATTTGGATTTTAATACAGTTGGCAATACTGTAATACACCATGATGCTATAGACACTATTAATATTGAGTTCGGAATCAAGATCTCAGTTGATTACTTGCTTATGAGTTATGACAACTTATATATTTTTGAATTGGAATGGAACTAACACCGTAAGGGATTCTGGTTAATAAAACTGGAATAATTAGACTGCCGGAATAATTATTAATTTTATGGGAACACATATCAGGGGATATTTTAAATGCTCCATAATTACAAACGTTTTTGGGCGTGGGGCTGAACCTCCCAGCTAGACTGGGTTCCAAACCATTTAAAAAAAAAAAAAAAAAAGATAATCTTCAAGTCAATTAATATGTAATCTAATTTTGTCTATTTGTAGGAAATAAACAAAGTTGTGGAAATTGAGATAAAATTGCGCGAAATTAGAGCAAAATAGAAATTGTTGACAAAAGAACAAAATAGACGATGTCAGTCAACTAAAAATCTTTAAGGAGCGGAATCCGAAACCATAATATTGCGTGCGGTGGTGTCGTAGAATTATAAAAGTAGAAGTTATAAAAAGAATGGAGCTTAATTAATTAAGATAATTAATCAATAATGAATTACTTAATTAATCAAGTAAGGCATAATTTAATTAAACATTAGGAGCATTGACCCAAAGCACCAAAATGAGCTAAAATTAACCCAAGTACCCTATCAATAGATTTTCATTCCTACTAACTCAATTTAAAATAAAATGATAATTTTACCCTCAACCTAATTAGTAAACTAGGTTCATGCCATTCTCTCTCACACACACACTCTCTCTCTCTTCTTGATCACATTTCTGAGACTGTGACGCCATCACCACCTCCATGGCTAGAAAGCAAAAATCGATTTTAACTCCATCGAGGCCTTCGAGCCTGCCAAGAAGTAACAACAGCCGGAAGTCGTCAAGCAGCCGAAGCCAGCGGAGGAGGTAGAAGAAGAGGGACAATACAAGCCTGCAGCTTGTTGCCCAAAGCCGACAAGTGAATCGGCGACATGTTCCAGACCGGAGACATAGTCGAGGAGCTCCATATCGGCACCTCCGTCACCATCAAGTCACCATTCAAGAACGGCAGGAGCGGCTTCCAAAAGATTCTGCACACTTCCTTCAAGGCCAAGGACACGTCGATCTGACTAAGAGTCCGGCGCGGCCGAGACCAGGCCCGACCTTGCCCAAGAGTAGCTTTAGCGACAGCCCAGGGTCCAAGGGAAGGTAGGGCGCAATTTTTTTGATACACACACACATATATATAATATATTTATAAATAAATAGCAATATATGCTAGGGAACGTGGGAAAAAAAAAATTATTTCAGAAGTCTAGACGACACTAGCTACGTGTTTTCTTCTTCTTCGACTCTTCGAGTCATCGAGAACTGTAAAAAGTCATGCATCATTATAGTAGAGTCTTTCACTCTCTTCAAAACTTTGTAATCAAACAAATTTCTCTTTAAATTTAGGGTTGTTATGATTATTAAATCCCTCAATTCACTCTAGCGTGGTCCCACTGGGCGTGCCAAAATGTTCTGCTCCCAAAATCAGTCTGGTACAAACTGTCTCTTTTAAATGCGCGAGCGTGCCAGCACCGCGGGGTGCAGTCTTCGGGGCGTCCCTTGACCTGACTTCTTCTCAAACGATGTGGATGAGGAGAGCACCAACCTCGTCACAGGGTTCTTCTCTAGCCTTTCGGAAAAGGACTTTTGCCTTACGGATAAGGACTTTGGTTGTGGTCTCTTGCGTTCGCCGAATCGATACTTAGCGTCGTAGACTAAGCAGAGCAATCACTGGGAAGTTGGGAGAAGCACGGGTTGCGCTAAAGCGTGACTTTAGCTTCGCTGGGTTGCGAGGGCGTTACCCTTGCTTCGCTGGTAGTAACAGTGGCGGTTGCGCTCGCAGTCGGCTCCTGGGGAGACTGGGACTGGAAGTACGGTCGCCGGGTTGGTCTGGTGATGCTGACAGTCGGCTCTCGGAGAGACTGGGACTGGCGCACGGTCACCGGGTTTCAACGAGGTTGAAGGTTTGCTCCGGGGAGGCTTTGTAATCGCTAGGATTGATTGATATGAGAGAGGTCTTTTCTGTATCGTCTTTAGCCTCTATATATAGGCTGCTGCAGATTCACTTTCCAAATAGGAATGAAATACTATATTTTAGGCCACAGTTATTGGCCTTGAAATCGAATCAAAACTCTTAATAGTTTTGATATCTAATCGTAGGCAATAAGTAATGATATTTGCCTCTGTCATCGCTAGAATATAGGCAAGAGTTAATTGCCTCTTGGAGTCCTGGATGTAATCTTTCTCTTGGTCGCGAGTCAAACTGCTCCACCTTCATGAAACCTTAATTGCATGGAAGACTTGCTCGCTTGCATGTGATTGGCTGGTGAATGATGGCCCACCATGCTATTTAATTGCATGAATACTCTTGAATATAAGTGGAGAAGGACAGCACGTTGCCATGTTTAATTACATGGGGAATCTTCCTTACTTGAACCATGCATGAGCCACCATACATACATCATATATATATAAATATTCCTCTTTGACCACCATCAAGCATGATTGCATGCTTCCATATATGCCATTGCACATTAATTGCATGGGAATATATGAATATTTGCATGGCTTGCTTGCATGCCGCTGGTAGCGAAGGATAATGGCCCACCTTGACTCCCTCTTTAATTGAACCACCAAAGACCTTAATTGCAGGGGTGGTCTTGAATATGGGTAGAGAAGTATAGCCAGCTTGATCTTCGCGAGCAAACCGACTCGTCCGCATTCTTCCCTCCTGCTCAACCTTGGTAATCAAGCAAATAGATCATCATTAATTATCAAATATTTGATAATTAATAGTAAATCGATTAATACCCAGATTTGCTTTAAAATTGCTTGGCCTCCAAGTAGGCTTTATTTAGCCTCTAAACAATATTTTCCGAGCTTATCGAAAATAAATCGTTTGGGCCACGGATATTGGCCCGGTTCTCTTCGAGTCCCCCATGTAGGGAAAAAATATTTATTTTGGGTTCAAACAGTTAATAGAAAAAAGATCCGTTGCATTAAAGCTCCAGGTTATGTAACGCCTCCATCACATGTTTTGTTTGCGGATGATGTAATGGTTTTTCTTCAAGGTCGCTACAAGTACCTCAGAAACTTGATGTCCTTCATGGATGAATATGCATTAAATTCGGGTCAGAATGTAAACAAAGCAAAATCACAGCTTTTTCTTGGCAAGTTTGCAGTTCAAAGGCAAGTGAGAATAAGGAATATTCTGGATGTCAATGTTAGCAATTTCCCTTTTACTTATTTGGGTGTTCCCATTTTTGTGGGGAGGCCTAAATCAGATTTTCTTCTGCCCATTGCGGACAAAGTGAAGAGCAAGCTCAGTTCTTGGAATGGCAGATTACTTTCACAGGCAGGTAGGCTGCAATTAATTAGTTCTGTTATTCATAGCCAGTTAATTTACAGCTTCCAGGTTTATGAATGGCCCCATGAACTTCTGAAGAAAGTCCAAAGGTGGGTTCGTAATTTTTTCTGGAATGGTGATCCTATGAAAGATGGCTGTGCACTTGTAGCCTGGAAGAATTGTTGCACCCCCAAAGATCGAGGTGGTCTAGGTTTGAAAGACCCTTTCACACTCAATAAGTCATTGCTCTTGAAACGTTGCTGGGATGTAGTCACAAGAATTACTCCTTCTGCGATTCTGCTCCATGATCGTTTCTTAACCCCAGGTTTGCTTCCTTCTAGCTACTATAAGAAGTCGTCGATTTGGTTGGGGCTCAAAAAGCTTTGGCCGCAGTTTCATGCTAATCTTCAATGGGTTGTTGGGGATGGCAGATTGATTCGATTCTGGAAGGATAATTGGTTGGGTGAAACACTTGTAAATTCTTTTCATTGCTCCCCCGATTTTCTTCCATTCCTTGATGACAAGGTTTGTACTTTTATTCATAATAATGAATGGAAAATTCCTTGGAGTTTCCAGCTAGTGCATCCGCAGGCAGCTGCAGCTATTTACTCTGTTCCATTACCTACCATTGATGTCCCAGATCAGCCAGTATGGGCTTTGGAGCGGTCTGGTGTACTCACTGCTCAATGTGCCTACAGTTGCCTTGCTGACCCGCGGCCAAGGGTAAGATGGGGGAGAAAAATATGGCATGGTGCCATCCAACCTCGGAAAAGTTTAGTGACTTGGAAGGTTTTGTTGAATCGAATTCCTACAGATGACCTACTCCAACGAAGAGGATCAGTCCTATGCTCACGATGCCAATTGTGCAAATCTAACTCTGAAAGCACAAGTCATCTCTTTGTTACATGTGAGGCTTCTCTCTTGATCTGGCATTGGGTGGTATCTCTTTTCAGACTTCGTTTTGACCCAAGTATGTCATTAGTTGACCTGCTAGAAGGCAACTTCGTTTCTAGCCTCTCTATTTCCTCCAAGCTTCTTTGGTATATTTCTTTTTGCAATATCCTTTGGAGTTTTTGGATGGAGCGTAACAGATTAAAGCATGATGGAGGTGACTTTAATGAGGTGAATTTTAAACAGAGGTTGATCTTGTCTTTTAAGGAATCAGCGTCTCTGGTTTTTACCCCTTCTTCTAACCCCCAGTCTCTGCCAATTTTTGTGCTTCTGGGTCTTTCTCCTTTACGCCCTGCAGCCCCTAGAGTTGTGCAAGTGTTATGGCACTCCCCTCCTATTCATCGGTTGAAAGTAAACACCGATGGATCTTTCCATGAGCCGTCTCTTGCAGGTTATGGCGGGATTTTCCGTACTAGTGAGGCAGAATTTCTAGGAACCTTCTCTGCCAGGGTTGCAGTGCCTAGTGCTCTAGACGCAGAGATGTTAGCTGTCATTGAGGCAGTGCGCTTAGCTTGGACAAATGGGTGGCACAATCTGTGGTTAGAAGTGGATTCTTTGCTTCTGTTAAAGTACTTCAAGGTTCCCTTGTCTGTTCCTTGGCATCTTCGTACAATTTGGGGTAACTGCTTGCAAACAACCCGTCAAATGAATGTTCACATCTCCCACATCTTTAGGGAAGGTAACTCAGTAGCAGACAAGTTAGCTAACTATGGTGCCAGTTCAAATAACTATGTTTGGTGGGATTTGTTACCACCGTTTCTGTACTCCTCTTTTGGTCAGGATCTATCTTTTTGTCCTCGTTATAGGTTTTCTTAATCTTGGTTTTCTTGGGCTCTTTTCTGGAGTTCCACATTGTATTTTGCTCTGTATTGAGATGTTTTGTATGCTCGGGTTTTGGGTATTTGTCCCTCCCGACGATTTTTTAATTTCAATAAATAAACCGGACGTGGGGCTGAGCCTCCCAGTTAGGCTGGGTTCCAAACCCTTTTAAAAAAAAAAAGAAAAAAAAAATCAATTAGTAGCTTGGAATCGCCTTCAACAACAACATTTGAATAATGATGCAAAAGAGCGGTATGTAGACCGTCTCTTAAAGCAGTCGCTTCAGCCACAAGCACATTAGCATTGCCAAGCTTCCTATTAGCAGCGAACAAAGGATTGCCATCTGCATTACGAATAACAAAACCAATCGTAGCATTGCCATTTCTAACAGAACCATCAAAGTTCAATTTAACCTGTTTAGAATTAGGAGGTTGCCATTTGATATGAAAATATCTTGATGTTTTAGGAAAAATATGCTGAGGATTAGCCTGAAGATAATTGGATCTGATTATAGATGCTTGAAAAACACATTTAGATGGGACATAAGCAACATTCTGAAAAACTAATTTATTTCTACAATTCCAAATGGACCAAGCAGTCAAGAAGATTAAGGAAAGATTATCAGCAAAAGAAGGTATATTACTTATATGATCAATCCAAGATATAAAAGAGTTATTCCAATTAAAAGGCCTAGGAGAAGGAGTAGAGGACCAAACCTGGCGAGCAAATTGACAGTCCATAAATAAATGATCACTAGATTCTACATCCATAGTACAAAAAGGATACAATGGAGAAATATTATGATTGTAAGAAAAAATTTTGTCTCTCGTTTTAAGTGCATTTATGTCAGAGGTGTACTTGGGAAGGCAAATATGCAACGTGGTGGCATGTGATGGAAGAAAGGGCCAAGGTATTCCTATTTTTTAATAGAAGAAAGATCCAGCCAAGGATTGAAATATCTATGATAGTTCTGAAATATCCCCCAATATCTCTCTTTTTGGACAGGCCGATACATTTTAGGGGGTTAATACTTTATCTTCTACCGTTTCCCCTGAAATTTCTCCGACATTGTCAAATATCCCTGATATATTAGATATTTGGGATATATCCCCGATAAAGTAGAGAATTTTGGGATATATCTCTGATAAACTGAAGATATATCTATAAAATCTGATTAAAAAAAAAAAAAAAAAACTCAGTAATTGTCTAAATGCAAATATGTGTGAAGAGAGATGTCATCAAAGGAAATCTGGGTGAGGAGAAATCTCCTCAAGGTGAATCCAGGTGAGGAGAAATACCCTCAAGGTGAGATTCTGTGTGAGAAATAATTCTCTAAATTCAAATCTGTGTGAGGAGAGATCTTCTCAAAGCGAATATGGGTGAAGAGAAATCTCCTCAAAGATCAAATTTGGATGAGGAGCATTCCCTTCGAGGAAAATCTGAGTGAAGTGGAATTCAAGTGAGGAGAAATTCCATGAAATCGAATTTGGACAAGGAGAATTCATGATGAAGCAATTTCAAAAAATAACTCATTCACTTCATCTTTATGGGATTGGCCTCAATTATATTAAAGTTTTAGATAAAGAGAACATATTATTGAGTTATTATCCCCTTATAGGGAAAACAGTCGGCAGCTCTAAAGAGATCTATAACTATTATGTTCATCACTACAATTCGTACTATATGGCTCATATGTTTTGGTCTGATTGTTGCATTTTCGTAAACCAGCGAGCGGCTTTTCAACCACCTAGAGTCTCTTTTTGGATGTAGAAGAAGTTGACATTCATATGTATTTATATGTAATTCCAATAAATTGACTCTTTTATAAACGATATATTTTCTCCTATATCCCTGATATTTCCGATATATTTTTTTTTCAAAGTTCCGATAAATATGTAGACACAGATATATGATCTTCACTTGCCTCAAGTCAAACACTGATCAAGTCAAGAAGTTATTAAGAAGCTGAGGAATTGGGTAAGAAGTTGAGAATGGTTTGCAGGTGTTTTTATTGCCCCCTAGAAAAGGTTTTGAATTGATGTAATCTCCTCATCTTCTTCCTCAATCAAAGTTTTATTCTGTCTAATTTTAAAAAGATTAGTTTATCTTCCTCCTAATAAACTTTTATTGTCTCCCAATAAACATTTATCGTCCGCCAATAAAACATTTTTTTTTAGGGGCAATAAAAATCTCCAGAAACCTTTGAGAATTCCGACCTCTTTAGGGACCTCCAGCGACTTCCTAGGTCATAAGCAGATTAAAGGCTGCCAGCCAAGTTTAGCCCAATCCCACCACCTCTGACAGCCAACATCCTCAGCCCAATTTTGAAAATGAGAGTCTGCGCCACTGTCGTAACATATTCCATGTGAAATGCTATTACTGAAGTAGTGTAATGCAACTAGGATTTCTATTCCTTGTGACACCTCATTACCGAAGTAGTGTAACGCAACAAGGATTTCCATTCCATGTGAAATCTTAATGAAGAGGAGAAAAATAAGAGTTCAATTGCCCTATTTTCAAATTATGGATGATGTGATTCTCTTCTCTCTCTCTTTTTTTGTTCTTTTTGACAAGGGACTTAGATTGTTATAGCATGAATATTGAGCCATCCTATCTTTAAGAGCATAGCAAGCGGTAGTAAATTGATCAATATATGGTCTTCGAATGGAACAGCTGAAAAAATATCAGTGAAGCATCAATTGCAGCAACTGCATTAAAGTCATAACTTGTTATTTATATCAAAAAGATGTAAATATAAATTTGGTCGTTCATACATTCACAACAATGTTATTACTTAGATCCCATTGGCAATGGATTAAGTAAGATCTCAAGGAAAACCATATATACTACCATTGGAAAATGCCACAAAACATTTAGAAGCATCTTCAAAGCAATAGGATACAACCAAAAACTAAATGATGAAAGTCGATAAATAGTCTGAAATTTGTCGCTAAATATCTTAACTTTGTCCACATCAGGATATTCAAAATCCGAAACATAACGAAACTAAGCAGAAGTTGCCTCGAAAATCAACACTGATTATAATATTTCATTCCAAACACAAAAACATGGCTAGAAGCACTAATGGCTACAAACTCAAGATTGGAATTACAGCATGAAGTTACTGAAAAACAAGTAACCGACCTTTATCTGTTTTCCCGACTTCTTAGAGCTTCATTATGAGGCTTACCACTTCCGATCCACTCAAGCCTAGTTTTGGTTCCAATGAACAAGACTTGCAGTTAAAGAGCTGTTAATGTTGTATACTAACAATCTATGCACTCACACATATGAAAGTTCACAAGAAACAACTATAACTGTATACCCACTTGAGTGAGAGGATCAGTAGTCAGTTTTGTGACATTTTAGTGTAGTTAGACACTTAGACTAACTAGTTTTCTGCAAGAAAGAGCCTTGTTTATCGGATACTACAATTGACGATCTTTGCATAAATAAAGAAAATCGATAGTTTTAATTTTAACTTATAATTTGTATCAAGGGAAGTGAATTAATACTCCACATTTTACAATCCACATTCAATGTTTTCTTTTAGCATCTTAACATCACATAATTTACATCAACTCTATAAAAAGACAAAATTTTAGATATCAAAAAAAGAAATATGGAGTGCCAATTGTAAAATAAAATGTGAGAATTTCACTCCCTTTTTATCAATTACATTTGTCATGCTTTCACCTTAATGGTGTCCATTGAATACCTGTATTGTGTGTGACTACTGTGTGACCCTTTAGGTTCTTTTGAAGTTAGCAGCGGATTCTTGATCAATGGTCGATCATTTATCTTCAGCTAGAACAATTTCTTAGCTATTGGAACACATTCTAAACAAACTGTAATTCACAGATCATGGTTGATAGCTAGTAGCATGTCATGGCCCCTAAATCCCAATAGAATCACCAATGAATCTGTAATTACCGGATGGAACAAAATTGATAGAGTTTGAGTAATGACAGTTATTCAAACAAGCAACAACACAAATAAAAGAACACAAGAATTGCTGACGCAGTGTAAACCTCTCCACTGAGGAAACTTCACTGCGTGGCTTTTAACGTAGCCAATACGAGAATCAAATCCAATATGAATCAAATCGTTATAGATCACAAGTAGTGGTATTCAACACAACCACATTGACTAGCAACAATGCTAACTTGCTCACAACTGTAAAAGACCTATTCTAAACAACTATGAAGCAATCTGTATAGATGAAGAAATCTGGACACGCCTTCAGATTCAATCTTGCCTTGAAGCTTCACTGATCTCAATCACATATGCAAGTGATGAATGCAGTGAACAAGCAGTATGATCAATCAATCAAACAAACAATGAGAGTTTTGTAAAACAGTTAGTGCAGACTATGCAGCACAATTAAAATTCTCAATCAAAAACTCTAACTGCCACAATGCAGTTTCAAAACCTTTTATAGAAGATAAAGACTCCCCCTCAATCCAATCACATTAATCACAAATTGAGATAAGCTTGGAAGGTTTTTTAAACACATCGTGAGACTCAACTAATCCTTACGGATATCATGTAACTGTCATCTCTAAGGAAAGTTATCTGATATGCAATCATAACCATTCTAAATGCAGATACGATTTCCTGAACTTCTTTCCTTAAACATTATAAGATAGCAATTAGTTTAGTCTCACAATATATGCATCAATCACATGCAAATTGATATGATATGCAAATTAAAAGCTCTCTAAACCTAGACCATATTTTCAGAATTATATGGAGGAAAAAGAATCGTGTACAATCAATGCGCCTAACCCTAATTGATTCCTATTAGGAAAAATCTTTTTAACAAAAGATTGCCAATTAAAATAAACAGAGCTAAATCAATTAGGTCTTCAAAGGGATGTGTTTTAACTGGTGGAAAATATCTTTGCATAATAAAATTTAAGAATAGAAAGATACTTTCCAAAAACAAACTTCCTAAAACCTAGGACTGACTCAAAAATTGCAACACAGGTTGCAATCCCAATGCATATGCTGACTCATGAGATGCATTTACCTGTAACGTATTTGAGACCAGTATTAGGCCCTTTTCCAGCTTCTTCAGTGATGAATTGTCATGATATACTTCACTAGCTTTGTATGGGAATGCCAACAAATAACATGTACAAAATCTTGTACTTACAATCTCCCCCTTTGGCATTCCTATACAAAACACATCTAATTAATGCAAACTCCCCCTCAACAAGTACTTGAGGATCCTCACTTGGGAAGAAGCCTGCAATTCCTGTAACACTTATCACACACACCTTGTAAAAAGCAAGTTAAAGATAAGACATAGGAATGTCAACGCAATTTCAAGATCAATATCAAAAGCTTTAAACAATCAAAGCACAAGTTGATCAAATTCACCAATAATCTCCCCCTTTTTGTCTAGGAATGACAAAGGCAACATAATAAAACCGAACATGTAGACACAGCTTGTGAATGAACCCAAGAATACCAGCTCTTGTGCTGCTCGTACTTGAGTGAATAAATAGAGGAGCATGCAACAAGGAACAAAAGCACATACTTCAAATATTTCATTCCGATATCATCATATTCCTTTGTCTTATTCCTTGCATGGGACTCAGAACCTCAACATTGGTATCTTCCCACTTCTATCAATCTCTATGTGCATGGCCTTCCCAATTTTCCAAAATTTAATGCAGCAGCCAACTCCAGAGCTTGCAAGAACCATCCATGAATTCATTGTCAAGTAGATAGAGGAAGATAACGAACTAGCTTCATCACACAACAACAGACTTCGAAGACAGCCCTTCCATAGACTTATTTTTGTTCCAAAACTGAATATCGTTTTTTTATTTATTTTTTTTATTATTTTTTTTTATATATATATATATCGAAAACACAAAACTAACAACCTAAAAATAGCAAAAAGGTTTCAATTTTCTTCCCCCCACACTTAAACCAAATATTGTCCTCAATGTTTGACAAATAATCACATGTAATGAAGAGATTTAAGTATAGAAAGAGAGAGAAAAGAAAACAACAAAAACAAGTATAGTTAAGAAAAGTAGAGAATGCTCCCTCTTGTAGACCTCCCAATGCACACGACCTTTGGAGACGAACTAAAGACACAAACCTCAAGGCTAATTAAGCCTTGACTTCCTAACATAAACTCCATGCCAAACATGCTCCAAAGGTACTCCAATAATGCTCAAAGACAATATGAAACATCACTTGTCACAAACTGATTTCAGCTAAAACCTTGCAGCAGTCCTACTTCCGAGGCTTATAGCTCATCCATTCAGAATCGGAATCCAAAGATCCTACTTGGAGATGAAATTTCATATTCAGGGCTTTCCGTACATATGTGGCGCGAATTCTAAGTCCAAGGGATGTGAAAACTAGAGACCTGCAAAGTTAGCAAAAAAATACAGAAAACTGTCAGAATGCTGACAGAATGTCCTTTGTCCATTCAAACCTGAATACCGGAAGCTACAGGGGTCACATTCAGAAACCCTTTGGTAGGAATGAAGTAGACATCTGGGGCTTCAAATACATATAAGGCTTGTCTCATTTGGACCCCGGGAAGTATCCCCTGTTTTGCACTTTATGTGGCTCAGCTGCCCAGTTTTCTGGTTTTCTGCCCTGACCTTTCTGTACTCAACTGGAGACTGCAGACTCATTAGAACTCAGAATTTCTATCTGTCAACTCCATTGGAAAATAGACTCCTGGGGCTTTTGATCCATGTATGGCACGTCTTCTGGTTCCAAGTGAGCTGTGAACTCTAGCCGTTCAAAATGAACCGATCCGCGAGCCAGAAAAACTGTTTCGGTCAACAGTGATCTTCTTCTATCTTTCCTCAACTATATGACCTGCACACACACTAAAAACATAAAAAGGAACCAGAAAAGAAGCAAAGAAATTGAAAAGAAGATTCAGGTAAACTCTAACACCCTTTTAACATAAAAGTTTCCTATGCCGTTGCCATCTCCTCATCCATTCATTGGATTGCCTCCCAATTAGTGCTTGGTTTCATGTCATACAAGCGCACTTTCATTTCCAAATTCATTGAACTTCTCATGTTCAGTAATCAGTGACCTATTCAATGACCTGATCGGCTTCACCACTGAAACCAAAATCATTTACACGGTTTTTGTCCACGGGATAGACCCATCTCTGGTATATGTATATCAGAAATATGATATCAACACGGAACACACAAAAAAGCGATGCAACATTGACATTTTTATGACAAATGCAACTTATGTAGTGGAAGCTATGTAGAAGGAGGATCACCAGTAGATGTTTCGCAATAGACACCAGCCCAAGAAGAATCAATCAGAGAAAGATAGTCCAAGTATCAATACTCCCCCTAAGTGTGATCATGTGATGAGAGATGCAAGGATGAAATGCAAACACACAATGAGTGGGTTGTATCCAAATGCTAAGAACAGATTTAATTCGCATAGCTTTTCCAACAAGAGCAATACCACTTAATCATAAACAAGAGTGCAACAAAATAAGTTCACACGAGTGAATTGATTCCGACAATCACAAGGTAAGATAGAGGGTGATCGAGTATTCTATACCTCTTGTTGTGAAGAGTGAACATATCTCAAGATGGGGTGTGTAATATTTGTTGAAACCTGAAAAGCAAGCCTCACATACGAAACAAATTTAAGCACGTAAACTATATTCCCCCTTATAACACCGTGTGGGCATGATTTTGAATTTTTCTTTTGGCCTTTCACACAAAGTAACATTTTTGCTCAAGAAGACTACGACCCATGTAACGAGTATTAAGCTAGCAGCTCCCAAGTCAGATGACTTTAGGGTACTAGATGTAACAAGGACATCCCAAAGAGCACATCTACTCGAGTCAATAGTCTCATAATCCACCGGGGTGACCAAACCATTCCCGTTTCTTCCCAATCCTCATATCGTTCGTCACGACCGAGGCCTGTTTACTTTGGCAATAGCCTGGCCATGCTCCATAAAACATTCATTTTTTTTTTTCAAGGAGCAGCAAAAATAAGGAAATATTCCGTACAAGAGTATTGAGAACAGGCCAACCAACAAATATGACTTACCACCACTTAGAGTATGTGTGCATGTGAGGATTCAAGGTGATAGAGAATATGTTGTTCAAGCTCACAATTACAGAGTGATGCAGGAACAAATTCAAAACATGCTAAGCAGCTCATTGCACACAGATTTAAGAAAAGGAGTAGAGCCCTCGTCAATCTAAGTTCAAATTAATCTGTCAGACACTTAGGGATACAAATCACAATCTTGAATTTCCAGAAACTGATCCTAACAATGCAAAAACGGAAATAATAATGCACCTATACTACCATGAAGACATACAACATGAATGCATGCAAAATGGATCAAGCGAAGTGAGAGTATCAATACTTAGAGCATCCACCAACGGTGCTTCTAAGTGATTCATATTGAGTTATGTCTAAAGGCCTAGTAAACGAATTAGACAATTTGTGTTCAGTAGGAACGAAAGCAAGCTCAAGCATATTATCAAGATTATTCATATGAGCAGAAAAACAATTATTTGAACCTTTTTTAATCCAGATTTGCTTCTGCTTCAAATTCTGCTCTTTGGGGATTGCAATCCTGCTAATCAACTTCAGATGCTCTTTCAGCTCTGCTTGCAGCGATGCAGTTGAGCCTATTTTTGATGCTTTCCTCTGATTTTGAGTGACCCTGCGGAGCATATTACATCTAGGACGTATGTGTCCCAATTTTCCGCAAAAATGACAAGTGGGAGTGAAATTTTTTGAGTTATGAACATACCTGGGCTGACGCACAGAGGTGTGACTGTCAGAACTTACCTGAGTTCTCCTTTGATGAGGTGGAGGTGCTGAATCAAATTTAGGCTTTTGAGGAAGAGTTGGGGGATGAGTTTCTTGGTCATTTGATGAGCTTGAGTGCACACTTGAGCTCACACCTTTCACAAAGTTAGAACGATTGATTTTTGCACCTTTTGTTTTTGCACCTTCATGCCGCAACCTTTTCTTGTTGGTGTGTGGTTTTTCAATTCCAATCATTTTGGAAACCAAATCTGACCCTATTGAGAATTTGTTGAACTTTTCTTGAGACTCTTCAAGCTTAACCTGCAAACTCTCAATTTTAGAGGTTAGTGAGATATTCAGATTTGATTGGGCTTTAACTTCAACCTGAAGGGTTTTAATCCTGTCAATCAACTCAATACGCTCCACCTCCCAATTTTGGGAATTCATCTTATCCTGCAAAATATCAATTTTGTCAGTGTAAGCAAAGCGTTCACCTTCCCATTTTTCTTTGCATGATTCAAGATTTAGCTCGGCCTTGATCTTTGCTTTTCTGATTTGCTCAATCTCGTTCTCAAGTTTAAGATTTCTTTTGAACATCACTCTTGAAGCTTTATACAGTTCCCTGCACTTATCATTAGTCTCATCATCTGATACATCAAAAATCTTACCTTTACTGTCGGAATCGTCAGATGCCTCATGATAAGGTGAGGAGATGAAAGCAATATTCTCTTCTTCATTCTCAGTTTGAGAATTTTCCTCACTGTCGCTCCAAGTTGACTTAAGAGCCTTGTTATTTCGTGAGCTATATTTTCTATTTCCACAATCAGAAGAGATATGACCAATACCACCACATTCATAACGTATAGGTTTTTCAACAACGCTTTTCTCTTTATCAAAATTATTGACTTTTGGGTTTTTGTCAATACGTTTTTCAGATAATTGCCCCCTTTTTGAATCTGATATACTTTTTGAAGTACTACCATAAGAGTTTTTATTTTTCAGAAATTTTTTAAACTCTTTGGTTAGTAAAGCTGAATCCACAGAATTACTATCATCCACATCTTTCATTTTAACAGAAGAGACAGCAAAATTTTGTACCTTTTTCTTAGGCTTGAACCTCATCATGATCTTCCATTGCGAGTAATCTTCACCATCAAAATATGGGGGACAATTTATCGAACTAGCAGCTCTGTCACATTCATGTTCCATCATGTCCTCAGATCTACTAAAAAGCTTTAGAACCCGCTATGATGCCAATTGTAATTACCGGATGGAACAAAATTGATAGAGTTTGAGTAATGACAGTTATTCAAACAAGCAACAACACAAATAAAAGAACACAAGAATTGCTGACGCAGTGTAAACCTCTCCACTGAGGAAACTTCACTGCGTGGCTTTTAACGTAGCCAATACGAGAATCAAATCCAATATGAATCAAATCGTTATAGATCACAAGTAGTGGTATTCAACACAACCACATTGACTAGCAACAATGCTAACTTGCTCACAACTGTAAAAGACCTATTCTAAACAACTATGAAGCAATCTGTATAGATGAAGAAATCTGGACACGCCTTCAGATTCAATCTTGCCTTGAAGCTTCACTGATCTCAATCACATATGCAAGTGATGAATGCAGTGAACAAGCAGTATGATCAATCAATCAAACAAACAATGAGAGTTTTGTAAAACAGTTAGTGCAGACTATGCAGCACAATTAAAATTCTCAATCAAAAACTCTAACTGCCACAATGCAGTTTCAAAACCTTTTATAGAAGATAAAGACTCCCCCTCAATCCAATCACATTAATCACAAATTGAGATAAGCTTGGAAGGTTTTTTAAACACATCGTGAGACTCAACTAATCCTTACGGATATCATGTAACTGTCATCTCTAAGGAAAGTTATCTGATATGCAATCATAACCATTCTAAATGCAGATACGATTTCCTGAACTTCTTTCCTTAAACATTATAAGATAGCAATTAGTTTAGTCTCACAATATATGCATCAATCACATGCAAATTGATATGATATGCAAATTAAAAGCTCTCTAAACCTAGACCATATTTTCAGAATTATATGGAGGAAAAAGAATCGTGTACAATCAATGCGCCTAACCCTAATTGATTCCTATTAGGAAAAAAAATTTTAACAAAAGATTGCCAATTAAAATAAACAGAGCTAAATCAATTAGGTCTTCAAAGGGATGTGTTTTAACGGGTGGAAAATATCTTTGCATAATAAAATTTAAGAATAGAAAGATACTTTCCAAAAACAAACTTCCTAAAACCTAGGACTGACTCAAGGATTGCAACACAGGTTGCAATCCCAATGCATATGCTGACTCATGAGATGCATTTACCTGTAACGTATTTGAGACCAGTATTAGGCCATTTTCCAGCTTCTTCCGTGATGAATTGTCATGATATACTTCACTAGCTTTGTATGGAAATGCCAACAAATAACATGTACAAAATCTTGTACTTACAGAATCCTTATATCGTTTTTGTTGGAAGTAAAGGATCCTTTACAACAGCCCCAACAACCTTAAAACTTGTAAGATTGATCGATTATTAGTGAACTTGTCCCTCCCACAAGCACCCAAAACATATCCTAACTTTAAATCCCCCTTCAAGTACATTAATCAAAGAATATATGAATCTTTCACTAATATTGCTTTTGTGATTGAAAATAAATAAGTGTCGAATAATCAGAAAATTGTCTACATTAGAAGGCTACAGTGAGAACAATGGACCTTGCATTCCTAATATGAAATCTACCATCCATTGTACTAACTATACTATTAAGGCATCTTAATAGGTATCTCTAACATTAGTCGACTTTTGGACACGAGGGATGGTGCCAAAACGGCAAAACTAATACACATAATAAAGGACTTAGAAGATCGTCCCTTCTCCAAGTGGAGGACTGTGTTATATGCATATATATTTTTCTAAATAGGAATTAGGAGACACTGAGATATCAACTTACGTACGACTGGGAGGATTAGGAGAGCCGGCCTTAACTGAAAATCACCAAGCTCTACGCTCACCAACCACTAAGATTGGCCGGCTAATAACTTCACTTCAAAACCCTCTAATGAGCAGCTTATTTTTGCTCATCGAATACGAGCCAATACACAAAAGCTACAAGTAAATGGCTACTGAAGCAATGAAAGTATTGAGAAAGCAAGCCAAGAACACTGAGAAGAGATGTTCAAGCTCAAGCTCCATAGTAGGAGGACACTCCAACGATCCACATCAAGCTCATTTACTGTGCGCAAACCAATTCTGCCAGTGTGAATCTCTGTCATTGAGTAGCAAGCTCACATATAATCCTGCTCCATCGAGTTCAATAGCTCCAACCCAGCAGCATTCGGAGCATCTGCAGCAGTCATTTCTTGCTTCATCGTCCACAAATCATCAGACTTCAAGAATGAAAGTGAAATCCCAACACAAAGAGGGGATTGTATCTTGGCAGTCATCCAAAATGCGCAGGGCCACTAGACGAATAAAGGTAATCAGTTTATTTAAAAGGTTGAATGATGGAACAAAGCGAAGCAACTTTCTGAGGGGCAATTGTCAAGACAAATCAAGGGAAGAAAATGATCATACCAGCCAGGACAAAGTATTTCACTTCGGCATAAATTCTGTTGAATTGAATAGCAGAGCCCAATGGAGCCTCTATACAGATAACTGCTACTTGAACCAAAATCTCAGCAACAAGTACCGACCACAGCATCTCAAGGACATTGCAGGCCATGAAATGGTTATTAAGGCCATAACCAATGCAATTCAGCAGAATAAGATTGCACCGCTTTATCTTTTCTATGGTGCAAGAGGCTCCGGGAAGACATCTATTGCTAGAATATTAGCATTGGCCTTGAACTGTGGATCCAGCTCATTTATCAAACCGTGCTGGAAATGCCAAGGATGCTCCAGAAGCCTTTCTATTATGGAGTTGTGTTCTGGAAGTACAGTTGCTGGATTCAAAAGGATTAGGAAACTCCTTCAAAGTATATCATCTTTGCAAGCAACACCAGGATTTAAGGTATTTATCCTTGAAGAGTGCGAATCGTTTAGTACAGAAGCATGGGACGAACTTTCAGGCATAGCAAATGGAGCTTACAATGCTGGTGTGGTATTCATCCTTATCACTACAAATGCAGACATGGTGCCTAGAACCATATCATCAAGATGTCAGAAATTCTTCTTTCCCAAACTCAGAGACAGTGATATCATGCTCAAGTTGACTAGAATTGCAGCCCAAGAGGGTATAAGGATTGAAAAAGAAGCAATCAGACTGGTTACTACCAAAGCACAAGGATCTTTGCGAGAAGCTGAAAACATATTAGACCAGCTGATATTACTGGGGCCAAAGATAACAAGTTCCATGGCACAACAGCTTGTAGGTGGTCCTTTCTTTAAAACTTTCTACTCTCTTGGGGTTCAGTATAACTAATGGGGTCAACTGACTTGCTCCTAAGCTCCTGATATGTGATTACTTTAACAGTAAATTCTGTTCTATTTGAAGGTAGGTCTTGTTCCACATGATAAGCTCACTGAATTGCTCACAATGGCACTTTCCGGAGACACTATGCAAACCCTGAGATGTGCAAGGCAGCTGATTGGAACTGGTATTGAACCACAAATGTTTGTATCACAATTGGTTTCGCACATCACCAACATGCTTTTCAGTGAGGCTGATGCTGTTCCTGAAACCTCTTCTTCTACTCACTTATCTACAGATAAGGAACTTCTGCAAGGAGGATCAGAGCACAGTAAGCTGCATCCAATAATTTTCATATCAGTATACATAAATCAAAACACACACACACACAATACACACGTATACATACATACACACAGTATAATCATACTTACATTAGAGGACATTTTTACATCATTTGATTCGTTTAACCAATATTGCAGAAAATAATCAATCAGTGGCACTGTGTTGTGCCTTACAAATATTAGCTGCAGTAGAGAAGCAACCCAGGTCTTCAACTGACCAAACCTTGCAGATATTTAATGCTCTTTTACAAATTGCTTCTAGAGATGCTTCCAGCAAAAGATCTTCTGGACCTGTCCTATCCCCAGGTGCGTTCAAGTGCATCATCCTCAGACATGCAATTTCTAGCTGGGAACAAAAATCAGTTTCATTAATTGAGTTGAAGTTGGCACAACTTATACCAGTTTTGTCTGCAGTAGCAGATTACAAGTCCAATGCAGAAATGGAGTTGCATAGCCTAACCCACAGCAGGTACTTGGTGAACCACATTGCCATCAGCAACACTGCTGAGCAACAAGAGATGGACAATACGAAACAAAAGTCTACCATCAAAAGCATTACGAAACAGACAAATTGCAGAGACAAGGCAGTTGATGGAGAGACCCACTTTACTTGCACCAGTGAAATGGAAGAAATTTGGCTAAACATGTTGGGCAGGATGCATAGTTCATATTTGAAAGACTTTTTGCGCCACAAAGTGAAGCTTGCATCATTAACTATAACTAGTGGTAAAGCACTTTTACTCTACACTAGCATATAAATATTACCAGCGTGAAATTTATACAGTTCCTTGCCTGTTTGACTTCAACAGCCAATGCAATTTTGCATTTGATGTTCAAAAGACCAGAAGACAAGCAGATCGCTCAGATGTCTGAAGAACACCTATCGGAGACTCTAGAGAGCGCTATAGGATGCCCAATTATTCTAAATATGAGCCTAGAGCCTGTGGACTTGAAAATCTCAGACGAAAACTCGGCCTCCAGTTATCAGACACAGCTAGTAGAGAGCAGTCATTTTAACCATGGAACAAAATTTGTTCCTGAACCTGTTTATGAAGTAGATCTTGGAGCTGCAATGCAACACAGTGGTCAGATGAAAACCTTCTCCTTAAACAGAGAGCAAGTTAAGGCCAACAAAGCTGATGGCTGCAAACTGATATCTAAAAGGCAAGACAAATACAGTACAAGCATAAAGGAGGAAACCATTGCTCAGCCACAGGAGACAACACCCTTCAATGATCTTTTAAGACAAAAGAACCAAGAGGATGCATCTATTGATTCGATAACAGATTGTTTGAGTTCTCTGATGGACACAACTCGTACAATGAGGACACAAAGGCCCCAGAAGAAGTGGTTGTCTGTATCCTCTGCTCAACGAAGTGACGCAAGCATTGAACCATACAGTCAAGATATATCGTTTGACAATGCAAAGACAAAGATAAAGAGAAGAGCAAAATCCCAAAAGCTTCCAAAAGCATTCTTTAAGGTTAAAGAACTTCATGATTCTCAAGATGGTCCAAGAAACAGGTACATACTAACTTAAAGGGCATTTCTATTAAAGCCTCCTAATTTTCTCAGTAAACACCTCCCCCCATTTTTTCTAAACAAAAATGTCAGTTATGGTGATGAAAAAACCTTGAAATTAACATTTCTTCCTCCAAGGGGAGGGAGGATTCCCGAGCAAAAACAGGGGCAAAGATGAACCAATACTACTAATTATTATCATTATTATATTCATGAGTAAAGGTACTGAAAAAGACTGATATCACTTTGTAGAGGCCTGCACTGCAGCTGGAGTTGCAAGGATATATGCTGTCAGCAAAAACAAAAAATCACATAGCATGATCATCAATCATGCATTTATCACTTCTACAGGTGAGAGGTTGAAAATCAGTACACTACAACCCAAGTCCTCATTCCGTAGATTAAATAACGTTAATACTTGTATGATTTCTTAGTGTTCTACAAAGGCTATGGTTCAACATAGCATATAAGTAGTGCATAAAATTTCAATAATTTGTCTCTATACTAGATATAGAGAACAACTTTGATGGAACCCTATCCATGAATACTTGTTATTGTATAAATGTCAAGTTCCTATATGTTGAACATGCATTTTCACAAGTATGGTTCAGTATATTTTCCCACCATAATCTTCATTGTAACTCGTCAGATTTCAATTATGGAATCAAAACCTGCCAAATTCAGAGTGTAATATATATATATACTCGTATCGTATGGACCAACTTGTCAAAACAAAGCATCATCCATAAATTGGTAAGAAATATCAACTCCAAGACTTTCACTCCCTCAAAAGTTCCTTATCCACATGATTAGGGAAGAACAAAGGTAGTTCATGGTTCTTCCTGATTTATTATATCACTGCTATGGGTGATCAAGACCATTCAAGTCTCACTTTTGTTTCATAACACAGTTCCATTGCTCATCAGTTTCAGGCAACCTCTTCAACAAATTCCAGCAAATAAAGAAGGTTCTAGATCCAAACATCGCTTAGATTACACTAACCAAGGGCATGATAATAAATAAAAAATTGGAAGAAGCAAATATAATATTACTGTAAAAATATTGTTCTGTAGATGCTAGAAGCTGAATTAAGAACTTTCTCCCAGTCCACTTAAGAGGTAAAAAAGAATACAAAGTCCATATGCCTTGTTTTATAATCATAAGCAATAAAGTAGAAAATTTGGTAATTCCACAGTAAAGTGACACCAGAGGATGGATAATGACTAAATCTAAGAAGCTGATAAATGCAATTTTGTCACTAAAATAAATATATTAATTAATTTAAAATAAAAATAAATAAAAAACAAGGACCAAGGTAGTTTAAGAACATCAGAATTTACAAAGTATGATGAACTCTCAAACTGATCTGGTATGATGGTTTGCGAAATTAAATATCACATCATCAAAATTCACTTTCCAATGTTCTGTAAAATCAGATGGAATAAGCATCACATTATGAGTCTTTGACCCATGTGATGTCCTAGAATGTGTAACTAATGTGTGTGTGTGTACGTATATGCGTCTTCAAATGTAACTAAGCTGGTCACTTGGCTGCAATACCAAATTATAAATATTGTACATTTTAATTAAGGACACAGTTTTCATCTTACATTTATCAAGTAATCATTTTGCTGAACTAAACAGAACTTTATTGCATTTATCTTCCAGCACCATGTAAACCTTGACAAATTCCTCCTTAACCATAAAAAGTACAGATGCTGCAAAAACACTCTGTACTATCTTTGTGCTCATCCCTTTGTAAAAGCTAGGCAATCCTTCATACTGGATCATCTTCAATATGGCATCAAAAGTACCTGTGTTGCAAATATATCATGTATAATCTGTATTATAAAAATGGTTGATGCTAAACATGCAAAATAGAGAGAAACCAAGTGAAACTCTCTGCCTCTCAGTTATCCAGTCAAAATGTTGATTCCTTTTTATCTCCACGAAGCTCAATATCCAGATGAGATATGTATAAAGACAGGAATTCAACAAAGAAAGGAAGATAATGATAGTGCGGTGATGAGAGCTATGATCATAATATTTAAAAAAGATCAATCTATTTGAACAAGATTGATGTGTCTATAAACTATCAATTACAAACCTGAGTATCTTAGTGAAACATTCCCACCGATCTCCTGCTTTGCTTGCAACCTTGACTGCATAGGCTCATGGGACGCAGCTTATTAGAAATTTATCAAGAAGAGGCTTCAAAGATTACTAACAAGTGCAAAATCAGACTCCTGAGACTAGGATAGACAATTTTTGATATATGGCCAAAGGAGACTTGTTGGTGGGACAAATAAGTAGAATCACGATTCCCCTGGCCTAGTCTTAATGTGATTAAATATTGTATAAACTTTCTTACATGAAGTGAAATTCAGCAGTAACATTCAACTATTTTACTTTTTATATCCTTCAAAAGATGCAAATAACACGAGTACTGAAGTTTACCTTGACAACTAACAATGGATATGTTGTGACAGTTGCTCCTAGTTTCGCCAAGGCCCCTAAAAAGAAAACCTATCCACAAAAAATGTAATATATATGAGAAATGTATATGACATATAGATATGTCCATATGTGCGTGTGTGTGTGTAGAGAGAGAGAGAGAGAGAGAGAATCTAAACGACTCTTATTAGGTTAAATAGATTACTGTTGTGATATTCCTAATGATGATACCAATCATATGGACTCCTGGTGCCAGATTAATAGGAATTAAGAGAAAATGAAAACCTAAACAGGCTTTCAAAACCATCATTTAAATAGATCTTATACCTCTAAAGCAGTTATATTTTTCCTTCCCTGCTTGCTGGTAGCACGTTTTTCCCTTAGACGCTTTAACGAGCCTTCATAAATCATAAATTGTATTGCAGGGTTGCAAACCTACCAACAGAAACATTCATTACTCTAGAAATAAGTCATAGTGCATCAACAATCTATTCAATAGTAAAAAAAATCTAACCATAATAAGTGTTGGAACAATGCCTTTCCAAAATCCAGTAATTCCGGCTTCAGTGTAAACCTCGTGGACCTATAAATGTGTGCAGAATATATGAGAAGCAAAAGAAAGAAAGGGGAAAAAAAAATTAATGATATCGATGCCACTGATAATGGTGGTCCTAGTGATTATAGACCGCTAACTTAACCATTTATCCTTTGCATTACATATCCTTGAGGTCAAGTTGGCACATTCCTTAATGAACTGGAGCCAAGCCAAAGCTAAGACAGCAGAAAAATTCCAAACAAGTCTTATGTTGCACAGCAGAAACAATACTTATGAAGACACAGGCACATGCTTTCCTGCTAAAGGTCTAGTCTCAGTACATAGAGCAACTTACAGTTTATGCCAAGCACAACACAGAAACTGGGAGGGTACCAATCTGAAATATGATGACATGAATGCATGTATTTTCAAAAATGGACTTGATAACAAGCATTAAAAAAAAAAAGAAAAAAAAAAAAAGACAATTCTGCTATCCATACCGACTTAATCACAGTTAGCACACTGCAACCCAAAGTACTTTGGCCTCTTTTCCTTTTCCAAAAGCATAAGGCTTTATAATAGATCAACCCTCCCTGCTGAACTTGCCCAAATCAGCCCGACCTCTCTAAATAAAAATACTACAGACTTCACTGTGCACAAATACATGATGAACACTATCCCCCCTGCAGCTTGCACAAAACATAACAGCAGTTCAGTCTCCTCCTTTTATGAACATCACAAGTATTCACCCTCCCATGAGCCACAAGCCATCCCAAATCCTTGACCTTAGGAGGAATCTCAACTTCCCATAAATATTTTGCTGGAGGAAAGATTGGATCTGAATTAGAGTCAAATGAAAGGATTTGCAAGAGAAAATTTCAGAAGACTCCAGCTTCCATTTCCTTTCATCCAGTTTGGAAGCCACAAATCTTACTCTTTCTAATGCAATCAACAAAGAGGATAACTCCCTTACCTCTTCATGATTCGAATTCCTTCTAAAGCCAGTATCCCAACTCAAATATACAAACCTTAACTAACAGCCTTAAACAGATTATGAAATAAAATATTCTAATTCAAAATCATAACCACAATATGATTCTCTAAAACTCCTCTGAAGCTGGAGCATAGATGATATCTGTTTCCAGCTTGTTACATTTCTTAAGACATGATAAAGAACTTAAAACACAAAAAATAATATATATATATATATATATATATATATATATATATATATGAAGTCCTTGAATTAATATATTAATATATCTATATCTATATATTGCTTGAATGTTTGATCATGCCTTTTTGACCTTGAATTCCTTTAAATATAATCTTCAATACTCCAAACACTCCCCACTCCAGTTGATAAGTGATCAATATCTCAGTTTTGAACCAAACTACAATATTTTCCAATGCCGAATGGTTGAAAAACTACTGAATCTTTTTCCCACCAAAAACAATACGGGCATCATATACCTATAAACCAGATAACATTATTTTCCCTTTACACACATCATGTGTCTTCGCGAAACAAGAAAGGCAAACTTTGCATGTGCCTCGCCACAACACTTTTGAGACACATAGGTTGTCATAATAAAAGGAATAGACTTTGGTTCCCATCTTACCCATTTTCTAAGTTAAGAGATGCTAATAATGATGAAATTGTAAATTAGCTCAAATATACAGTTTCCTAGTTTGATTAGGGGCATGATTAGTTTCTAATTATGATTAGGGTTCTTCTCTATTTAAACCATTTTTAGATTATGATCAATGGCTCTCTGCTCTCATTTATCTCCCTTTTTCTCAAAATTTAATTTATTCAAAGGTGTTAATGACAGTGGGATGCTTCAGTCATCGTGTTCCAATAGGTTTTTAGGCTACTTAGTCGGATGATCCTAAAGAATAGTTGTGAACTGAATGGAAGGGTTAGATCAGACTAATATACAAACACATATATGTGTTTGCACGTGCACTGAATTGTTTGAGCACAATTTCCCACTTATTTATTTAAGTTTTATATTGGAGATTTTCAATTTCAGCATATGTGATTACTGTGCATATATAAAAACTGTTTCACTAGAAGAATTTCGCAACCATAACGTTTATGGATTCAGGGTTTAACGCATCTACTTCAGGATCCCAATGCAAATGATGTTGACTGAATGCTTAAATAAATTTATCATTGTTCATGAAAAATTCACAACAGAAATAAATTTGCTTACCGCTTGCAAAGTTCCATATGGACGGGGTTTTATTGAATCAAGTTCAGCCAATTTGTGTTGTAATTCAGAACCCGTCAAACCATTTTCAGAAGCTTCCCTCAACAGAGCGTCCTTTCTTTCCTCCATGATTTTTCTCTCAGCTTGAGTATGTGTCTTCAAGAGAAAAAGAAAAGGAGTCAAACTATGTAGGCTTTGATACAATACGAAGCGACTTGCACTGGAAGAAAGCATCTAAAGATCACGAAGTCATTCCTTTCAAAAACAAGATTCTAAAGTCATTATATTTTGAAGACAGAAATGTCTTCTTAGGGAAGTGAGTTATATTTGCCTTCTTGAATGCTCTTTGAAATGCTGTTATATTATAATTCCACAAAACTGAGTATACAGATAATGAGACAGACAAAAGGGCTGGTCACAAGAACGTTTACAGACTGCAACCGAGGTTGTTAACAGATTAGTTTATGTGTACTGAAAATGCGAATGCACCTGCATACGAGTCACCAGAACCCATATAGGAATTGTCAGCAGCACGTTCAAGGAACTGCAAGGTAATACATGAGTAAAAAAATTTATATCAGAAGACCAAGTCATTATAGGTTATCACTGAAAAGAGCTAAATGCCAGTTCAATGAGCTTAGATTTAATGATCGAAAATGGCTCCACCATGTCTCTCCCATGCTCCAAACTCCCTTAGGATGTATGTTCAGTAAGGAATGAAAGAAAAAGCTTTCTCTATAAGAAAGGATTTAACTTTACCCAGCCAAGGCTGCCACACTAAGCCAAGAAAACATCCCAATAGTACCATCCCCACGTCCTTTGACTTTGCGGGCAGCAGCGATGGCCTCAGCCTTGTTTTTAAACACTTGATAAAAATAGTAATAAATGCCCTGCCAGCAAGAAAAAGAGCGCTTTAACACATATAACACAGACCATTACAATAAGTAGGAGCCACCATTGTTTTCCTGTAGTAACATACTATAATATTCACACACTTTTGTCGCAAGCATTACAGTGAGTTAACATATCCTAACTTTTGTAAAACAGAAACCACGAAATCCAACTTGAACATATCCACGTATATGTTCGAATTCGTTTTCCAGGTTAACAAAATAATGATTAAACTTCATCCTCGGGTGTGTCTACATCCGATCCTCATACAATGAGTTGTTAGCTGTTTGTATATATCTTTACTCGAACCACTGAGAATCAATATATTTATAATGTCTTTTAACAATAGCAAAAGAAGAAAAAACAAGAACAAAGCGTATGCTGCACATTGCTAATTCCATTACTCTATCCAAATCATGTAGATTATGAGAAAAAAAAAAAAAAAAAAAAAAAGAGGAACCTGTGAAGCGGCAGTGCCGAGCAAAGAAGGCTTAAGGCCACTGTAGAGTCCTCCCCAACCGTCGGTTCTTATAACCTGACACAATTACAGTAAAAAACTAAGGTTGAAGAAAACGAATTTGAATGAAATGAGGACGATTACTAGTGGAACGATTGTGATTATTACATGGAGAATTTGTAGAAGAGTTCCAAGGCGTTTGGAAGTAGCTAAGGATTGCTTGGCGACTCTCTCGGTCTGTTCGCGCGTATTGACCTGCAGTTGACCGCGAAGAGACAGTCAAGGATTGATTGAGCTCTGAAATCTAGAGAGAGAGAGAGAGAGAGAGAGAGAGGTACAGTTTGGAGAGGATAAGTGATAATCTGGGCAATGATGCCACCTCCGGCGCCGGCTAGCCCATTCGCCACAGCGTTCGACATTCTTTCTTTCTACTACTCTGAGCTTTCCAACTGCCCAGAACACGGCAAGTTTATTATCTTGCTTATTTTAAGGGATGACTGAATTTACTTTTTACCCACAGTTAAAACATTTCAACGAGCCTTTCAAAAAAAAAAAAACATTTCAACAAGATTTTCTTTTTTCTTCTCGGGAAGGAAAAATAAGAGTCACAATCGTGTGAGCTGAGCTTGTCTAAACTTTTGAGTGAGAAGACACTTCTAAAGATAAAGTGGATCTATTTATTTTCTTTGTAATAATTGATTCAAAGACATTTATTACGAAATTAATTTTCCTCAACACGTTAAACATAACCACTATATGATTATAACATTTTCGTTTGACATAAATCAACAAATAATGAATTTCCTATTATCACTTCAAAATATCCTCATCTTTTTTCTTGCTTTAGAGTTTAGACCTTGGATCAAAGTGGCCCCGAATTATTTGCACAATTGCACCACACTTTCATTCTAATCACGAGTTAGTATGTTGCTACCAGATTGATGCCAAATATACGACATCAAAATTCAACTTGACAAAATCATTGGAAGGAAATTGTCGATGATGTGATGAAAGCATCTAAATTAGATGCTGCTTTTGTTAAGGAAATTAGAATAATTCCCGTCAAGGCTCACAGAGTAGACTGATAGAAAAGTAACAAACCACAATACAAGCAACAAGAGAACACCGAGATTTAACGAGGTTCAGCATAAATCTATGCCTACGTCCTCCCGAGAGATACCCGTTCTTCACTATGAGAATAATTACAGTACAAGATATATTGAGCTAAATCACCATAACCCAAACCCATAACCCTTGTACACCCACACTCATAGAATTTCCCAAGAACTCACTCTCACCCAAGAGCTGTATTCACTCTTGACATCTCTGCTCCCTTACCCAAGAGATATACACTCTCTTGTTGATGATCGCATGCACCGACCATACCTTGGTTTACTACCCATGCCCTCTATATATAGGCACCCCAATTATAATCCAATTGGTAGTAGGAAAACCAAACCTTCTTGTACAGGAGAAAGATCCTACTCCTTATAGGAATAAACTTTGACATCAACCATGTCCAATTAGGAAGACTAACCAAGTCCAACTAGGACTTGCCTTTCCTAATTAATTCTCATCACATCCTAACAATCTCCACCTTGATGAGAATGCCATGCAAAATTCCCTTGCACCATCTTTAACCATTGGCCTTTTTTTGTACCAGCAACACATAGCCTGAATCAAATTGTGGTTCTCCCTGATTCGTAACGGCCAATCCTATGTGTAAATGCACCGAGTCAACAATCAACAGCTGACTCTGAAGAGGGACCTCAAAACAACCCCTTCCCTAGCAGGATTTCCTTCTCACCATCATCTGAACTCGGAAACTTGTCAACGACGTCTCTGCTGTACCCGCAAACGAGACTCGCTTATGTGCACTCATGTTTCCCATTATCCATTGAGGTCTGACATACCAGATGATACCTACCACACTGTTCTCCCTGTATGAGGACCGTACCGCCATGTGTGATTTTTTCGGCTCCACCTGCTATAAACACTTATAGCCTTTGGAAACCAACTAGCTCCTGAATATCAAATTCCTCTGTAACTTTGGGACATTGTCACACCACCCAAAGTACTCCAATCCCAAATCTAATATCCAGTCAAAGAACTTGTGTCACCTATGGAGATTGTGAGAGCATCTCCATATGAAAATCGGTTTCTGCTACAGCAATGCCATCCAAGCCTTTCGCTTCATATGACCCTAGTCACGACACTTGTAGCATTCCTGCCTCTGGATTTAGACCTGCTATGATCACTAAATCCCCGACAGTTTTCCGTGCATTATCCGCTGTCTTCTCCGGTTTCACATCCTTTCCCTTCAACACTTTACTAAGCCCCGTTGAACTAGGATGTCTTTCACTCACTTATACCCAAAGAGTGAAACTTCCTTTTCTGTCAAACTACTCCACCTCAAACTATGAGGCAATACTTGAAGCCATGACGAACAACCACGATCAACATGCAAACCTTCGGCGAACGAATACCACGAACGACGAACAAGCACGATCGCTGACACCACGAACCACCTTAGTGAGATATACACTCTCACCAACCATCATTCCCTTGAGTCATATCCTGGTCTCTTGCAACTCCACCTTTGATTAGGATTTTTCCTGAGTCTAGCTCTCACCACCTAGCCTCCGAGTCACTCCACCTATCGACTACCTTCGATTAGGACTTTCTTGAGTTTCTGACCCGCTCCACGTTGGTAGAAATTTTCCTCGAGCTGGCTCCACCTAATGCACTTTTGAGTTAACACCTTAACCATCTAACTGACTCCACCTTGAATGATGAGGTGTCCCAGCTGAACCTTCGGCTCTGATACCACTTGTTAAGGAAATTAGAATCATTCCCGTCAAGGCTCACAGAGTAGACTGATAGGAAAGTAACAAACCACAAGACAAGCAACAAGAGAACACCGAGATTTAACGAGGTTCAGCATAAATCTATGCCTACGTCCTCCTGAGAGATACTCGTTCTTCACTATGAGAATAATTACAGTACAAGATATATTGAGCTAAATCACCATAACCCAAACCCATAACCCTTGTACACCCACACTCATAGAATTTCCCAAGAACTCACTCTCACCCAAGAGCTGTATTCACTCTTGACATCTCTGCTCCCTTACCCAAGAGATATACACTCTCTTGTTGATGATCGCATGCACCGACCATACCTTGGTTTACTACCCATGCCCTCTGTGGTGACCCGAGAGGGGGGTCCCACAGCGCCGCGATTCCGAGCCAATGAGAAACCGACATGTCACGAATGGCATCCCGATAACTCATTAACCCGAAAACGCAAGGCCTTTTGGGTTTGGACTGTTGGTTCACAAAACACTTTCTTGGACAAATCATTCTAGCAACCTAACAACAGATTTTCAAATGCGGAATTCAAAGTGGGCTAAAGGATTTGGGCTTATAATAGGAGCCCAATTTGGAAAATAACAAATCACTAAGTAAATACAAGTATGAGAGACGCGCCCCAGGGTTACGGGTCTCCCAAAGTTTTGTAAATAAGTGAGTAGAAAACAAACAATTAAATAAGAAGTAAATAGGTAAGTTACTTCAAAATCCGATAAGGGACCAAAACCATCTCTTGATAAAGCTAAAGAGAAATGCGCCAAGCCGGGTCATGTGCCTCCCCTGTACGCTTCCCGACCACATGCTCGAAACCTGCACACTATAGTAGGGGTGAGCTTTCGTCCTCGCATGCCCAATAGGGGCCGACCCAACCATGCTAGGTTTGAAAAATAATATACTTGAAAATATTACTACATAATATTGTGCACGTTTATCGAAAAATGCTTTAAGAAAAGTGGCAACCACAAACATTCGTTTTCTTTCATAAAACATGTGCAGTATGCTTCACACACTTGGAGCTCCGAGATACTTACCTGCCGGCTAAAATAAGATAAATCAGTGACCGACCTGGTTCGTCCTGAGTACGAGAACCAGCCAACTACTCTGTAGTCTTTGTGACTACAAGTAGCGAAAGTGTCCATTTCCTGGCTCTGAGTCTCCTATGACTGGTTCACTGTCTGTACTTACCTTTCCCCGACAAACATAGGAGCACAGCCCCCTCCGGAGGTTCACGGTTATCGACACCGTGGGATCCCTAGGAATCAACGCGTCTAGGTCCCATTCACTTTCAGGTCACAAACATACAAAGGGTACAGTATCTCAACATGCAAGTCTAGCCTCGGTTTTCGCAATCAACAATTATCAGCTCTGAAAACACATGTATCACGAGGCATCGACTGATGAACAACCAAAAACGTTCTTGCAGGCAACATACTATCATAGTATAGCATTCCACATATACTGAAAAGCCTCTAACAAGGAAGGGACAGCTCACCCCTGGAATTGGAGTGCTTGCCCACATTCGGGTTCGTTCCCGACTTTCGATCCTTTATCCAAATCCAAGTGCACACGCTCGGGTCCTTTATAATAAAATTTAACCAATAAGTAACTTGACTTCATTATAACTCAACTAACCGAGCAACCAAAACATTTACTTAATTTCCTTATAGTCCAACGAATTATCTTTTGATCGAAACAGCGATCTAGAGCTTATGCTTGAAAGAGTTTCTTTTGGTAGATAAAATCTATTATCCATTCCTAAATAATCCAAATCCAAATGATATAGCATTTGAATCATTTAGGATATGGTGATCACACTTGGCACTTTCACCTTCTTTTGTTTAGCACTTTTACTTTAAGAAAATAAATCACAACTACCATTCCCGAATGATTTTGTTTACTAAGTTCATTCCGGGATATGATAACTACGAGAATACTTTCATTGTTTTTGTTTCACTAACTTTAATAGAATAACTTAAGCGTAAGAAATCCACCACTTTCTTTGTCAACAACTTCTCAATATTAACATCAATCATAACATTTAGCTTATGTCGTAAAATTGATCCAATCTCAATTTTCAAACTGTTTAAGCCTTTGACCCAAAATGTCATCTTAAATTTACCTTTATTTAATCCATTTTCCAAGCATTCAACATCATGCTCAACAACTCACACTTTTTACCCATTTCTACAATTTCAATCGTGAGTCACAATACTAAGACTTAACCGAGTCACATAGTTGCTACTAAAAATTTCACACATTAACCATACTCATTCATCGATCAAACAACAGATTACAACCATAATAGTTTCACCAAACAGCAGATTCAAAACCCGGACCCTTACCAATTCTTCTTTTCCAAACTGAAAGCTAATTCCAAATGCTGCAATCCACCACCCATAGTCGTGTAAACACCTAACCAATACCAGATCATTAATAACCAAACCTTGACCATTTCGGTATCCCAAAACAGAACCTGTACATGGTTCTTACCTTCTCCAGTTTCAACTGAAATTACCCAGCAGCTCCTCCTCCTCCAAAACTCCAAATTCCCGAAATCCACATACCCGAAGTCCTCCAAAAATGCAGAACTCCTCCAACCTCAATTCTCAAATCAAATAGCAGTTGATTAGGGCTTCTCAATCCACATCGAAAATCAGGGTTTTAACCAAGAGAGGGTAAGATAATTACCTAATCGAAACTATCTGGAAATCCGGCATCCATGAGCGGTGGAGCTGCGGTGGCTCATACGCCAGCGGCGGCGCGTGAAGTGCGTACGGCGGCTCTGGTCGGAGTCGGAGGTCGGGGCCCTAGGGTTTTGGTGTTTGACAAGGCGCTGACTCGATTCTTGATGGTGGTTTCGCTCGGTTTGAACTGGAGGCCGGAAAACGAAGACATGCAGAGGCAATACTCCGGTGACGATGCGTGCGGTAGTCTTCCGGCGTCGATCGTCAGCGAAACTTTGGGGTTTCAATGCTCGATTTGGTCTGGGCACGTTGGTGTCGGTGGTGTGTTGAAATGATGGTCGGAGATGGAAGCTCTGGCCGGCCAACCAGGCGGGACTGTGGTGGTCGTCTGTGGAGATTAACGACGATGCTTGGTGGTGATCTCAGTTGGGCTTTGGTCAGATTTTGGTGCTGGTTCGATTAGTGGTGACGGTGTGGTGAGATGGTGGCCGGAGCTGGAGTCTCCGGTGGTGGCAGAGAGAGGATAGAGGAAGAGAGAGGCCGGGTCGATGCATGGCTTCGATCTCTTATGGGTTTAGGTCGGATTGAGGTGGTGTTTCAATTGGTGGTAGTGGTGATGTGAGGCGGTGGCCGGATGATGTGGTTCCGGCGAGGGCAGAGGGAGAGGACGAGAGAGTGAGGTCGGGAAGAGAGAAAGAGAAACGCGGCCGAGAGGGAGAGAGTGAGGGCTCTAGGGTTTTCTAGTTGCCCCTTTTCTATTTATACTTGTGGGTGTAAAATGTCCATTTTACCCTTGCGACAAATTACGAAACTCTTCTTGCTAAATGCTTTCGGTTTTGGGTTCGTAACTTTTCTTTTACTCATTTTCCATCGAAAACTTCCTAAATTATTTCTCAACTTCGTCCTAGGCCCAAAACTCGATTTCGTAAAAATCCAAAATCCAAGACTCTGTTACAACTCAATTTATCATCTTCAAAACTTTAACAAACGGTCGCTTCACTAAACTTCGCTAACCTTCTAGGCCCAAATGGAAGAATCTCGGCCCAAACTTAAATCGTCAGCCCAATAGGTGGTCTCGATACCAAAATAATTTCCAAAATAAATTCCTTCACTTAAATTACCTTGCGGATAAATCTTATTGTCGAAAAATTACCTTCAAAAATTAAACGAAAATTTCGGGGGCTCACACCCTCTATATATAGGCACCCCAATGATAATCCAATTGGTAGTAGGAAAACCAAACCTTCTTGTACAGGAGAAAGATCCTATTCCTTATAGGAATAAACTTTGACATCAACCATGTCCAATTAGGAAGACTAACCAAGTCCAACTAGGACTTGCCTTTCCTAATTAATTCTCATCACATCCTAACAGCTTTTAATAGAGGCAGCAACGTACACTCGATACTTTGACAAGATAGATGTAGGTTTACTCAAAGACCTATTGATTTCTAGAATCTCATATCTACCAAAAAAGTACAACAACATGGAAAATTCTATGGTACATTAATGTACTTATACATCAAGTAGATTAGATTTGATACAGATGTAGACTGACTCCATGCATTAGTAGCCTAGCTTGACTTGATCTCAAATTAGTCTACCTCTGTTTTAAGCCAATCTACATTTTTATCAAACTAGTTTACTTAATGTATCGGTACTCTAAGAACATTGGCAAACGCAACCTTCAAATCCTCTCCGGTAAGCTACCAATTTGAAACTGGATAGCCAATCTAGAATTGATTTACTAACATTGATTGCTGTTTATGCAATTAAAACAATATTTCAAGAAGAGATGATCTATATCTTCTACATTTCAGCACGCAAATAATACATTTAGAATTGATAATCGCAAGTATTAAGTATATGAAGGTGAATCAGTTCAACCACTACACTAAGGCCACGTTTGGCACACCTGATTGGAATGGATTGGCATCGATGACCGACTTGGATTAGATTGGATTTTAAAATCTCAATCTTACTTGGTGTTTGGAGCAATAGTATAACAGTTGGATTAGAAATTGGATAACTAAAAATTAAAGAAAATAAGAAGCTCAGCTTAGCCAAAAATTCTTTGGGAGCAACAATGAGATTGATGGAAACAAAGTAACAAACAATTCCAGATCCAGGTAGAGATGAACAGCGAAGTCTTGAGGATTCCATCGGAGGCGGCGAACATTGAATCCGGCGTTCGGGAGTACATCGCAGTCCGGCAACGATCAGATTTCTTGGCAATCGAAGAAGTAGGAGGTGAGGAAGATAGAAGACGGAGTTGAAGGCACACGTGGTTGATGACGATTAGTCGTGGAACTGATCCATGATTGCGCCATGGTTTGAAGGTCGAAGACAGAAAGAGGCACGCGCGCGTGGTTTTCTTTTTCAATATCGTGGTTGAGTGGTGGCCTGTATGGATAAGTTATATCTTACCTCTCCAACAGGACTTGTTATCAGAGTCTGATAGTATTATTATTTTCTGGTTGCAAGTTATCCAAGACTAACATACTGACCAATCAAATTGGAAATATTTTTTCCTATCCACTCCTCATATCAAGCAAACCAAACGCGGCCTAAAGGTGAATTATCGTCATTGATAAAAACGAAAAGTCAAAAAAGGTACTTCAACTTAGTAACTTCTAGCTCAAACAACCTCCCAATAAAAAAAAAAAATAAATAAAAAAAAAAAAACTGTAAGAGCCTAGCGTAGCTCAATAATAGTCAACGCCAAGTGTCGGAGTACTCTCAAATTAATAAATTTCATTAAAGGCCCTTTTTTTTTGGTCTGATCATTAAAGACTCGTTTATTCCAGTCATCTTCCTTTCTTTGGTCAAATTATTTATTTCCCTCTGGAACTTAGACTTTTACATTTTTTTTTTCTTGGGTCTCTGAAATAGACAATAAGAAGCTCAGCTTAGCCAAAAATTCTTTGGGAGCAACAATGAGATTGATGGAAACAAAGTAACAAACAATTCCAGATCCAGGTAGAGATGAACAGCGAAGTCTTGAGGATTCCATCGGCGGCGGCGAACAATGAATCCGGCGTTCGGGAGTACGTCGCAGTCCGGCAACGATCAGATTTCTTGGCAATCGAAGAAGTAAGAGGTGAGGAAGATAGAAGACGGAGATGAAGGCACACGTGGTTGATGACGATTAGTCGTGGAACTGATCCATGATTGTGCCATGGTTTGAAGGTCGAAGACATAAAGAGGCACGCCCGCGTGGTTTTCTTTTTCAATATCGTGGTTGAGTGGTGGCCTGTATGGATAAGTTATATCTTACCTCTCCAACAGGACAGAGTCTGATAGTATTATTATTTTCTGGTTGCAAGTTATCCAAGACTCCAAACATACTGACCAATCAAATTGGAAATATTTTTTCCTATCCACTCCTCATATCAAGCAAAACAAACGCGGCCTAAAGGTGAATTATTTCATGAATATATTCGTTACGGTTTCTCAAAAATTATCTCCCGTCATTGATAAAAACGAAAAGTCAAAAAAGGTACTTCAACTTAGTAACTTCTAGCTCAAACAACCTCCCAATAATAAAAAAAAAAAAAAACTGTAAGAGCCTAGCGTAGCTCAATAATAGTCAACGCCAAGTGTCGGAGTACTCTCAAATGAATAAATTTCATTAAAGGCCCTTTTTTTTTTGGTCTGATCATTAAAGACTCGTTTATTCCAGTCATCTTCCTTTCTTTGGTCGAATTATTTATTTCCCTCTGGAACTTAGACTTTTACATTTTTTTTTTCTTGGGTCTCTGAAATAGACAATACCGCGGCCCGCGTGGTGCGTAGGGGAATCTCTATTATTCTGTCTATTATTATTATTATTATTTTTTCTCTTTATCTTCTTCTTCTTCTTCTTCTTTTATTTTTTATTTCTCCAGTGTTTTTGGTTCGTTCCTACCCCTCGTCTGCTAGATTGACCGATCGGAGAAGATGGTGAAGGAGACGGAATATTACGACGTCCTCGGAGTAAATCCCACAGCCACCGAAGCCGAGATCAAGAAAGCTTATTACATTAAGGTCCCTCCTTATTCAATCTTCATTCTTCTTCTCTGCAATTTTTACTTTCTTCTTTTTACCACTGTTTAGCAAAACCCATTGTATTCTGTTCACTCTCTACTGTTTCGCTGCCTGATTCTGCATCTATTCTAGTTTGATTTTACTAAGAATTTTCGATTACAAGGTCAAAGGTCAAGAGGCGAAGGGAATTTTCGTTTCTGATGATTTTTGGTTTAGATTGAATAAGAGGTGATTAGAATGCTTAGTAGTGTTGGTTGAAATAGATCCATTATTGAGGACGAAGCAGAAATGAGATTAGCTCTCTCAGGATTTTTTTTTTTTTTTTCTTTCCTGATATGAAATTTGAAATTGATTATTTGGCTGTGTGTTTTGGTTACTTGCAGGCAAGACAGGTTCATCCAGATAAAAACCCGAACGATCCTCTCGCGGCGCAAAATTTTCAGGCAAGGCTAGTTGCTTTATGTTTAGTTACTACTATTTGATTACCAATTAGTTATGTCACAAAAAAGAAGAAAATAAATGTATTTGTAACATCAAGACCTGCTTGTATTTCACTTACATAATAGATGTTACAAATTACAAATTACAAGTACTTGCTAGGCAGATAGCTATGCCATCGGTTGGTTTCTCGCCCACTGGACTTGCAATCACTTTTCACAAAGCAATGATCTCTGTTATGATTTCTTTTCCATTTGATTTTGTTATTGATTTCCCTTGTGTGTGAAGGTTGGGGGAAGGGGCATTGGACTATGAATCATTTCTCTTACTGATTGTGACTTGGGACTTGGGAGAGAGACTCACAAGTAGTTTATTTATTGGATTCAGGTTTTGGGAGAAGCCTACCAAGTGTTAAGTGACCCTGCTCAACGACAAGCCTATGATGCTCATGGAAAATCAGGAATCTCAACGTTAGTTCTTAATCCATGAATAGATGAATTCTAAAATTGAAAAGGTGTCTACACCTCGTGGGTTTCCTATGAGCGTGTTTGATATCTGGTGAAATTAACATAAAATTGAACCTTCTGACTCTTTTCGGAATGTTTCCCTTGATGCCCTTTTTTCAGCGATGGAATTATTGATCCTGCAGCAATCTTCGCTATGCTATTTGGTAGTGAGCTTTTTGAGGAATATATTGGACAGCTAGCCATGGCATCAATGGCTTCACTAGATATTTTTACAGAAGGAGAACAGTTCGATGCCAAAAAGTTGCAAGAGAAAATGCGGGTAAATCATTTCACTAGTATTCTTAATGCTCGCTTGTGTTCTTCATTCAAGTCTGTATTGGACTGATTTTCAAGTAATATCTTCAAAGAATGCTCAAAGTTAAATCTTCTTTTTCTACAGGTGGTTCAAAAAGAGAGAGAAGAAAAGCTTGCAGAACTACTAAAAAATAGACTCAACCAATATGTGCAAGGAAACAAAGAGGACTTTGTTTGTCATGCTGAAGCTGAAGTCGCAAGACTTTCCAATGCAGGTAATTGACGCTGTGTGATTTGGTTTTAGGGGAGAAGAACGAAAAATATGTTCAACTGCTTGTAGATGTTTCATTGTGTAAACATTTTAATCTACTTGTAAATAGTGGGAACCTGAAAACACTTACAATGATTCATATAGGGCCTACATTTAATTATTCTTTATAAGAACATATAAATTATCTGTCGTACTTTCACCAAGACGGTAGATAACTTATATCTTTGTCACATGTTTGTTGATGCAATCATGCAAGCAGCTTACTTCTTCTCATTTTCTGGATGTTGAAGCCTAGCTGTTCTTGGATAGCTCTGTTTTTTTTTTTTTTTTTGGACTTCTTGCTCACTGGTTGTACTTTTTTTTTTCCAATATTTTTTTTGTTTCTTATAAAAAAAAAGTTTATAAACTCAAATACTCTATAAATATCATTTCTGATATCAAATGCCAATCGAATGCAATGGCAAGTTGTTTAACAGGTGCTAAATTTTCCAAATATCTTTGTGAGGGGGTAATTTGACAGTTAGGTCGGAAGTTAAGGGGGTATATTAGTTCTAAGCCAATTATCTATATTCTGACATGTTATTGCTAATAAATCAAGCAATGAAGCTATGTTTAGTAATTTGTTCTCTTTTTTAGGTTAAAGAAAGTGCTGAATTCATTGTTAAGAGTGTAGAACCCATTTTACAATACATATGATGTCATTAATTTCTTATGGACTGTCCCTGTTTTTTATCTCTGCATCACATGTCTAATCATATGTCTGTTCCCTACAGCTTATGGTGTTGATATGTTGAATACAATCGGCTATATATATGCCAGACAGTCAGCGAAAGAGCTAGGAAAGAAAGCAATATATCTGGGAGTGCCATTTATTGCTGAGTGGTTTAGAAATAAAGGGCACTTCATTAAATCCCAAGTAACAGCAGCAACAGGTTAGTAAACCTTTCTGGTTTCAATGACCACCGGTCGGGTTCTCCAGGTATTTGGGGGCTGATCCTACCCAAATTTGTAGGGTCCAATCTTTCATCACTTATTCATATTTTGACATGAAAAGGAAATATGCTGTCTTTTTTGGCATGTTTATGGTAATTATTCCCATACATGCACACAAGCTTGCTGCCTGAGCTAATTCATGCATTGGCTTATGGACTCTATTTATCTATTTTGTTTTCTGGTCAGGTGCGATTGCTTTGATCCAACTGCAAGAAGACATGAAAAAGCAACTAAATGCAGAAGGAAATTACACTGAGGAAGAGCTTGAAGAATACATGCAAAATAACAAGAAGTTGATGATTGATTCCCTGTGGAAGCTCAATGTGGCCGATATTGAGGCCACTCTCTCCCGCGTTTGTCAGATGGTTGTGTGCCATCCACTGTTTCATTTGATAGCTAAGTCATGAAGTGAAGTCTGGTTCAGTTTGTCTGATTGTAAATTTACATGGTTTATCTTAGGTTCTTCAAGACAGCAGTGCCAAGAAAGAGGAACTCCGTGCACGAGCAAAGGGGTTAAAAACTCTTGGCAAAATCTTCCAGGTAATCTATTTTTCTTAATTGTATGTGGATTTAATGAAGATTCTAGGTTACTGATCTAATACATATATAGTATTGCATTCATATAGAGAATCAAGTCTACCAATGGAGTTGAGGGTGAAGGTGGACCAAATAGTCTTAATGGAATTGAATCAAGCCGCGATGCTTCTCCTTCAACAACACCAAGGTCCTCAGTAAGCTCTTATGCACCACAGGTACCTTATCTGCTATAAGCTCATCTTATTTGTTAGACAGATTAGAATTTCACAAACTAGCGATCCGATGGGGGCCATCATCCATAAGGGATTTTGAACTTTGCCATTTTCTTGTTTTGGGGACACACAACTGTTAATATCCATTTTCATTAGAGATAAGGATTCCTCATCTTTGTTACTTTTATTAGAATACTTTGACTTGCTCTTGTAAACTACATACTAACTTGTGTGCAGTCTCACAAGAAAAGGTTTTTTTATATCCTTATCAATTTGTCTCCCTGTACATGTTTTAATACTCGAGTGTTGTTCAAATGACAATTAAAGCTGTTCAAACTGCTTCATTTTTCCTTTTCTTTTTTTTAATTCCTCTTGTTTTTTTCTTTTTTTTTCTTTTTAGTCTTATCTACTATTTATGAATTACTGATTTGTTAGGATTTGCACTGTAGTGTTTATAAAGATTGACGGGTCTATCTGGTTAGGGTTTAATATGTTTTAGAGGGAGCTCAGGATTTACGATGAACCATTGTAATTCCTAGACATTAGAATAAACCCCAAGTTCAATTAGAACTAAAAACCGAAAAGAAAAAAAAAAATGATCGCGTGACATTGATGTAATTCTCACTTACTGCCCAGACTCCTATGACCCTTCCTTCATACATTTATGTTTTAATATGCATTATTTTATTTTCGTAACTTGTTTTAAAACATTATTAGGTGCCACAGAGCCCCTACGTGGAACTTGCAGGTGTGCAGTTTGACAACTTCCCTAGGCCAACTGCACCACCTGGTGCACAGAGACATTCTTCCATGGGCAGGGATTAAGGGTGGAGACTTATCCTTTTCCTCCTTCTCTTTCCTTGTAGCATAAACCTTGTACCCTTTCATTTGTATCAAAGTCGTGGGGTGTCGTTGTGTGAAGAATCTGAGGTTTGTTAGTTGGATGTGTCTGCTTGAACTAGTGATGATTGTGCTTGAAAGGATACATCACCTCCAGCTGAGTAGGCCTTGCATTCTTTTTGGGAAGACAGATTTATATACGTAGGAAGGGAGATAGATTTGTTGTAGAAGTTGGTACTTCCTATATACTGTTGTCACCTATTGACTGTTATAGTTTGCACAGTTATTTTTATTGGTGTATTTTGCTGGAGTGACAGATCCCATTTTGTGGTTTCGAAGTTCAAATTTGGATTCGTATCCATGTCTTTCGAAATAGTACTGCTAGGTTTGCACAGTTATTGTTATCGGTGTATTTTGTCACAGATCTTATGTTGTGGTTTTGAAGTTCAAATTTAGACTCGACCCTTCGTCATCCATGTTCTTTCCGAGCAATATTGCTAGAGTTTTCAAATTGTAACGTGGTACCAAT